>NC_060962.1:5934231-6264231 GCF_910589235.1 Vespa crabro
TGATTCGAAAAACGTTTGATAATTCGTTCGTTTTCATGCATACGAGTCTTTATCAATTTTATATAACTTATCGAAGAAACGAAGAAAAAGGATTGATAATTTGTTTAATTTTTGTTTTTTTTTTCTCTCTTTCTTTTTTTACCCCTTTTTCTGTTTGTTTCTTTTTTCAAGAAACGTAGAAAAAAGTCCGAGACTCCTTAAAAGGATACGCATTATAATTTACGTAGATAGATATTTTAACGCTTATGTCGATGATACGAAGCATATCTTATTTTTTTTACACTCGAAAAGAAAGGTACAATATTTTATTATGGCTCTCACGTATCCGGGAATACTGTTAACATTTAAATTATATTCCAAGCACAAGTGCTATCATTAAGAGAGGAAGAGAGAGAGAGAGAGAGAGAGAGAGAGAGAGAGAGAAAAAACTGTGCCAATTACGTGGACTTCGTACCCTACATAATTAATAAGATAATAATGAAGATGCATACCTATCATCCATTTTCGCCCTTCGCCGGACGTGAAAGAATGTTTTTTTTTTCTTTTTTCCTTTTTCCTTTTTCTTTTTTTCCAATAATACGCGTCTCGTGGTCGAGAAAAAAAGAATATGATTGGTAACACGTTCAACACTTCCCCTGACGATAACTAAACGAATTCGACTTGTTCTTATGCGGACTACGCAAGGAAGGATAACGACGAATTGTAAATAAATAATGAAAGTTAAAAAAAAAAAAATGATAAAACCAATAAGGGAAAAGGATTAACGAAAATCCCTGAACATTTAAATACTACAACTAACACCTTCGACAAATAAACAAATGAAACATGTTGGAAATATGTTATTCGATACGAAAGAAACATCTTTTATCATAAAACTAACACCTAATGATTTAACATATGTATGTGTTAATTTATTGAAGAAAATGGAAAAAGTGATCCATGATCGATGGACGATCGAGATGCGAAATAAAAGATAAATGGAATGCAATTCGATAATTCCGTATCTACCTATTTCGTTATCGCCTTCTATGTGTTTAAACAGAAGAAAGAAAAAGAAAATAAAAAAAAAAAGAAAGAAGGAAGGAAAGAGAGTTAACGAGAATATGAACGCTAGATGGACGTTTCGGCGTCAGAGAAAGTTATCCTCATCTATCCGATCGATGGTAAACAATCGATTAAAATCAATAGAAGTTACGAATGAATCGAATATCGTTTATTTCTTGATTCAAATATTTAATTGATAAAATTAATTACGAAGCATTCCCTCATATTTTACGCAATATCTACGAAAGCATCTATATCGCAAAAAAATACGATTCTTTTTTTCCCACCCTCCTCCATCCAACTTCTCCTCCCTCTCCGTTATTTTGTTTCTTTTTGTTTTCGTCACCTATTGTCGAGAATGGAAGTTAAGAAGAGAGAAAAAAAAGAAAGAGAGAAAGAGAGAGAATGCACATGTACATAAGTGTACATGTATCTACGCACGTATGTATTTATGTATGTATGTATCTATATACACACGTATATACATGACACACCTTACCTATAATATCCTTCCAGGGTAGTTTTTTGCCGATTCCTCGGCGAGATGGCGCTACATTCGCCGGGTAGGTTTCACCCCCTACTAAAACGTAATCGCATTTCATTCCCTCTCGCGCTTCGCGCGATCGTACGCGCCGTTTATTCGGTGGCGCGTCGCAAAGCACCTTAAGGAAAGAGATAGGCATAGAAAGAAAGAGAGAGAGAGAGAGAGAGAGAGAGAGAGAGAGAGAAAGAGAAAGATGGATTTACGATTTAACGCCGACCGTTTGAACGATCGTCGATTGCCGTGGTGGTTCTCCCAGGTGCTCGATCGCAAAAGAGAATAAGCGAGAAAGAGAGAGAGAGAGAGAGAGAGAGAATAAGCGAGTAAAAGAAGGAGAGGGTTGAGTGTGTATGGGGGGGAGAGTAAAAGTAAGGAGAAGGGAGAAATGGGAGAGGGGGGAAGGGAAGATAGAAGGAACGGAGGCGCGTACGCACGTATGGAAGGTGGAAGCCGAATGCCATATACGGTCACCTTTGTCAAAGCCCGGTTGTCGCCATATACAGGCAATGTTCGCGATGGCAGACACTTATATAGAATCCGACTTAAGAGTCAGGAATGCCGCTTTTTGTCGCGCCTTCTATACACGCCCGACGGTAATGGGGGGTAGAAAAGGTGACTCGGAAGCGATCGACGAAGAAGACGACGAAGAAGAAGAAGAAGAAGAAGAAGAAGAGGACTACGACGACGACGACGACGACGACGACGACGACGAAGACGACGACGTACGTACGTTCGAAGCAGAAGCTACCGTTGGATGCTGCCGCTGGACCAGAAGCCGGCCGGCTACCGGCTACGCGCCCGCGCAATTTTCGTCCACTCTCATTGGTCCACCAGTCGATCCGGTTTATCCATAGAACCCCGTACCGGTGGTCCACTCTCTTTCTCTTTTTCTTTCTCTTTTTCTCTTATACAACTTGCCGTTGCTGTTACACACACATACATACACACACACGCACATTCTCTTTCTCTCTCTCTCTCTCTCTCTCTCTCTCTCTCTCTCTCTCTCTTTCTCTATCTCTTTTTCTCTTTATCTCTCTTTCTATGTCGATCCCAATGCCGATACTAATGAATGCGTTCGGGGGTTTAACGAACGGCTATCGGCCACGAGGTCTCTTCGTATGATGTTCCAGTTTGTAATTCACTCGTGATATTTTTGTAAAAAGAATATCATCGGTCTCATTTTGAGCCTCCTGAAAGGATTTTTAATAATTGAGAGATTTGATCGGATATCGTATGTATATATCGGAGAGTTATCATTTCTTTTTTGTTTTGTTTTCGGATAAATTGAAACGATATTTTTTCTTGATAGTTTACTACGTAAAGTCTTGCAAATTCATCCCCGATCTCGTTTGTGTATCGTACATACGTATCGAGGATACGATCGTATTTTAGGTGTCTGTTGTTTCGATTAAATACATGTGAAACGTGTTCCGTTCGGATACAAAAGTGGGTATTAGTCCTTTTGTTTTAGGTCTTAAGAAACGCGATAAATTTCTCATATAAACCTTACCTCGTATATAAATCTAATACATATACGTATACCATAATGCATACCGTAATATGTACTTATGTCAGATTCTATAATGAATAAGGTGGAATAACGATCGACACGAAGAATCGATGAATATATGCGAATGGATAGATGTGGGTGTTAATGGTAAGGTACATACGTTCTCCTAGTCACGTCTCGATAAAAGTGACCGAGGATAAAGATGAAAATCGTCTAATAACGACTTAACGCGAATCTTCAACTTCCGATCTTTCTATTTTTTACTTTTTAATTTCTACATACTATTCTTTTATGCTTTTCGTTTTACATGAAATTCGATTTATAAAATCTTATCTCTTGAAAATCTATTCTGACATGTTATCCCCACGATAGGATTATTAATTGATCTTAAAAAAAAAAAAAAAAAAAAAAAAAAAAGACTATTGTCACGCCGGTAAAATTCGCATTTCCTAAAATGTCTTTCTAAAGGAGTTGCGTGCGTGCGTGCGTGCTAGAAAAAGAATGAAAGAAATGATTTTATCCGGCAAAAAAGCAAAGTGCAAAGGGCGAAAAAAGAGAACGAGAGGAAAAGAGAAAAAACAGACATAAAGAGAGAGAGAGAGAGAGAGAGAGAGAGAGAATACGGTATAATAGACGAAGAAGAATGATATACGATGATGTTGAAGCGGAACGACGCTTGCCTATTACGAACAAACTCGCAAGGAATATAATCGCAGCTCGTGTTTTGTGGTTGCGGCGTAGGCACACGCTCATATCGTTGTCTCTCTCTCTCTTTCTCTTTCTCTCTCTCTCTCTCTCTCTCTCTCTCTCTCTCTCTCTGTCTATCTGTCTGTCTGTCCGTCTATCTGTCTGTATATGTATGTATATCTTAAGTGAGAAATCCACTTGCGTAACTTTTTCGGTAACCCTGACGGTTTCTCTCATCTATTCCATATTAAATGATAAAAATAATAATTTTTGTCAATTAACATTTATAAACAAAATTTTCGAGCTCTGTCATAATACGACAAACAAAATACATAATAATAACTTCGTATTCGTGAAAAAAAAAAAAAGAAAAGGTTTAAACATACGATACGATCGTGGTTATGGGTCATTTTATTACGATAATTATGAAGTTTGGAAGGACTTAAATAGAGAAAAAGAAAAAGAAAAAGAAAAAATAAAAAAAAAAATCCCTGTTCGCTGATTTTTTTCTTTTTCTTTTCTTTTTTTTTTTTTTTTTTTTTTTTTCTTTCGAGAATACGGCGCAACTTTTTAAGTCAACTGACAACGAACGATCGTTTCTAAACATCAATCTAGCATCATTTTCTAGTGGAAACAATTCCCGAAGGATTAGACTAGGTAACGTCGGTTCACTTAAAATGTAAGTCGTAAATGATCATCGCTAGCAACGGTTGTACCACGTTCTTGAACTTATCCGAGAGATGTTCGTAGATGGGATTTATACAGAAGAAAAAGGAAAAAGAAATAGGGAAAGGAAAGGAAAGAAAGAAAGCAATTAGAATTTTTTTTTTCTTCTTTTTTCTTTTCTTTTTTCTTCCTTTCTTTCTTTCTTCCTTTCTTTTTATTCTTTTCCTTTCTGACTCGTATGCGACAGAATAAAAATCCAGTACGGAAATGTTGGGTACATGGAGTAACGTCAGCCGACGAATTCGTAACGCGTTAAGGAAGTGGTTCGATATTGGCGGTCGCACTGGTTCACTAAATTCCGCGGAACGGGACTCGGCGAACGTCCAAGAGACCCTCCGGAATAATAACTCGAACGAAGGCAGAAAGCGCGTAATGGAATCCGGTCGAGTTAGTCGTTCGTTGTCACTTTAAATCTCTTTTACCTTTTAATTCGATATATACATACATACATACATACATACATACACACACATATATATATACATTATTTTTCTAAAGTTTATATATCTACAAATCGAACGATGATTGATAATTATCGAATAATTAATACAATATAATTTAACGATTTCAAATGTTTCAAGGTGAATGTCGTATATCTATGAAAGAAAATCATAAGGTGGAGTGTATTCCTCGAAATCCTTCCCTCTCTTACTCTCACTCTCCTCGAGATCACCCACGATCCTTTCCGCTCATTACGAGCAGCGCGTAGCATCGAGCGGATCGACCGCGAGTTATCAAGCCTCGAACCACAACAAGTCGACTTCTTTTTTTGCTCTTTCTCTTTCTCTCTCTCTCTCTCTCTCTCTCTCTCTCTCTCTCTCTCTCTCTGTCTCTCTCTGTCTCTCCTGCAGCTCGTCAAAGTCGAGAAAGACGAAGACGAAGAAGACTAAGAAGAAGAAGAAGAAGAAGAAGAATAAGTAAAAAAAAAAAAAAAGAAAAAAAAAGGAAAGAAAAAAAAATAAAAGGAAGAAGAAGTAGAGACTCCCAAGACGGAGTATAACCTCGAGAGAGGGATTCGGTTTGAGGCATACTCATCGTGAATTCTCGCGCGAGGGGTACGCAAAGGGGGAGGAGGGCAGGAACGGTCGAGTCTATTTTTTCTCTATATAGTTATAGGTAGTAGGTACTACGTGCATACGCACATATCTAACTATGTATACGTGTACGCGTGTAAGAAAGACCGCGTTGAAACGCATAGGTCGCCGTTTCTCCCTCCTTGCCCCCTCCTCTCTTACCCCTTATCCTCTATTTCCCCTTTATCCCACTCCCGCCCCGTGTGTGTGTATCGTCGTAGCGCAGGCAAAAAGTATCTTCTAGCGGGGGAGAGAAAGTAGCGATGGAAACGTAGTACCGCGTAAATTTGTGAGAATCTCTTCTGGAAGCGCATTGCCGAGTTCAGACTGCGCGGATGGCCATATAAGGAGCGCGAACAAGCTCGCGCATCTCTCCCCGCTAGGTAGAGCTTGGTTGGTTGCTTGCTGCTTGCTTGGTTTGTTCCTTGCTTCGTTGGTTGGTTCGTTCGTTGCTTCTTCCTCCGCTTGCTTCCTTCGTACCTAACGTAACGTACTACATACATACATACATACATACATACATACATACATACATACGTGTACATGCATACATACGTGCACATTACGTACTCTACGTATTCGCTTCGTTCATTCTTCCTCCTCTTCCTTTTCGTCTTCCTGTTTTCTTCCCTTATCTTTTCTTATATTCTTTTCGACGATTAAATGGAGAAAAAAGAGAAAAATTAGGATTAACGCGATTGTAAGAGAAATAACTAATGGACTGTTATAATTTAGCGCGATATTCATTGGGACAACAAGAGGTCGAAGGTCGATCGATAGATCTATGATTTATTAAATCTAAGATGAAAACGTGGATATTGTTGATCTATCGTATACTTACGATTCCGTGATGAGAGTGGCGTAAATAAATCTTACGATTTCCCTGGAGGACGGGACCGATATGTATGCTACGAGGGAAGAAGCTAAAACGTCGGTGGACGTCGAAGGTTCCGATGAGTGAAAGTATTTTGTTCGACGCTCGGATTGTAAGAGAGAGAGAGAGAGAGAGAGAGAGAGAGAGAGAGAGAGAGAGCGAGAGAGAGAGAGAGAAGGAATTCGTTTGGACGAGTCGCGTGTGGGTGGTTCTAGGTGTACACGTATGCGATATACTGGATGCAGAAATTTGTAGGTGTACTGTCGGACGTAGGTCAATGGATGTATAAAACGCTTTGCGTGGACGTTACAGAATTTTATTCGAAAATCTCATATTTCATTTCTCGTTTATTTGCACTGCTAAGTTCTCCTGTCGATACGATACGATGCAACAACGTTCGGAACGATCGAAAACAAGTATGTAAAATATCGAATAAGAGGTATATAGAATGGAAGAGTTCCGGCTGAGTTTGGATATCTATTCGAACAATATAGGGGAAGAAGAAAAAAAAAAAAGAAAAGAAAAAAAACGAAAAGAAGAAATCCTATTGAACGGCTCTAATCTTGCATCTTCTACGTGGAAGTTTGCGAGGTATTTATTTTAAAGTGCATCGAATCCCCGACCTTTCCTTCATTACTCCGAAACCACTGTCTGCCAATATCTGTTAGCTAGATTTAAATTCATTTGCATTCTATGATTCCTTTGTTTTAAAGTTTATTGCGTACAAGCGATTGGCGACTACTAAATTCTCATAAATTTTTTTACTTTACATTTTAGTGTTGCTAAACAACGAGCTATTGTTATCGATCGAAACGTACATAGTATCTAAGGCTAGTTTCTATTTACTTATTTTAAAACGACGTTAAAGGGTATACGAGAAATTTGCTTTGTTTGAATAATTTTATTAACGATTAATTGCGAGCACCAATATATCGTTTATATCATTATATAATTGTTTATTTATTTTTACAGGAAGACGGTACGTCGCCTAGATCGGACGTCTGCGCAAACGAGAGCGACGGTGATACGAGCGACGGCGATTCACCGGTTTCGAAGGATCTCGCAAAGAATCATTCGGGTATAGATCTGATTATTGTATTATTACATAATATATATATATATATATATCGTGACGGAATATATCGTAAATTTTACTCGTTATATCATAAGCGAAATAAGTAATAACTTTTATCAATAACATCAATATCTTTATCAATGAGTATGAAGGTATACGAAAGGTTAGATCTAAATGTAAGTTCTTGGGTGTCGTTTCCAATAGATCCGCTTCGATTTTTATCGATACACTCTCAGGAGAGATCGTACACTTATATGCGTTATATATTTGAATTTATAAGCAGTATACCTACAGCCGCGGAAATTTCCTTCCCACGTTCTCGATTTTACGCGTTACCGGTGCTGTCTATCCTACTGTATTTTTATCAATTTTATCCAGATATCGACGTCGCTAAATTTCACGAAGTTTCACGATAAACGAAATCAAAATTCCAATCGCGAGTTCTTGCGAATACTATATACGCAGTAGTCACGAATCTCTCGGGTGTGTCGTTTAAAAGACATACCGCCAAGCGATATTAATGAAATAATCGCTAATGGATCGATGCCGTTTCAAGGATCAAGAATACTTCTCGTAACGGATTATAAATCATACGGTCTCTCGATTCGAGGGAATGTGTCTCTCTTTCTCTCTCTCTCTCTCTCTCTCTCTCTCTCTCTCTCTCTCTCTCTCTTTCTCTTTCTCTCTCTCTCTCTCTCTCTCTCTCTCTCTTTCTCTCTCTCTCTCTTTCTCTATGTGAATGTCGCGAAAAATTTTTCCTGCCACCGGATAATAGATAGAAGTCGATCGATGTTCAAACATAAACGATCCAACCTACGGAATTTTCTTCGTGATTAAACAAAAAAAAAAAAAAGAAATAAATAAATAAAAAAGAAAGAAAGAGAAAGAAAAAAAAAATATTAGACACATTTCGTCAATTCACCCGTCGAAATTATTTCCCGATCAATTCAATTTTTCTTACGATTTATAATAATCTCGTTTGATTATCTCGATGATTGATCGATTAGGTCACTTTAGAATTGACATTTTAATACAACACAAAGAAATGTTATTATTTCAATAATGATTATATATTACAAAGAAAAATTCTATTCCTTTCATATTGACTCACACTCATTTAACAAACTAATCTATCCGAACTTTCGAATGCTCCTCCAGATACGTAAGTTTCCATCGTTAAATATAAAAAATAAAATATTTCTTCATTGATCGTCTTCGATAATAACGATAATAGGATAACACTAATATTTTCGTGACTCCAAGTCGATTAACTTTTTTATCCGTGAAATATAAAGAGTTCTTCCAAATCGAGAGAAATAGTAAGAAATAAATAAAGAACATTACTATCGTGAACATTTTCACGTTGATGCTAACAAGAATTGTTTAATTATTCCACGAAAGAAACTTTCTTTCTGCAAGGCACCTTTCTTTTCGTGCGTTATTTATGAACTTTAACATACGAAAAGAGGCTAAAGAAAGATTAAATGGTAAATAACTTCCTGCATTGTCTAAAAAAAACCAAGAACGATATTGACGGTTGTTGCGTCTGGGTAAAAAAAAAGTGTTGGGAATATACATTGTGCATTTGCACAAAGTAAACGCAAGTATATAGATATATATGTATATAAGTGATATTATAAAGTCATCGCGTGACCATTGACAATTTTAAATGTGAATTATTTTATTAGTTAACGATCGGTATCACGATGAAAGCGCGCGATTATTAGAGATCAACGAGAGAAACCGTTCCTCGCCCGTGATTCTAAATCTGACTTTTTTCTTCTCTCTCTCTCTCTCTCTCTCTCTCTCTCTCTCTCTCTTTCTCTCTCTTTCTTTCCTTCCTTCATTACATCCTTCCTTTTCTCGCACGAAAGCGCGTGTCTCGTGCGAACCTCGTAAATTCAGATAACACTGCTTACACACACGCTTCATTATAAACGACAGAGAGAACGTATGTACGTTCGCATATATCCCGACAAGGAAACTATCCCTAATATGTCGTGACACTTGAAAAGGGTCCCTAGCAATGTAATGAAAATGATATTAATTGCGTTATGAATTACGTTCCACTGCGGTAGGCCGTTAAGTGCGGACACGCGATTACGGTAATTACACGACGTTATCGCGCCTGTTAAATCAACGAGCCAAATAAAATCATTTTCCGCTTGTTTTAAGCTCCTTTATAAGCATCATCGATGTATCGTCTTTCTTTTTTTTTTCTTTTTTTTGTTCTTACCTTTCTTTATTTTTCTTTTCGTTTCTTATTTTTCCTTTTTCTCGTTTTTTTTTTTCCAAGCAATTAAAAGACTTTACAATTTATTTTATGTCATATTTTAATATCGTCGACAGATATTCGATCTGTACAATCGATCATAAAATATCAAATATTTTGTAATGAGGATATAAAATTTTAAACATGTATAAATATAAATAGAACTCTTTCGAGAATTTATCTTTAAACTTGTATTACGAGGTTGTTTTGAAAAGGTCAATAGAAAAAGAAAAAAAAAAGGTAAAACCATTCGTGGATTTATCAGGAAATTCAATTTCAAATTCAAACTCAATAAATTAAGGAGATATATGTATATATATATATATATATATATCGTTCTAATGCCGAGAAATGTGTTAAAAACAATAGAGAATTTCAGGATAAACGATGACGACGAGACGATGTAGTTTCTCTAACGATTTGCTTTTACCACTCCAAGTAGGTAGCTTCGGCGCGTAGTCAGAACGAGAATATCTAAATTCTATAGTTACAGTGTGTTTCATACAGAATTATAAAAACAATATACAATATTAATTAAACTTAATAACTTCGCGATATTGTTCACGACAGAAGCGAGAATTAAATTTGAATGCTTTTGGTAAAAAAAAAAAAAAAAAAAAAAAAGAAAAAAAAGAAGAAAGAGAAGAAAAGAGAAAAGAAAAAGAAAAGAAAAAAAGACAATTTCAATCAATAGATATCGCAGGTAGAAACTTATAGACTTTCGAACAACAAAACTTTCCACGTGTGACTCGTCTTAATCTTGTCAAAACATTGATATCACTATGCTATATCAAATTCTATTGTTACTTTATAAAAATTAACATCTATACTCGAATGATTTAACCAATTTTTACCAAGCTTTGTCAAACCCATTTACACCCTTTTATGAAACATCCAGTATGAACGTATGAAGGCTCAGATTAAAGCTGATCGAAACGGTCGATATCAAAACGATCGAGATCGTAAATCCTAACGCGTTTTAGAAAGCCAACGATGGCCGATGATGAATCGGAAAAGGGAGGGAGAAAGGATCGAAGCGAAGGGCTGCCTAAGTGGCAGGATTATCCCCTGATTGGGTAACACCGATTTTTTCCCTCGTGGGCGTGTCTCGAATCTCTCGTCGAGTTGAGAGATCGACCGACGGCTCGTAAGACTGCCGTGTGGAAAATCGTTAGAACGAACGGCAGGTAGACAGGCTGACAGTAGTCACTCACAGGCTTGTAGATAAAGAGAAAAAGAAAAAGAGAAATAGAGAGAGAGAGAGAGAGAGAGAGAGAGAGAGAGAGAATGGGGGGAGGAAAAGAGAAAGAGAAAGAGAAAAGGATAGAAGGATATCGTAAGAAAGGAGAAAAGAAGGAAAGAGAGAAAGAGTCAGAGTGGCGCGGGGTGTATGTGTGGGGGGATGGGGGGGAGGTCAGGGTGGTCGGGGAGGTATGTCGAAGGAAGAGTGGGAGAGAAAGAGATAAAAGAGAGGGGAAAAGAGAGAGGACACTTAAAATGCGAAAAGCGTGCGAGCGATGACGGGGTTATCCGTGTAGGGGAGTCCGTAAGGAGTCGTACGGTCCGCGATGACCAAACTAAGACGACAACGCGCTGCCTAACTGGGAAGTAGGATCCGGTCGAAAGCCGCGCTTCGATGCAGGTGTACACATAAATATCGATGCTAATGTACACCGAGTGGATGGCCATCCGATCGCCGCCGTGACGTTTCGCGCTTTTTCCAACGTTTCCGCGCGCGCGCGTGTACTCGCTCGCGAGTACTTATTCCCTAAGCTTAGATAGCTCTATGTATGTAGATATATGTATGTATACGTTTAAACTATTTACTTATCCTATCTATACACAATGTATTGTATATATATATATATATATATATATATATATATATGTGTATGTGTAAGAGTAATGTATGTAAGGGTACCTAACCACCACGTAGAAAGTGGAATTTTCGGTGGATTATTATCTTGAGAAGAGTCGATCGAACGAGACGCAGCGAGGCAAGCGATTTGCGACGGCCTTTGAGACGGCCTTTGGGACGGCCTTTCCACTCCGGTGGTCCAACGACCGAGAAAAGATTTACGGAACGAGCGCCGCGACGCGTTTTGTCAGTGTTATACCCATCGAATCGAAAAAGAATTACCGTTCTAATTGCAACGCGAATGTACGAATCCCTGTCCTCCCCCCCCCCACACACACACATATACACCCAACCCCAATCCCACCATTCCCGAATCGCTATTATTCTTTTTACGTTTTTGTTCCTACATTCGTGAAATTCACGTTTGAAAGGGTGAATTCGAAAGAAACGATACGATATTTGAACGGGGAAGATTTTTATCGAGGGAGAAGAATGGGAGAAAATGTGAATTTAAGAAAATTCTTTTATAATCTCCTTATTATATCTTTTACATTGAAACTCTTTTGTTTTGTAGTTGTAACAAGCATACAAAAAAAAAATATTCTCTTATGGATCGTACTTGCGCGTCATTATGTTAAATGAGACGAGCATGTGTGAATAATATGAAATAAATGATAGGAATTATTTTGATAGAAATATTTTATTCCTTTATAACGGGCGATAATAACTCGTACCAATAATATAGTTATAGTAACACTCATAGTAACACTCAGTTCAAACGGTATGTAATATCACGTCTTTTATCCTTCGTGCATATAAATTCGTCCTACGAAGATTTTCGTCGTGTGTGTGTATATATATATATATATACACGGTAGACATTTTTCTTTTTGTTCATTACCATTGAAAGTAGAAATTCATTTAATCGATAGAGATTTTCTTGAGGCAATTTCACGATAGGTATGCGAATATACTAATCGAACTATGTCACATTAAAAATGTAAAAGGAATGAGAAGAAGGAAGGAAGGAAGGAAGGATATCATCCCGATATGATAAATATGTAACCTAACAGGACGAACGTGTGAAAATGTTTTAAAGATTAACCTTCTGAAAGTGCAGCGATACTGCTTTCTCATTTTTATGGAAAATTCTGTGTCAATGGTAGGAGAGATAGAACGCGAATGCAATTAAAAACTATCTGTGTATGTAAGATCGCCACGCTCGGTTGCAGGTGCACACATAAATATCCGATGCTAATGCAGCAAAGTGAATGCCATCCGATCGGATCGTTCGTTCCTTCGTTCGTTCGTTTCTTCGTTTCTTCGTTCGTCCGTCTTTTTCTACGTTTCCATTACGCACCGTGATAAGAGACAGTGGGTGATGATGAAATCTACTTCGTCGTACTAACAGTTCGCCCTTTTACGGCTAATCGAGAAAGCGAGGGAGGCCGGGAGTCGCATTGTTTCGATATAACGCCATACCGGGATTACAATAAAATTGACGCTAGCCCTTTTACGTGAAAAATAGACAATTTTTTTTTTCTTTTTTTTTTTTTTTTTTTAATGTGGGGGAGAGAAATGGTAAAATTGTTTTACGTATATGTTAGGCCTTTAAATTTTCTAAAACCACGGATAATGTGAGAACGATGACGCAACTTAAACTTAACTAGACCCAAACTCTCTTCTAAAGTTATTATTATTATTATTATTATTATTATTATTATTATTATTATTATTATTATTAATATTATTATTATTATTATTATTATAAATCCATATTAGGTCGGACTAATTGTACTCTAGAAGGGATCTTGTACATGTGGATTTTGATATCGAGTATTTTCGCACGAAGAATATCTTTCTTTTTTTACATTTCAATATCCATTTTTATATTCTCCCAAATACGATACATATCTATTTACCTATGCTTGTTAATTATGTATCTATTTGTGCGTATTAAGTCGCAAATCTCTTTATTCTATCGTTTCAGGTAATATACCTTCGTTCTCCGCTGGAATCATGTACCAGATGCCACAAAGTGTCATTTATTCACCTAGTCCGGGTGTTTTGCTCGGTATCGGACAAAACGGTCAACCGGTACAAATTTCACAAGACGGAGGTAGGTTTTATCGGTCACCGGTTAATGTCATTTTTACGCCAGAAAAATGACGAACAGAGAAAGATCATGGATCGTTCTTAACGTAACAATATTGATTCTTCATTATGAAGATGAAAAATTTATAGTAATATATTGTAAAAAAAAATTTTATTCGCGTTCATATATATATATTCATGTTCATATTATTATTCATTTTCATTTTCAACGTTTATAACAACGTTTATAATAATATTAATAATAATAATAAAGAAAGAAAGAAAACAAAACAAAATTGAACTCTTACTTCACTATCTTTCCATTATATTTTCTTCAATGCAAGAAAGGATTAATATCAAGGGATAAAGAGTACAGTTAACAGAAGAAATCAATACCGTTAGAATCACGCATTGAGCGACGTTTAATATCAGAGGATAAGGAATATTAGCGCCAAATTTAGAATAAGAACCGTATCCTGTTTAAATTTAGGTACGACAACATCGGTTAATTCATCGCAAGGAAATCAACCGTTCATCACGATACCGCTTAACGTGGCGATGAGTGCCGCAGGTCTTTCATTGCCGGTGTCATCGAGAACGAGCTTGTCATCTCCGTCACCAAGATCACCGATTTCAGGGTCAGCATCTTCAGTTGCATGCGAATTGCCCTCCGACCTTACAAAGGACAGAGAGTGACAAAGGCGAAACGTAAACGGTGATGCTCATATTCGAGTCTCGCTGTGTCGTAAACCATCGGAAAAATTTCCGAAGGAATCTCGATTCGAGTCTCGAAGACGGAAGGAAAAGAGAATTCATGAAGAAGAAAAAAAAGAAGAAGAAGAAGAAGAAGAAGGATTAAGGGAAAACAAAGAACAGGAAGGTTCGAAGGAAAACGAAACGAAAGAAATATCTACGAGGATTATCAAGGATCTTAAAAATGGCGGCACGATCATGAAGGAACCGAGGAAGAAACGAATAGCCGAGAAAATTTAGACTATACAAACGAGGCCCTGGCTCTTCTTCCTTCAAGTTTTTCGCGATTAAAAATGGACTAAACGTGACAAGTGAGTCTCTCTCTCTCTCTCTCTCTCTCTCTCTCTTTCTCTCTCTCTCTCATTCTCTCACTCTCTCTCTCTCTCTCTCTCTCTCTCTTTTTCATTCTCTCACTCTCTCTGTCATTCTCCCACTCTCTCATTCGTTCACTCACTCTGTCTTTCTCTTTTCCGCTATACATCGATTTTCTTTCATCTCGGAGATCGTCGAAGAAAGATAATTCTTTGATTATTATGTCCCTTCGTTCGAGTCTTGGATGAGTTATCGCAAGTAGGTCGATCGTGACACCACCGACGACAACGACGACAACGACAACGATAACGATGATGACGACGACGACGACAACGACGACGACAACGACGACAATGATGATGACAGACGCGCGAAAGCCGCATACTTTTCTTACATCCCGATATAACTGTTTGAGATGTGACCAGTCTAAGGCATGCGACTTTTGAGTTCGGTTCAAAAGAACAGAAAGTAACAAAAGGAACGAAAAACTTTTAACTCGAATGGATATATATATATATATATATATATATATATATCCATATTTATATATATATGTATATGTATATATATATATGCACATACATAAAGCACGAATTCTACCGATCGAAAATTAATTTCTCCGAAATTAGCAGGGTTGGATGGGTTGGTGGGGTTGGGGGGAGGGGAAGAAATTAGAATATAATCGATCGTTGATTTTTGTATTCGCGTGAGTTTATTTCTAAACATCATCATTGTTCGAGTATACGAATTTTCAAATGACAATGATAAATATTAAAAGAAATCATATTGTAATATCTATTTGGTACGATATATATCGGTATTGATTTTGCGTCATGAATCGGATAAATCTCGGAATGATAGGAAACAGATACGTTTGTTAAAAAAAAAAAAAAAAAAAAAAAAAAAAAAAAAGAATTCATTCTAAATTTATTAACGAGATACATTTTGCATCGAGTACGATGTTAAAAGAAAAACTGAAACATTTTCTTTAAAATATATCTACTTATACACGATATGACGAGATCTATCGGATGATATATATTTCAATTCGTATTCGAAAAAAAAAATTTATTTTTGTTGAACAGTGAATTATTAAATTCCGTATGCTCATGAACAATCGATCCTTCATTCTTCGTCGTACCATGAAAATCTTTTGAAAAAATGGCCAAACACTTAAATTAATAATAATTAATTTAATTTTGTTTGTTTATCAAGGAGAATTTTAAATTCTTTACGACGACGGTCAATGGAGGGATGATTTTTCTCTGGAAAAAAAAAAGAAAAAGGAAGAAAGTAAATGCTATAACATTTTAATCATATGGTTTTCTAACAATTTGATTTCTTTTCTTTTTTTTTTTTTTCTTCTTATATTTATCAATATCCAATCGGTCTTATGACAATTACAATCGGATTTAATTCTCCATCACTATTTTCCTTCTCGACGATCTTTACAAGTTCCTTATTTAATGTTTACCTTAGTTATGAGAAGATCGTCTTCGAAGATCTAAAAAATGTCGATAAGCCGAGTGTAAGTATTTTTCTATAGATCAGTTTTCTTTTTTCTATTTATTTTCTTTTTCTTTCTTTTTTTTTTCAACCAATCACGATAACAACAAATACTTTCACACATTAGGACATCGCGATTGCTTAAAAAGAAAATAATAGCAAAAATTGAACGTACGTATGATCGATAAGTAATTTGTTTGAATATTTACGATCATGCACGTTCTCCTCAAATTATTAATGAACAATAAACAAAATACAATGGTTATTTTAGCGATCGATATTATCTAAAAAGTTTTAATCCGTCAGATGAAACGCAACTGACTCGATCGAATCCGATACGTTCGTCGATAGTGATACGCTCGAATTAACAAGATAGAAGAACGATCATGCCTTGGTGAGATCAATTAATTAAGATCAATTGAGAAAGATCGTGGAGTGTCATATCGAACACCTTGTTTAAATTTCATTAGCTCGACCGATCGAGGAGAGAGGGCTCTTTTATGCCCTATACGACAGATCCAACTCGTGACTCGATAAAAAGTGCGTGAAAATGGACGATTCATCGGTTTTATGTTTCAGGACGTTCTGAAAATTATACTACAGGGTTACGGTATAATCGTTCAAACAACGTATCTCCAATTATTCGATTCCCGAATACGCACTGCCAATTACGAGACTGATACTATACATGATTTCTTATTGATGTTGCAACGATCCTGCGAGAAGAAAGTTGGATTTTTGTAATTGGATCACGAGGATCGGATGGATGATCCAATTCGAAAAATGTCTATGTCGAATAGATCCTGATTTCGAATAGAAAGAATTTTTGATATGAATGAATTATTAGCAAACAGTGCGAAAAGATATAAGTATATTCCATCAAATAAGACAATTTCAAAATATCTTTCTTCTCGATCTTTCCTTGATATTATTACGAATATCAAAAATACGAAGATCGATGAAGTTACATCTAACAAATCCTATACTCTTTCCTCGTCAACTATCGATTTATGAAATGAAATTGTAAATTCGTATTCATATCTAATTGTCCTCATTTAAAATCAACATAACATTTGATATAATGCAATTTAAAGTCGCCGAAAAGAGAAAGCAGATTATATATGTATATATATATATATATGTATATATATATATGTATATATGTATATATATATATATATATATAATACACACACAATTTTATATTACTTTATGTAGAATCTTGTCACGATCTATCTCGAATATATAAATAAGATAATTCATAATAATTCATAATAATTCATGGAACGAAGAGTCTTCGTTAATTTTTGATAAAGATGAGTTCGATCTAATATATGATACACAAAAGTGAGATCTGACGTTGAAATTTAGATCGGATCGATTAATATATAAAATCGATGATATTAATAATGATTAATAATGGTACTTTCGTAAAAGACCTATTAATAATAATGAAGAAGTAGAGATATTATTAAGAAGACCTTGAAGAAATGGAAGTCGTTGGGTCTTGTACGATCTTAATGGTGATATGATATATTTGGATTATTTCAGATAAAATAATAACCATAAGATATCATGGAGTATCTTAAATGGCCGATTGAAAAAAAAAAAAACCTTGAACGACGTGATTATGTTAAAATAAATAACGAAGATATGAGCATTTTTATTGGACGCGTATGTCGAAATGAATTTAGCTTTTTTTTTTTTTATTTGTTATTGGTTTTTTTTCTTTTTTTTTTTTTTTTTTTTTTCTTTTATTCGTGACTTAGTCATTTAACGACATTATTTTTATTTTTAATTTCGTTTTATTACATTTTGTAATACGTACCTTTATGTATGCAAGTTGAAAGAAATCTCGTTATTAGAAGCGACTAGCAATAGATGTATTTGGATATAAAAAAAAAAAAAAAAAAGAAAGAAGAAGTAGAAAAAAATAATATCTATGTACATGTGCCGTTCAATACGAACTACTAGTCAAAACTAAAGGCTAGATTTAGCCTAATAACGTGCAATAACGTTGTGATTATACGAAATTTTAATTGTACATGTAATGATGGTGCATTTTTAATCGCGCCAAAACTTTACAGAGAAATAAATGAATAGAGAGCATCGTTTTATTAACTTTCGCGTATGAATTTTGTAAATCAACGAACGATATCTATGTTCGATTAAAGGGGAAAAATTAAAAAAGAAAAGAAAAAAAAAAGAAGAAACAAAGAAGAAAGCAAAAATAGAAAAAAAAAAGGATTAAGAATTCTTATAAAAAAATTTTGCGATTTGCGTAAAGGCTTATTTTTATAAACTAATGTGAGTATATTATAAGGAAATAAAGGATCGAAGAATTGACGGTAAGTTGGTACCGTTTTACTTTACAGGCCGTACAGATTTTACGCCTAAACCCCGACAAGATGGAGTTCACAAAAGAAGTATTAATTATTCTTTTTCTTCATATTCCTGATCCTATCGAACATCGTATCATTTCGTAATTAAAGATCCTTTAAAGAGCTTACATTTCTTTGTGATTGATCTGTTTGCAATAAAAAAATGTTTTCAACTTTTGACGATAAACTTAATCGTTCGATGATTTGAATCACAGTCATACTTACAGAAATTAAAATTGCACGTTCTTTCGAATTTTCTTAATTAATTTCCATCGATTAAATAATTTTATGTTCAGATAATTTTTTTTTCTTTTTTTTCTTTTTCTTTTTTATATACCAATTTATGCAAATAGAATGTTCTGTAGGTAATATAAAGGTCAACATATTAAATGTATAATCAATATGAGTCTTTCCACATACATTCATAATATTATAATATATCTAATAATAGTATTCAAAATTTTCTTTTATTAATATAGTAAAACTTTTTTTCAAGATATTCATCATTAATATCAATCAATTTATGATGTCAACGACATCGACATTATATATTATATATATATATATATATAACGCAATATATATATATAGTGCAATCCAAATGAAAAATACCGCTTAAAATATCGCAAAAAAATTCGATAAAATCATTTCTCATGTAAACTGCCTAAAAATAGAAACACCCTGTGTTTTTAATTAAGACGAAGAAGAGGACAAGTATTTTTCTCATCATTAAATTGAGGAATGTAATCTTTGTAATAAAATAATATACATAGAGAGATGTCCGAATGAATGAATTTATCAATTACATCGATCATTATGTCGATACGGAACGATTGGGATTAACATTGAGATGACATGTTAATGAGAATGGAATGTACGGGCGCAAATGGAAGAAAAACAAAAACAAAAAAGAAGAAAAAAAAAGGGTGGAAAATCAATATCATAATTCGATCGGTTCCTTGGAAATGTCTTCATGCGTGCCAAATAGTTACGTGACAAAATTAAAAAAAAAAAAAAAAAAAGAATAGAAGATAAGGGAGTAATTATTATTGACTTCCAACAACTTTATATGTCTTGTAATAAACATTTTGAGAAAAAAAAAACAAAAAAAACATTGTTATTTTCTTATCGATCACGAGCTATTTGTAGTTTCTTATTAATATTCTTTTACGCAAGCTTCGTTTTAATTCTTAACAATAATTATTAAAATTAATTTCAAAGGACCGACTTTATTATGATCTAATAAGAAATCACCGCGTATCTAAGCAATAATATGTATTGTACATACATACATACATACATACATACATACATCCATACATACATACATACATACATACATACATGCAAACATACATACATACATACATATATGCATATGTAGGTACAATTTTACCTTTAACAGAGGTGTTATTATATTTTATATGTATATGAATGCTGTGTAACTTTTTTTATTATATATTTATCGAGGTTGTATCGTGGCACAAAGAATGCTCGTAACCAGGATATTGTAACGAATGTAAAATGTATAGTTTCACATATCTCGTTGTTTCTTTTAAACTAACTATAAATATATTACGCTGTGAAACAGTGGTGTGCCATTGTTTGAATTGTTGCGAAGTATGTGTTTGATATGAAGAGAAATGAAATATAATTGTGAAAATTATAATTTTGTGTATGAGGTGTGCCTTAAGTAATTATATATATATGTATATATATACACATATATATATTATATATTATATATATATTATATGTATGTGTATGTATATGTGTATATATATATATATATATGTATGATGTATATGTATATATATATATATACTTTTTTAAAATGAACAAGTAGTATTTTTATACTATAACCTCAGCTACGTATGTTACTTAAATACATATAATGTAAGACGTTGATGAGCGAAGACTTCGAAGCAAATTAATATGGAGAATTTAAATGATTTTTTATCTAACTAAAAAGCGTACTTAGCAAAATATAAATTTTATTAGTGTATAAAACAATATGATAATTAATGTTATCTTATTGTAGAGAATATTGTTATTAAATCGGAAAGGTTTTAAAGTATTGTAAAATTGTAAAATACATTGATCAAAAACTCATCTACATTCATTCGTATTATATTGAAATAAATTTTTATTCGCGAAATATCAACAATATGATTGACGAACGAAATGCATTATTTGTATAGAAGAGAGAGAGAGAGAAAAAAAAAAAAGGAAAAACTCCATACAAAGCAAACGTTGTCTTTGTTCGACGTATAATCTTATTGGATATTCCGTTCGATTTTAGTAAGAATGGAATTTATTCTATCTGATACTATTCGGAGAACGAAACAGATTTTGGTTCCATCGGAATTGACCAATAGATAATCTTCGTTCTTACTTGACGAATATATCTACGAAGATTATGAAATTTTTTGTAGGATATATTTCTTTCTAATATCCTTTTAATTTGTCTTATATGTGAAATAATTCAAACATATAATTACACGGATATTAAGCGAATGCAATTGTTTACGATAACTTATCTTCTTACTGTAATCTTTCGTTTATCTTAACAGTGAGATAACACTGTTTTATCTATAATTTCTTTCTATGCAAACGATAAAAGAAAAAAAAAAAAATAGAAAAAAGAAAACAATCTCATCAGGAAAATATAAAAATGGTTATATCATTTATTAGATAAAGTATTCATCTAAAGTGCTGCTATTAAATTCTTTATGGTATTGTAAAAAAAAAAAAAAAAGGAAAAAGAAAAAGAAAAAGAAAAAACGTTATATCAAAGGTATGCTCTAATTCGAATTCAAATTTATCCAATTTATCGATTTAAAAAAGGGGGATTGACGATTTCAATCGTATTTCATATAAAAATTCAACGGTACATTCTTCCATCGTAGTAAGATTTCTCGTTCATGATCAAGCTGCAGCTTGGTGGCGACTCTTAAGTAACGTACCGTCATGGCGACATTACCGCCACGAAAAAATCCAACCGCGACGAAAATTTCGAAGCAACAGTTGACTCCTTTACAAACACTTTTACAACTTGGATTTCCGAAACATCGAGCGTAAGTATTGTAAGAACAATATGATTCTATTATTATCGAAAACAAAGAAATTTCGATTCGCATTAACATTTTATTGTATTTACTCTGAGTGTCATTGTAAACAAACAGCTGTCAAAATATATAAGACATTTGTAATTCGTATGATTTTTCGTCTATAATCATTGTAATTACATTTTTACATTTTCTTTTTATAATTTTTAATATATTTTATAAGAAAAAAAAAAAAAAAACTTAATTATATTTAATCATTTTTACATTATACAACAATTATTGTTTTATTTGTTTTACTCAGACGCATTAAATTTTCATTATTAAAGAATTTGTTATGCAAAAGGATTATTTTTCTTCGTTCGCCTATAAATTTTTACCTGATTACAGGGAAAAAGCATTAGCTGCTACTGGACATCGTGGTGTTCAGCTTGCATCTGACTGGTTACTTGCCCATGTCAGAGATCCGACTCTAGATTTTATTACACACAGACAATATGTCTTATATGCTTGTCCTACAGGAGCATTGGCAGAACGTCTTTTAACATTTTGGGCAGAAAGTAAAGAATTAGGTTGGAATGGGGCACATAACTTTATACCACATATTACACTTGTATCTTTTTTTCAAGTAAGTATTACAATTAATGTTTACATGATAAAATAGTTAAAGTAAAAAAGAATCATTAATCTTCTGTTAGGTAAACTGTTTGTATCTTTTTTTCAATTATTTTTATTCCTAGGCATCAGATGAATTAACTCCAGAACTTGTAAGTTCTCTTGAAAATATCATCGATTTAGATGAACTTTGTGATCGTATTGATTTGGAAACATATGTTTCGCCCAACTTTATGGGACTTTTCGTCAAAGATGCAGACACTAAATGGCTTACAAAAATTTCTACCAATTATGTTGATAAACTAACAAGTTTAGGTATTACTGCCAAACCTCAAGTAAAATCATTGCATCTCACATTGGCTTATCAGTTTCCTAGCAACTTATTTCAACCTCTCCGTTTGATGGTTGAAAAGTTGGGACCAACTACACCGGACAATTGGGAACTTAGATTATACTCTAGAGATACTAGGTTACAAAATTCTCATGTCCATAAAGTTATACACGCGTATACATCTAAAGAACATGATGACTTAGAATTAAGAGTAGGAGATTACGTTTATATACCAGAAGGAGCATGTAATGCTTCTACCGATGGATGGGTCGAAGGTACTTCCTGGTTAACAGGAACTTCAGGTCATTTACCTTTAAATCATACAAAACGAACAGCTGAATCAGATTCATGGACACTGCATACTACTATACAAATTAATAATAAGAAAAGTGAAACCGTGGAAGAAGAGGCAATGCCAAAAACAAGAAAACAACAACCATCATTGTTATCTACTGAAGATTCTGTAGATACACCAGATGGAATAGAAATAAATAAAGAATCAGTAATTTCTTGAAACATTTGAATTATTATATTAATTAAATAATATTTATTTTTAATTCGTATTTTTGTTTTTACATAGATAGAGGAGGCCTCTTCATCACCTATAGTTTCTGCAAGACAGATCTTCATATGTCGTCATGGAGAGAGAGTAGATTTTACATTTGGTGCATGGATCCCATATTGCTTTGAAGAAAATGGTTGTTATGTACGTAGAGACCTAAATATGCCAAAGGAGATACCACTAAGGAATATACGAGACTTTCAAAACGATAGTCCTTTAACGACAGTTGGGGAAGTACAAGCAGGATTGGTTGGCGAAGCAATGAAATCATCTAACATAAAAATAGATGTTGCTTTTACTTCGCCATCTCTCAGATGTGTTCAAACGCTTGCTCATATTTTAAAAGGTTTAGATTTAGATATACCCATGAAAATAGAACCAGGTTTAATAGAATGGTTAGCATGGTATCCAAACGGTATACCTGTCTGGATGACTTCTGAAGAATTAATTAATGCAGGTTTTAATGTGGATAAAAATTATAGCGAAATAATTCAAGCAAAGGATCTTCCATTAAAAGAAAATGCAGCACAGTATTATGAAAGAAGCTACGATTTAATTAAACGGATAATTGAAAGTACGGTAGGTAACATTCTCATAGTAGCTCATGCTGCTTCTTTAGCAGCTTGTACTAAACAACTGACTGGTGGTCAGATACCACCAGCAGCAGAAGTAACGAAATTAGTTCAACGAGTACCATACTTGGCATGTTTAGCCGCTCGCGAAGAATTGAATGGGTGGCAACTTCACCCACCTCCTTTTCCTCCTATCACGCATACTAGTAATAGTAGATTTGACTGGAAGGTCTTAATGTAAAAAATATAAAAAATATTGAACAATTGAATTAACCTTTGAAACATAATAGAATCGCAATCATAAAAGACTGTCATGATACAATGAATTTTATATAAGAGAATAGTTGATATTGAAATTATCGAGATCAAGAACAGACATAAGCAGTCTTGCTTCAAACATATAATACAAAACATATGATATTTTCTTGTTTAGTAATTAAGAACATTGAAAAATAATGAATATGAAATATTGGCAGTTCGTTCTGCCCTTCCAAGACAAAAATAATAATTGTAATATGTAGGATAGATTATGTAGGAATTTACTTATGTTGTACCTGCATTTCGATTTATCGTAAGTTCGAAATAAGAATAACTTATTTACTAGTTTTAAATGTGAACCATTGAATAATTAAATATCAGTTCTTCAATTTAAATGATTATAAAAATCAGTGCAAAAATAATTTTATGAACTGTTTCCTATCATATATAACTTCATTTTTTTGCAACATTAATGAAAATTGATATAATTGCCATTTTATATTTGAACTAGAGTGCTGCATTTTACAAAGCCAATTTAAACTTTCCAATCAGCTTATATTTTATTAAAATTTTGTTCATTAAAGAATATGCAATATCAATGTCAATATTTTTATTTTATAGAATTTTATTAGTAAAAGAAGATTTAGATAATTGTGTCAATTGATCATGACAATTCAAGATCAATGAATTAAAGAAAAATTATAATATTTTTTTTTGTAAATGATTACATGTATATGTACACACTCATAAGAGATTTGTTTGATGTATATTGTTATGTTTACCAAAGATATATAGAGTATATAATATACTATTTTATTAAAATTATAAAATAAATGATAAAGAGTAAATATATACATTTTGCCTCCACATGGTACAAATTTATGAAAATATATAATATAGAGCTTATTCATTCTAATTATGTTTAGATGGCATATGTTATATACAGTAAAAAATATAATAAAATTCATTCTAAGAAAGGCACAACATTTTAATCTTCTATTTTATAGATTATTTAGAAGATATCAAACATGTCCACGCTCCTTTAGTTTAACTATTAAAGTATCGACATCAGGTACTATTGTACCAGCCTGCCTAACAGGTGGTTCTTCTACAGAAATAATTTCAATTCTGGCGGACGTATCTATGCCAAGATCCTTTGAACTAATTTTTTTAATTGGTTTCTTTTTTGCTTTCATAATATTTGGTAATGTGGCATAACGAGGTTCATTAAGACGAAGATCGGCACTGAGAACAGCTGGAGTTTTTAACCTGAGTACTTCCAAACCACCATCTATTTCTCGTGTAATAGTCAATTCACCATTACCATGTTCGATCTAATAATAGAAGAAATGACAAAAGAAGTAAAACAAATATTTTAATATCTTATATTAATAAATCCATTATATTTTCGAATGATTATTACCAATATTAGAAAGTAATATAATACAAATTAAAAAGACTTATTTTACCTTACTGCAAAATGTTCCTGACGGCCAATCTAAATTACCAGCAATCATTTGGGCAGTTTGATTACTGTCATCATCGATAGCTTGCTTTCCGACAATAATCAAATCAATTTTCTCATCTATTGCAAGTTTTGCTAAAATCTTAGATACATGAATCGGCTGCAAAGTTTCATATTCTGTTGGTGATATTTCAACGTGTATTCCACGATCAGCACCCATGGCTAGTGCAGTTCTCAAACTATCTTGTGCCTGAGAAGGACCACATGTAACCGCAATTACTTCTTGTGCTAATTTTTTTTCTTTCATTCTTATAGCTTCCTCAACAGCTATCTCATCGAAAGGATTCATTGAATGTTTAATTCCATCAGTAATAACTCCTGTTTTATCCGGTTTAACACGGATCTAAAAAATCAGAAAAAAATGTTCATTACAAAACATTTTTAAAAAATCCATAAAATCTCTATGTTACCAAGTATTTTTCATTATTCGTTAAAAACTAACGAATAACATTTAACAACATCAAATTTGATGAGATATGATAAATTTAGTTTTTTTTTTTCTTTTTTTTTTTTTCTGCCCTTTCAATTTAAACTTTTCTATTCTTAGATATTTTATAAGCCAAAATTTACCTTGACCGCATAATCGATTACCCTTTTCACACCAACAAGTACACGTGACATATTTAATAATAATATTAAATTTAATAATATTATATATAATAATATATTGAAAAAAATTGAGAAAATATGAGTATTTAATTGAGTAAACTATGTTTACATAAGTTATCTTTACTAGAGGTACTGGATAGAAATCTAGGAGTAACTAACTGCAGTTATTAATATAGTGGTATTTGTCTGTGACGTGGCAAACATCTACAGTTCAAAGTCTAAATGCTATCAATTTGTATGAAAAGAATAATATTAATAGATAAAATATGTTATTAAACGTATGATTGTCACATTTCTTTCGAAATTTGATAATTACAATGAGAGATTATAAGAAAATAAAATGAATGAAAAAACTCTGGTAGTAAGTTTATAAATTTTGAATCAATGTCTTTTAAAGATTCTTAATCGATTTCCATTTAATATAATAATAATGGAATTAATATAATTTATTTAATAAAAACAAATATAAACATTAATTAATATGATAATTGACTTTTCGAGAATACATTCGAAAATTTAAATCATTCTCTTTATAAAAAGTATTTAAAATGTAGGGATCTTGTTATTTAATTATATAGGGACATTTAATTTACTTTATATTATCGTAAATGAAACCAAAAGGACTTAATGCAATAGAACTTTGAATCGAGACAGATTTTGATTCTAAATTTTGTTTTCTTCTAATCATTCGTATTTTTTATAATCTTAGATTATTACAATATATTCGTGTCATAATACAGTATTAAAATTCCTATGGCTTTTGTTATATACAATCGTTTATTTTATTTACTAGGTTACACTTACAAATTAAAGTAATCAAGGTATAAATCAACGTGGAAAAATTCATTAATATATAAATACATTCATAATCTTAGAAGTCTATGCAATAAATCAAAATATATCAATTTTCACGTATATGACCAAGACTCGTACACTCTTTTTAACTTCATATAAGATTATTTGTTTAATCCTTTTGAGATCTCGTCTGTAATAAATGACGCTAAGAAAAGTACCCTTTCTATTAAGACATTATTCTATAAAAACATTTTTAAAAAATGCATCACTGTGCATAGTGCATTGTGCTACGGGCTTGTGAAGTCCGGAAGTAAATACATCACTGATAAAAAGTCAGTCGATTCATTCCTTCCATTAATACTCTGGCAGTTTGTTCAAATACTTTGTAATACATATCAATATGCCTAAAATAAAAAAAGAAAAAAAAATATATATACATAAATATACGTATACATTATTTATAAGATTTATTCATGCTTAGTTATTAAAATAAAATAATCATTACCTTAACACTAATGGAAGTATCATAACCTCCTTTATGTTGCATTCTTTCTTGAATAGTAGATAAGCAATCTCCAGTCATATTGAAATCATCGCTACTTATATGTCCTGTATGCCGAAAATTTGTAGGTTCTCCTATCATGCTTCGATCTATCCTAAGTCTGTGATGGGTCTTATGTTTTCCATTTCGTGAACGAGGTTCTTGCTGATACAAACAACATGTAAAACATTGTATCCAAAGTTCGCTACTACCTGCCATTCTCATTAAAGTTTTAATTTTTCTATTTCAATTTGTTTTAATCTCAAATCTGAAACAAATGATATATTACAAATTAAATATTACAAATATTTTACGAACATTTTACAGTTTCTAAATCTAATGAGATCACACTACTAAAATAACTTGATACATCTTAACCTATACGCAACACAAAACAGTTATGGTATTATATTTGGATAATACATTATTTACTTTATTTACACTATACGTATTACAGTACAACATTTATTATAAATATTGTAAAACACACAAAAGCTTATTCAAAAGTTATTTTCATGTTACTTTTTTTTTTTTCTTTTTTTTACTTCTTTGATGTTCCAGTTCGTTCTAACCCGCCAAGAAGCATGACGGACAACCCTATATATAACGATCATATATTGTATGTTTTCTGCTACCCTGAGCCAAGCGCAATTAATCGATCCAGTTTAAAAATTGGACAAACTTAAATCTTTACTTGATTGGTCAGATATAAATGTACATATTTAATAGTTTCAATGTGTAATCATATTATTGTTACATTTAACAATGTCATATCTTTGATATCTTATAGAAAAGTAAAACGAATCATTAAAATATTTTTTTTTTTAATGTCAAATTGTAAATCTTGTTAAATTTTATTTTATTATATACGATTATATTCGTTATATCATTAAAAAGATAAATGTTTTAATCATTTGTAGCTATATTCACTTCGGCGCTCGAAGCGACGAACAACGCTTGAATTGAACTACCTGAAGCTACTGTAGCTCATGCATGGTTCCAGTGAAAAGTTGCTTGAGTCACCTTAGGTCGTTTCTTTATGTAGTTGCTTTTGTGAGATACGACGGCATCTTTTATATACAACGGAATATTGTTTTGTTATAAATATGTGTGCAATAAAAAAATTTGAAACAATATAAGATGAAGTATTTTCGAAGTTACACATTCAGTACGTTAATTGAAATTTAACCAACAGTAGTATTGTGTTTTAACCGTGTGATCAATTGGATGAAATTATCGAAACATACTTCTCTCTTGTGGTAATTTTCTTGAATATTCTATTATACGTTACCATGAAACATTTCCCTTTAAAATTATTGTGTAGTAGTATTAATATGAGTGCAATATTATTTTGAATGACTTTATTTATCATTGATTCTTCTGCCTGTCTTAAGAACGTTAATTATGGCGAACGAAGTGCAAATGAATGAAGTGCAAATGAACGAAGAATTTGAACCAGTGACAATCGCCATGAATGTAGACAAATCGGTAGTTGAAGAGTGAGTAGGGCATTTTTTATTTTCTTTATATTTAGAAATATTTCTCTATGTAAAGTGAATTTTTTTTTTTTTTTTTTTTTTTTTTTTTTTTTTTTCATTATGTAATAAATATACTAAAATTGAGTTTACAATTTCTCTTTAGATTGGCAGAGGCAAAGAAGGAAATAGCAAATCAATATTATTCTCTGAAACAATACAAGAAAGCATTAATCGGGTACAATGAAGTTATTGGTTAGTATATTTATATTATTTTATATAATGAAACTAATCTCTTGCTCTATAATAAAAAATAATGGTGATTCTAGAAATGTGTTCAGATGAACCACGTTATTATGGTAACAGAGCAGCATGTTATATGATGCTTGGCCTATATCGTAACGCTTTAGTTGATGCTAAAAAGTGCATTGAATTGGACCCAATGTTTCTCAAAGTACATATATTTGTGTTATATAAAATATTCTGATATTTCAAATATTTGTGTTATGTAATTATATTATTTTTATTTCTTTAGGCATATGTCAGGGTTATTAAATGTTCTTTGATTTTGGGTGATATCATAGAGGCTGAGACTAATATATCAAAACTTTTGGAACTAGATCCTGACAATAAAACAATAACATCAGAACAAAAGGATTTAGAGTATATACAGAAATATTTGAAAGATGCAGACGCTGCTTATGCAGTGAAAGATTTCCGTAAGGTTAGAGGTTTGTGCAAATATAATGCTCATTTTCACTGCTAACTAACAACTGTTAGCAAAGATTATGCAAAATCTAGTACTACTATTATAGACGAACATAAATTTGGAAGAGCACATGAAAAACATTATATTATATCATTAAAAGTGTACAATCATATTATTATATTTTTCAAACCAATATTCCTTTTGTTAATAGGTTGTATATTGTATGGATCGATGTTGTGATGTAAGCACATCTTGTACAAGATTCAAATTGATCAAAGCTGAATGTCTTGCATTTTTAGGGAGATACGAAGAAGCACAAGAAATTGCCAAGTAGATTAATATTCATTTTCTGCATAGATCTTATGCAATCTGAATTGTATTCTATTAATTTCTATATTTAATATTCTTCTTATATTTTAGTGACATTTTACATATTGACAAACAAAATGCAGATGCTATTTATATTCGTGGTATGTGTTTATATTTTCAAGATAGTGTTGATAGAGCTTTTGCACATTTCCAACAAGTATTAAGATTAGCGCCTGATCATGATAAAGCATTGGATATTTACAAGGTAATAAAATTTAAATTTATTATGTTAAATTAATTATATGTAAATGTATGTAATATTAACTAATTTTAACTATTATTATTTTAACTAATATTAACTATTCCTTTACATTCAGAGAGCAAAAGCTTTAAAAAAGAAGAAAGAAGATGGAAATGCTGCATTTAAAATGAAACGCTATCAAGAAGCATATGATTTATTTACAGAGGCTTTAACTATAGATCCCCAAAATGTAATGACAAATGCGAAACTTCATTTTAATAAAGCAACAGCAGCTACTAAAGTAAGTTAAAAATATTGTATATTATGTTATATATGTTTTATTTATTATATCTTTGTTATGTACTTAATATATCGTTTGTTTGTTATGTACTTAAATAGAAAGTGTTCCTCATTGTTACAGTTAGGACGAATAAGAGAATCGATCACAGAATGCACAGAAGCTTTAAAACTTGACGAAAATTATTTAAAAGCTTTACTTAGGAGAGGATCGTCTTATCTGGAATTAAATGAATATGAAGAAGCTGTTCGTGACTTTGAGAAAGCATGTAAAATAGATAATAGTCGTGGTATGAATATTATATATATATAAATATAATTATTAAAATATTATCCAATAAAATAAAAACTAATTCATTCTGTATTTAATATATTATTTTACAGAAAATAAGAGATTCCTCACTGGAGCGAAAATGGCATTGAAAAAGTCTAAAAGGAAAGATTATTATAAAATATTAGGTATCGATAAAAATGCATCAACCGATGATATTAAAAAAGCATATAGAAAACGGGCTATGGTCCATCATCCAGGTATAAAACCGATAATAATAATACTAATACATAAAAAAAAAGCATACATAAAATGGTAAATCATTTAGTATACTGTAAAAAAAAATAATTTTTATATTTATTTGGATAATTATTTTTATCAGATCGTCATGCTAATGCAACTGAAGGGGAAAAGAAGGAACAAGAAAAAAAATTTAAAGAAGTTGGAGAAGCATATGGTATTTTGTCAGACCCCAAAAAACGTTTACGTTATGATAGTGGCCATGACATGGATGATACTGATAATAACATGCAAGGTATGTAAAATTATTTATTATTCAATGACTTAATACAAAACTATGAATATTTCAAAATGATAAAAAATTTTTATAGATGTGGATCCTCGTGGAATGTTTCCAACCTTTTTTGCTCAAGATGGGGGCTTTCAATTTCGAACTGAATTTTACAATGGTTACAGTTTTCATTTGGGTTAATAACATTCCAAAGCACATCATGATATCACAGTATATCGTATTATCATCTTAGTTTATTTAATATAAAAATATAATGTTTTACCCTTTGCAGTCATATATATTTATTGGTCTTGATATTTAGATCACCATGTACAAAGTTGTATACTTATAGTAGATTATTTTTTATAAATTTGCTTTTTTTTGTTTTTTTTTCTTTTTTTTTTTTTTTTATTCATAAATAAGCAAATTCTCATTATTTCCAAATATCATAAATACAATGTTTTTCACAAAAACAAAAAGAAAAAAATGAAAATCAATTGAGTAATACGATAATATTTAACTTACATTCTTTTAAAAATACTTTCTCTAATCCATCTAATTTGCATGATACTACAATTCGTTTATTCTATTTCATGATATTCTTAGAATTAAATATAGTAAATGAAATGCATAGAAAAATTATACATTGAAGCCCTGTTATTGTTATTATAAATGATAATAAAAATTTACAGCTATACTATAGCAAAGTGTGTTTTGTCACCTAATGTATGTCTTATTGAAAATAAATGCATGTCTTATCGGAAATAATATATTAAAATTGAAATTTGGGTTAGATTTTTTTTAGGAATATTCAAATTATTTAAATTTATTAGTTATATATACAATACATATATATATACACACACTGTTTTCATTATTAAAATGTGTAAACAAATTTTGTTACTTTCATATGATATGATCTATTGTACATTTTATGTTTTTAATTAAGGAAATATATAATTTGCTCAAATTAATTAACTATTTACTGTATTATTATAAATATTATATAAGAAATTCATAGCATTGTATAAATTCTATGTTTAACATGAATTGTTAATCTTTCCTTTTATTGTAATAAGATCATAATTTTATACATTATAAAAAATTGTTTAACATTAACCCCTAATGGTTTAAAGAATGTTGTTGAGAACACATATATGAACCTTTAGGGATTAATAATCATAAAATATTTATTATATATTAATGTAATTTTTTATTTGCTTAATAAAAATGAAAATATTTATTGGAAATTCAGTAAAATTTTTGTGAAGTAAAATATGGGATATAAATTTTATAAACGCATCATAAAAATCATAGTTTACTATTTACGATTTTTTATCTCAGTTTTTTGACTTCTTTGATTACCAATTATTCCCATTCTGGTCAATGAATTTCCAATAAATTTAACATGACAACAACAACTTGATGGGAAACGAAACATTTCTGGATTAATCTTACCATTATTTGAAACAGCAGCTAACTGACGGTAAATGTACTTTTGTTTACATGTAGTTTTATAGCCTTCAGCAAGGCCATTGACTATATTACACTCACTATTTTCATTACTGCAAATAATAATAAGTTATATTACAAAATTTTACAATATATATTATAAAAATAATTGATATATGATTTTAGTAATAATATTTATTCATTTTTATATGATATATTTCTTATACTATTTTAACAGCATAGAGCAAAGCTTTACAAACCTGCATGTTTCAATTCGTATACCTTGCTTAAAATTTTCTTGATTTACAATAAATAACCATTCCTTATTTTTACTTTCTGCAGATTTTGGATAAATTACTTGTTCCTAGAATAATGATTGATGTTAAAAATGAAATTTAATATAACAAAAAATTGATGACATGTATATTTTTCTAATTATAAATCTTACACTAGATAAACAAAGAGGTGCATCGTCTGTCGTATCAACTCTTTGTACAATATCAGGTATCTAAAATACACAAACAATTTGTTGACTAATTTTATAAAAAAGTCTGATATGATATATAAAAACAAAAGGCTATTTCCTACCGTATCTACAGTTGCTAAATATTTAATACTATTATTTCGCTGAATTGCAGCATTTATTATTTCTTCAGGATATTCAAATACTTTTTCACAAAAAGTTGTTCCATTACAAACTGGTGCTGGTAATAATAATGTTCCTTTGTGTGACTGACTTGTTGGTATATCTTCCGTAGGAAAAACAAATTTTCCATCTATATGTGTTGTTGAAAAAAACTTTGTAATAAATATTTAAAAAAGTATAAGCTACATTATATTGTCAAAAATATATATATATACATAAATATACACATACACATACACACACAGAGTTAATCAATTTCAAATAATAAATATATAAGAAAGTATTTAAAAAAATGTTTGCAATTTACCAATATTATTTCTTTGTTCAAGTAATTTTCTTTGCCCTATTTGAGCTCCTGTAAAATTAAAGTATTCAGAAAAATATTTTTATATATAATATTTAAATTATGACTCTCTTTCTCCCTCCCTCTCTGAAGTATTATGTTGTATACTTATTTTTCATTCATTAATATTATTATTATTATTATTTATTAATACCAATTAATTCACTATATGAATTCATAAGTTTTATTAATTAAAGTTGAATCATCATCTTGAAATATCTGACCTCTTACACTCATATCCTGACCATGGTTTGTTGTAGATCCTGATGATTGATCCTCTCTATGTGTAATAATTTTAGTCTGAATTGCATTTTGTGCCGAGACATTATTATTCAATTCCCAATTTTTATCCATCGATGATTTTGAGGATTGAAATTCATGTGGATGAGTATGAACATTTTTAAAAAACTGAAAAATAAAAATACCATAAGACTGTACAATAATTCATATTATCCTTGAATTCTGGAATATTTAAGTTTTTGATATACAACATTCAATGAACATTTAATATGAAATGAAATTTGGCAATTTTCATTTCTTATTAAATTTCAATAATGTAAATTATATTTATAAACAAAATAAAATAAATTTTTTAAAAATTAATTTAAGAGAAAGAAAGAATGTCCACATCTTGACAAATATTGAAAAAAAAAGAACAATTTATGCATTTTAAATTGCCCGTGGTAAGATTCACTATGGCGTATATATAATGTTTTGAATTAATACCATCTTAAAACTTGGTTATATATTACGTTATCTTATAATAAGATAATATTACAAGATACAAATGTAAAATGTAAAAGAATGTAAATATATTTTATATATTATAATATATATTATAAACATATAAGAATTTATTTTTAAATCTAGTAAAAAAAAAAAAAAACTCACCAGAAGTACAATACATCCACTCACGAAAATTCGATCGAAACTATTAGTTTCTCGTTTCATCATTTTTTTTATTTAATCGAATACTTTTTTAGACACAACAAAGTAGTTACTTATTCTTTTCTCTTGAAGCTTCTTTCGAATATTCCCCTACGTTTTTTTCACTTTTTCCCTCTTCTTTGTATATTCACTTATTGTATACACATAAATTTATATATATATATATATATATATATATATATATACATACATATATATATATTTTTTCTTTTTATTATCTCTTTGCCTATGTGCCAATAATAATTGACACTTTACATAAGACGATTAAAATACGATGTTCTGTTTAGATTCATTTAAAAACTAATTTGAAAATTGCAAGAGATTAAAGAATAAAATTAGAATAATTACGAAAAAAATTCTTCTAATTCACGCTAATTGCATTCAAAGAAATAAAGGATAACACATTTCGAAGATTGTCAGGTTAGGATTAATAACATCAGTAGGGGAACACGATATATATATATATATATATGTACATTTAATCACTTGTGGTTGTTTATCACCGGCTAATCGCAATACCAGGATGATACTGAAAACCGGATTTTGTGGCGTGATATTAAATTGTAATACTCTAATACGAAGGTCACATAAACTTTCATCGTTGAAAGTATATTTTTAAGTAGTGAGATGAATATAATGTGCGATAATAGTGTTCATTGACGAACCTTACGCAAATGACTGGAAAAAATATTTATACCGCACAAATAGACATCTTAGGACAGATTTTGTAAGCATTGCGAATTTTTCAAAAGTAAAAACAAGTGAAAATGTATCTTACAAAGAGGTGGGGATAACCAAATAAATCCCGCTCAACATAGTGTGTCATTTCCGCTAATTGGGAAGGGGAATTTTACTACGATTATTAAACTGCTGTTCTTAACCACAATCTCGGAAGTGATTATAAATCCTTCTAAAATTAGCTGTGAATTTTTTTTCTTGTTTCTTTTCTTTTTTTTTTTAAAGAAAAGTTTCTACAATACCTATTCTAAATTTTAAAAATATTTATAACACTTGATTGTACATTGTATGTTATTTTTAAGCGCTATTTTTTTTCTATAACAAAATATATAAAAGATAATTTAAGCTTAATGGATAATTCATTAATTTTGTCGATCACCTTGTAAAATTGCATTTTTTTAATTTTATTAAATTTTATTGATTTCCTTATTTTTTGTTTTATTATTATTATTATTATTATTATTATTATTATTATTATACGAGTTAGACAATTGGTCGAACGAATAATCACGTGTTGTAATGTGTTTAGCCAGCGTTATAAATTAAAACTAGCATTTTCAAATCATGCCGGATATTAAAAACGTTATAGAATTGCTATGTAAACATTTGAATTTATCAATTAAAGTGGCAATTCAACCGGAATATTTTAGGTTATCTAAATATAATAATACAACGCAAAAATCTGTAAGTACTAATATCGACGGATAAATAAATAACTGATAAATTTGTATCGTATTTTGAAACCTTTGTCTATATCGATAACAAATTTTTTTATTGTCCAGGATACATTATGGACTATGTTACACATATTAAGTTTTTATGCGGCAAAAGAAAAACAAAATGACATATACTTTGAGGAATATGGTAAGTTTTTATTTTCTTTGTGTGTAAATATATTTTTTTTTGTTATTTATTACATTCTTTTGTTTTGTTACAACAATCAAAAAACAAAAATATGAATATAATGTTGCAGATAAATTATTTGCTACAAAATTATATTTTGCTTTTTTGCAATATCCAGAAATTGAATTTTATGGTTTATCAGAAAGCTGCCATAACAATAGAGTACTTCTATTAGCATTTGCATGGCTTTTAGCGACACAAAATGTTTTGAGTATTGTAGTACGTGTCAATTTGACATCTAGTCTTTTAGGAAGAGAATGTTCATACCCTAATATATCTTTGGTAAATATACAAACTTTACAAAATATTTAAAAGTAAAATATATTATTATAATACAATATTTTTTAGAAAGAAGTACCTAGAGTAGAAACGTCATGCTCTGTACATACACAAATAAAAAATATTATCCATCACAATAGTAAAGTAAATTTTAATATTAAACATATATCCGAATTAATTTGCAAAAAAGTAAAATTGTTAAATAAAGTTCATGGTGCTAGCATGAATTTTGATCATCTTGTACATATGAATGTAATGGAAATCGCATTTATAAAACAATTATTAGCCCTACATACAGATTCAAATTTTAATCAATATAAACAACAACAGTCAGATTTGCGTGCTATTGGTGTGATGTTGGATATACACTTAAAATGGATGGAAAAAGAACATCTATTTTATGATTGGATGGTACATTTTGTTATATATTTAATTACTATAGAAATATGAAAATATAATCTGAAGTGATTAATTTAGAAATATAATCTCATTGATTTTAGATAACTGTGATCAAGGAATATGAGAAATCTACAGATATTAATATAAATAGAATAAATTGGGATGAAATTGGTAGTTTCATTTCTTTGTTAGAACAGATCATAAAAAAAAAATTATATTCCGTTTGCTCAGAAAAAACAGAAGACAGTCTGGAATGTTATAACACTTTCCAATGTACATCTCGTTTATTAAGAACATCCGATGTCAAATGCGAAGTTAATAAATGGTTAATGGATGTAACCATTCAACTGAATCAAGTAAAAGAAACACTTGCAAAAAATAAAGAAGAACTCGCATTACAATTGAAAAATATATTAATGATTGTGCCATTGTGTATTCAAGTTTAATACTGCTATAGTATTTTTTTAAGAAGTATATATACAATTATAATTTTTAATGGATTCTTATAAAGATACCATGCGTCAAATAGATCTCATTTATAAGAAAAAAATATTAACAAAAACTAAAAAAAATCAAATCCCCATTTAGACTTGATTAATATATATTAAACAGAAATTTATCTAAATGTCACGATGTGGGAGTTGTTATCAGGTCAATTACACCGAACGATGAAATAAAAACGTTGAGAACCGTGACGAGAAATATACCGATAACTGTCCAATTATTAGCAGTATCGGCTTTACACATTTGCGCGTCAACTTTTACATCGTATCTACTATTCCAAATTAATCCAATTCCGACTATAACTTGAATGAGTAAACTGGAAGTAATCATTGTCAATGATGGATAATAATATGGATGCCGACCGTCGGTTTGCAGAACATAGCGCAATTGATTAGCGTTAGCTGATAACAATGCTAAATCCATCATTCCTTGAGCAAGAGTTTTTTTATGCTGGTAAATGTTCACATCCGGTATCGGTTGATTCGGCGGTTGAGGAAAAAAAGGATGTTGTCCGCTAGGGTAATTCGGTTGTCCAAATGTTGTTTCTGGTATAAGACCATCGTCGATACCTTTATCGCCTGGGCGTGAAGGAATGCCAGGTTCTAAATCGTCTATCTCTGGACCCGAAGTTGGCCGTGGATTATAATTGTTGTCTGTTTCTAAAAGTGGACCGAACCGTGGTTCTACGCTTGGTAATGGATTTTCTAACCCGGCAGTTAATGGTTGTAGACTTTCATCCGGAATTTCGTCCATATATAAGATTTCATCGTGATCACTGTTCGTTTGTTTATTCATTATGAACACAAAGAAAAAACTGTATTAACTTTTTATTCTTTTATTTTTATTAAACGAATGTAACCGCCACAATGGAATGATCCTTAATTATATAGCTATCGTTCTCGATCGATCATTCAATAATATATAGTACTTAAAAATAGTACAAATAAACTCAACGAACATTAATGCATCGTAATATTTATTAAAAATATACACACGCGAACAACACAATGTGCACTCTAATATCGTGAATCACTCTTTGTATAATTAGACGGACGAACTAGTCTCCGTTTGGAATCACGTGCGGATTTATATAATATTACATATGACAATATGTTTTCCTATTTTGAGAAAAAAATAATTGTTTATATTTTATTTTCGTAAAAAACTTTAACAATTTGAAAAATATATTTATAGATAGGTGATAAAAATGTCTTGCCATTGAACGTTCTACTACGACTACTAAACATAACTATGTCCCCATCGATTCTGTACTAAAGGTCACTTGATCGTAGATAGCTGATTCATTCCTATGATACATCAAACTTAGAAAACCCAATAGTATTATAAACGTATTCTTCCAGTTTTTTTTCTTCCGAGAAAAAAAAAGTGAAAGTAGGCGTTTAAAGAGAAGTGAAAAAGAATCTTTTTCTTTGACTCATTCGTACTTCGTTTCTTCAAACTGTTGCAATGATTTTATCCTTGTTTTCCATATGGAATTTATATAAATAAATAAATACAATTTTTATAATTTTTTTTCTAATGTCATAAGCATATACTTTCGTTAGAACAGAATTAGAGATGATAATATTGAACGATCCGTTGTCAAGTAAACAGTTACTGCATTGATATACGTAAAAGTTAAATCTTTCACGACTGCATTCCTATAAATTGTCGAGAAATTCCATTGTAATATTTGCCAATTTGAAATAAATATAAAATGATCAGGTCGGATTTAAATGAATATTTAATTTATTATATTTCATCGTACGAATGATTCGTCCGTTTAAAATTTTATTTAACAAATTAAAATGATACCTTATAAAAAATGCTGTGCTCAATGTCCAGGTGTGATAGATGTTCCGGAATGTGAGAAAACCCATGAATGTTGTTTACCAAAATATGTATCAGGTAATTTGAAGATTTCATCTTTTAAAAAAACAATAACTGATTATTCTAAAAATAGGAAAAAACATGAAATAGGACTTGAAAATGCTGATCAAAAGCTAAAGTGCTATGATAGATTTGCTATCGCGAAAAAGCTTCACGCGGAGAATTTAAAACATCAACCACTTCCTGATAAAGTCAACGACGATATAATGAAGAATTTCAAACTAAAGGAATCTTTCCATTTACCGTCCTTAAATGAACAATACCGAAATAACAAAAAGGATAATAGTTGTAATAAATTAGGCTCCAAATATCACTGCGATGCCGTATTAGGATACAAGAAGCCAGAAACAAAGATGGATTTGGCTATTTGCTGGCAGACTCCTGTGGATCCAATTTATGAACCACCGAGATCGACTCACATCGATGGATCAGAGGGAGGAGCTGCACCGGCAATTTTTGAACTTGTACAAGGTGCACCAAAGTCGAGGTGTGATCAATTACGTTCTAACAATTATAATGTTAAACATAATAATAATAAGAATTGTGAAATATATGAGATGAATTTCGCAAAAAAAGATCAAGATAAATGTTATAATAATTTACACCAGAATCAAAATAATTGCAAGCATCATTGTAAATGCATGGATTCTATGAATATCCAAAAATCAATTTCCCGTGAACGTTCTAGATCACAATGTTCTATTAGGAATAGCGCTGTAATCTGTGAGAATAAAGAAAAGAACGATCCTAGATTAATCAAATCAGCTGTAGGAATTACTTTAGGTACTGAATCAAATAATGCATCTCGACGATCACCACAAAAAATAGATGTTCCACGACCAAAAACACCATTCGCTAAAAGATCCTTTAGTATAGAAACTTTATCTCCTCCTTTTAGTATCGTAAACGGTTGTAGAGATACCGATTATCCAGAACATTGGAGACTTATGACGGTCTATCAGCAATCTTATAAAAATCCTCGAAAATATAAAGCTAATTTTCACCGTTAGCGATTGCGATCCTTTGAATGATATAAAATAATTATTAATATCGAAATTGCAACTTGGTTCTTCTCAAAATTCAAGATCAATAATATAAACTAAACAAAATCTGATTTTTATTTAGCTGCACATTAAATTAAATTATAATCGAATCATATTAGATCAAAAGTAAAATATTAAAGCTATAACATAATAACAATAGTATATCTATTCTTCTATATTCTTATTTCTTTGTCTTTGCAAAGATAATTACTTATTCTTTTGATTAGTTACACATCAAATAATGGTTGAATACTTAATAGAAACTATCATAGGCATTAGGTTTTTTCATATATTTTGAAACTTCATTATATAAAACATTAAATAAATCTGGATAAGATTCCATAATGAGTTGAAAATTCGTTCTGTATAATATATAAATCTCACAAGTTTCTATTGCAACAATATTAGCATTATGATGCATAGTTTTCAGAAATAAGAAAATGTCCCCAAAATATGCTCCATCTTCTAAATGACAAACCTATATTCATATAAAACATTTCTTCTGATAAATATGTATCAAATGAAAAAATAATAGTCATTGAAACATTATCTAGTATCATTAAAAAAACCTCTTTCCATAAACTGTTATAGACTGCAACTGTGCCAGATGCAATAAAATAGAGTCCATCTCCTTCTTCATCAATTTTAACTATTATATCATTCTCTAAATAAATTTCAGAGCTTAACACATTTATTAACTGTAAAACGATAGATTCTGGAATATATTGAAACAATGACACATTGTTGATAAATTTCATATAAGTGTGTAAAATAAGTTTCTGAAACAAGAAAGATCTTATTAATTTTCATATGTTTTATTTGCATATTCTATAAGCAGTTTTTTTCAAACCTCTTGCAAATAAGAGGAAACTTGATAGATTATATGTTGATATCTATTAAAGTTCTTTTTGCTACAATAATTAAAATATTCTAAAATACGGCGTTGTAGATTATATGGTAATTCCTTATATCTTATATATTCTTGTAATTGTTGAAAATGTTTATAATGTTTTTTAGTGGTTGAATATAATGTATTTATAAACTGCATAATCTGTACTACAAGTATAAATTATGCAAATATATAGATAAATATGTTAATAATTTTATGATTCAATTTATAAATATGTTGTTTACCTAAAATATAAATAAAACCAAGAATACCCATAATTGATAATATAATATTTAATAGAATATCATCTGGTGTTTTCATGTCTAAATAATGAGTAGAACAAACTAGGGCAATAGTAGCTCTGTTCAAGCACATTAGATATTTACGACAATTTGTTTTTCTTTCTTTTAAAGCATCAGATTCAATCCATGACCTATATGTACAAAAATTTAAGTTCTTATATTATTCTTTAAACAATTTCTATTCTGTAAAAATTATTAAGTAAATAAAACACTTTCTCAAAAAGTAAATGCTGCAGAAACAATTGTTAACTTTAGAAATATTTACCCTCTGTTTCTTCCAAAAATATTAGACACTATCAGTGGTATGTAATATTCAAGACAAGCTGCCCAGTGTACAGATATAATAATAATCATACTCATTTCAAATAGTTTATATCTTTGACGATTAATATGATATATCTAAAAATATTTCTATTAAAAAACAAATTTTATTGTGCAAGAATTGTTTTAACAGTTTCAAAACACTCACACAGCAGAGTTTTCGAGAATAAACAATGATTGCTCGTATTCTAATAATCTTTACTATGTTGAGTATAACACAATACCAAACTGATTTATTTATTATAAAATCAATTAATTGATATGGCATAGCAGATAGAATATCCACTATAAAAGTACTTTTCATATATTTTCTAATTGAGAAACATTTTATTAAATATAATAAGTGCTAATGTAATATATGAATATCAAAAGTAAAATAAATATGAAGAAATTCAATTGGTTATATACTTTGCTATTATACGTGGATTTAAAATAACCATATTTGTCCAATGATTGTAGTATCCAGTAAAAAAGCACATAATGATATCACATAAAATAATACCATCTAACACATTACTAAACATGTACCATTGTTCTTTTTCATTCATATAAAATGCAAGAAATATGGGATTAATAATAAGAGTTATAAAACCGGTAATAATCATTATTATTTTCCAATATATTCTGTGAATGTAATGTACGAAATATAATTATAAGTATAATGAATATAGCTGTATATATGAAATTATAGTATATTAAAAGTAAATAACTGAAAAATGCTGAAAGGATGTATCATATATGGATAAGATTGAAAGTGTCTATTAATTTCATAGTTTATTGCTGCGTTATTTTTGAACCATTTTATAAATGGATATTTAGAAGCTATTGTGCGTTTAGAAAATAAAAAATACCAAAATCTTGTTTTATATGAAGCTTCTGTCATTATATTTTGTTTTATATCTATTTTTGGTACTTCACAATTATGGATGATCTTTGGAGTTAACTATAAAAGTAATAATATTTGTTATAAGCTTACAGAAAAATAAATAAAAAAAGAATTACTTATGCTTTTATATTATAATAATTTCATTATTAACCTGATCAATTTTATTTAGGTTCATTTCATCAGGTACATACATCATTAAGTCCATGTTAGAAAACTTGGAATAAACCTTAATAACGTGATTATATATAGATAATACTTTTGTAGTTTTAGTTGAGTTAACTAAAAGTTCTTTTTTTGTAACAAATGAAATTATCAAAACAAAACTATGAAAATAAAAGTTATAAAAGGCAGTTTACTTTTGTTTCAATATAATGTATATATATATGTTTCATAAATATGATGTTCTTTTATTAAAGTAAACACATAAGACACTATAGTTAATTTACTTTTTACTTTTTATTTAAAAAAAATGGTTATATTATACTACATCATCTTTTTTCTTTTTCTGTAATGATCTTTTTTATGTGCATATATACATAATTACAAAGAAAACAAGAATAACTCTTGTAATTAGAAATTATTTACAAAGGATCTTTTTCCTTCTGAATATACTATAAAAGAAATAATAAATATAATCATATAACACGAAACATTTAAATCAGTTCAATACTTACTACTTAAACAATTTAATCTATTCTATATTTCCTTCTACCTCACTTCTGCATATTATAGATATACGCCGACTTCTAGATATTTTTTGTCCTCGGAAATAGGAATCCTCTGATTTTAAAATTTCATGGTTATATTTTTGTCTTGCCACACCACTGAAATATATTTTATATGTTTTATTAGTTGAACTAATTTACATTATGCGTGAAGAAGTTATGTTAATCATTACTTCATAATATATAATGATCTGCGAGGTAGAAGAAAATCTTCTTTGCATTCCTGTTCATGACTAACCATTGTGAGACGCATCACACTGTCGCTCAATAAACTCAGTCCAGCAATTACATCTCCACAAAACTGTTTTAAAAATATTATGTATAATTGGAATATATTTAAATAATAATATATAGGACATCAACGATATTTTGCATCGCAGCAATACAAATCATGCAATAATATTTTTATGAAAGAATAAAATAATTATATTGCAATTAAGAATAAAACATTACCCTAATACTATCGACATGTGGCTTTATCCATCCTTCAGCTGTTAAATCTAAAACATGCACTAAACTTAATTGTGGCATTCCTGGTGGAAATGCTTTTTGACGTATTTTATTAATTACTTTCATATTTTGTTCATTCCATTGTTTTCTTTCTGTTTCTCTATAACCATGAATAGCCTTTAAACAATTTAAATTCATTAAACGAATAGAATAAAATTATTGTAGTAGAAATAATAGGAATATAATAGAAATTACACTAACATCATCCCAATGTGAAAATTCATAACGTAAACGTTGCATATATGGGTCAATCTCTTTCATCAAAGAAACTTCTTCTTCTTCAGTAATAAAGTCAGGATAAACTTTCATAGTCATATATAAAGCATCTTTCCAATTTGTTGTGCTTTTATCAATCTTATTCACTATATTATTCAAATTTGCAATTGTACATTTTGGAAATTTAAATATAATTTGTTGAGAAGTCGAATGGACGAAGTTATTTCGGATCCATCGCACTAATGGAACTTTTATCATGTTTACAAAATGATTATTAAAATATTAATATACAAAGTGTCTTAATTTCTTATCATCCGTAATCTCCTTTTTTTCTGCTATCACGTGGCCATGACGAATTTGTACAGTCTAAGGCCAATCTGTAATCTCATACGTTAAATGACATTAAGTGGACAAATTCAAATTGTATTCAAGGTACTTATAGTATTTAAAAAAAATATATATATATATATATAAACTATATCTTCATTAAAAAATGAACAAGCAATATTTAAAACAAATATTATCTTGTAAAAGCAATATAATTACTTTTATAGATTCATAGAGTATATCATCTATATGGTAGATTTTAAACGCATTGAACATTTCATATCATATACAACTAACTTCATATTGACATATGGAAACATACCCACTTTATATAATTCCATATAATGTCTATAAAATTTTTATTTTAAATGAATCAAAAATTTTATCCAGCATTATAAAATACTTTATTTAAATAAATTTGCAAGAAGGTAACAGAATTCATTGGAATATTAATTATAATACATCGTTTGGATAAATAATTTTTACATAAGATCATGATTTTCTCCAATCAGCATAAAAGTTTTATAAACACGCTGATTGGTGCATTCAGAATATTTCGATTCTTAGATACGATATTTTATACAATTTTTATGGAAAAAGAAAATATATTTATTTTTAATTTTACTGTTATCATATAATATTGATTTGCTCTTTATTTTAATTGTGATCAATTTATCTTAGTAGGATAAAATTACACATCTCTAATGAATCAGAACAACATTATCTAAAACTTATCTAAAAGCAATCATCTTCGACCAATCATAACAGAAGTTTTCACTTAAAGTAAAGGTTAACTCTGGGCGATGTTCGGTCCTGTGATTGAGCATTGGGTTCAGGCTATGATATATACCGTGGTCGCAAGATGGCGTAATACGTACGACGCTGCTTTTGACGTTCGTGTATGAGTTTTTTTTTGGTTCCTTCTACGTTGAAAACGCGAAGAAGTAATTTTTCCATTAGTGCGTTGCTTGGTCCTCGCTCGTTTGACCGAGAATGCGGTGGAAAGAGTTAGCCGTGATACAAGACGCTCAACTAATCAGGATTTCGATTACAAGTACATAGTACGCGAGACACACGAGGTCCCGCGATTGGCCAGTTTATGAGACGACGATGGCTCCGTGAGGAGAGAGAACATGGCTGCGACGCAAGCCGAGAGCCAACAAAACGATGTGAAGCTGAACGAGTCCGTGAAATGCGCACAGAAACGTCCGCAAGTTGGTGGAAATAGTGCAAGTGGTAGTACAAAGCAGCAGCTGGATCCAGAGCCGGGTGATAAAGTGTCCCGGGGCGCGGCCCAGCTGCTTAAATATGTGAATCGCGGTGGGGACACGGCTTTCGAGATGAGTCAATACCGCGAGGACATTGGTGGACACACTGCCGGTGAAATAAAATCTCCACGAGAGGCCGGCCAAGCTCCCCAGGAGACTATCGGTAAACAGGAGGCCCTTGACGCATCTGGACACGCGGGTCATCCTGGACATCCGTTTGCGCCGAACGTTATACGTGACTACTCTGAAGAGTATACCAATAAATCTAATGAATTTTCCGCCAAACCATTGACCGATTATCAAGGCAAACAGATACCAGAATATGTGACGAAGCATGGAGAATTTCCAGGAATTCATCGACCAGACATGGAAGAACATTATGCTGCTTCTAAGGTCGAATCAAGATTAGCTTATGTAGGAGGTACTCCTGCCAGCTTTCCTGGGCAACCAAGGTTTCTATCGGGTCAAAGTATATCACAAGCCACAGGTCCAACGCCTACTTTGAATCAGTTACTTCAGGCTTCGACACCTGTTCATCGATTCCATGGGAATTATCCTGGGATGGGACCTGAATCTTATCAACAACCGTGGCCTATGCAACGACCACCGGTTGTACCACCTGTATATCCTCAACCTAGCCAACGTCCTCCACAAACGGTAAATAATATAACCACAGTGTTGAAATATAGTGTTGTAGTATATAGTATATTTATTTATATATAGTTGTAATATCTTATATATAGTTCTGATATATGAACATATAATATTATATTGTTTGGATTTATTGAATAATCATTGTTGATATAGGTACGACAAACATGGAAGCATAATAACAGAATCTTATAAAAGAATAAAGAAATATAGTTGTCTTATAGATATCATATATATTCTTGCAATAGAATTAATGTTAAAATTTCATTACATTTATAAAACAAAGTTAAATTATACAAAAATATTCAAACATATATATTACTTGATTATATAATTGATTGATATTTTGTAAATGGTATATTACATCAAATTCAACATTAATAAATAGGGTTCACCGAGACTACATGGAGGACCAGGAGGACCCAGTTCTCCAACTCCTATGCCATACCAACAATATGCCCAACGTTATTCCTCTCCTGCAAGACCCCATACACCTTACAGCCATCATCAGGTAATTAGCTTTAAAAGATACAAGTAATAATGCAAACATATAAAATTATTAACTAATAATATTCTTATATTTTTAGTTAAATTCATATACGACACAAACAAGCCATCCTTCCAGTCTATATACGGAACAAAGAGGATGGAATCAAGGTGGTCCTCCAAATCCTCCACCTCCACCTCCATCTAATCAAGTAAATCCTTCAAGTCAGTCACCTCAAAGAGCTCTCTCTCAGTCTCCAGCACCACCACCATCTGCTTCACCACAACCTCAACCAACTCAATCTCAAGTGAGTATTAAATATATATATTACATATTTGTTTTTTATTTTTGACAACTTTGACAACTAGGTCATATATTATTGGAAATATATAAAATGATCTTTCTGTTTTAGTTACTCATACAAATTTAATAATTTTATTATTTATTGAGTTATAAAATAAAAATTTATAATTATAATGAACATTTCTATACAAAAGTATAATTTATATTCAAGTTACATCTTTAATGATGTAAATACTTTTTTTATTCCTTAAATTTTTATCTTTTATTGAAGGTAATTTAATAGTTTTCTATAAAAAAATCTTTAATGTAAGATAAATAATTCTATCTGGTAAATATGCTATTACTTTTTCCTATTTCTGTTATTTAATTCAGTAATAAATATTACATAATAATATAAAATAAGAAAATCATATATTATAGGGAAGAATGAAAAATAAAAGAAATATAATAAAATCAAAATATTTGCAATATTTGAATTAAAAAAAAATTTGTTTTCTCTTATTTTATGTTTCCTTGTAGTTTGCATTATTTTAATTAGCTATTTTAATTAGCTATATATTTGAGTAATATATTTGCTTTTTTAATTTTTATCGCAATTTCAAAATAAGATAAAAAAGAATAAAAAAGAAATGTGTATTTTTATTAATTATATTATAGTTTTTAGTTGTAATATGTATAGTTTTAGAAAAAAATATTTTAAAACATTTTTTAATTACAAAATATAAAAATTTTAAATAAACAATTAATGATAAAATTAATATTTGTTATTTTTGTTTTTAGAGTTTCCACAATCTACAACAACGATCAACAACACCGAATACTCAAGGAATAGATTCTGGGGTAAGTTTGTCTTCAACATAATCATTTGTTAAATTACTTATACTTTTTAATTTTTTTTTATTTTTTAATTTTTTTTTCGAATATAATTTTGTATGTGACATTACTGTGACTTTCGCCAGGACATGAAAATATTAGCAATTAGTATTAGTATTAAACTTTTTTTAATTTTTCTCATATTATTTTTAAATATTTTTTTATTGTTATTTCATAAAATTTCTTTGAACTCTATGCACATTCTATGAAAAATAAACAGTTCTTGGAACATGTCTTTACATTTTGATATGTATTAGATAAGAATGATATTTGATAAAACTTAACAAACTAATTTATCTTAAACAAAAAAATTAATAAGCTAAAATATATGAAATTTATATTTTTCATTTATATTTTTTAGTTTTTATGTTTACATTTAAAGTATAAATTTCGATGTTTAAACGATATCGATCGACCGATCGATCGATCGATTTATTGATTATTTATCGAATAATTTTCTAAATTACGTATTGTTTCTTTGTTTCAAAATTGGAAAAACCACTATAAATTTCACGTACAATTTTCAATCTAGCTTATAAAATACGTTGTTCTATCGTTTAATTAGATTAAGCAACCAATTGAGATGTTTTGTTCAACATTGTTTGATAGTGCAGTGCATAAGAACAAAATTATGTGATATTAGTCACACAAAACAAATTATAATATAAATATAACTCTGGAAATTGGGAAATAATATTTTTGTGACTTTATTTATGACGTTAAATATTGATGAAATTAACATAGCCCCAATTCGTGTTTGTGGGAATAGAAACTTAATTTAGTTTTTTACGTATCACCCTTTATTATACGTACGGTTATAACGTACGGTGTAGGTGCTGCATACGTTAGAACGACACAGATCGTCCTAACGATCGATATGCTCGGTGACGAGGATTGCGAGTTAGGAATGATAGATAATGTCAGTGTTCATGTGATTCAACGAAATACGAAATATGTGAAGATACGTGACTTGCTAAAATGACCAAAAATATATAACAATTATATACTTGTAAATTAATAGAAAGGGAACGTTTTTGATTCGAAAACGTAAAAAGTGAAAAAAGAAAAAGAAAACGTTTATTAAGTAAAATAGTTTTTTTTTCTTTCTTTCTTTCTTTTTTTTTTTTTTTTTTTTTTTTTCCTTTTTTTTCATTGGGTTCGTTAATGCGACAGAGAATGGGAGAAACAGCACGGATATAGTAACCAAGAGTCCCTCGCACAGCGTTTTTAGAGAGCGACAGCGGCAAGCGGGAAACAGTAAGCGGCAGTGAGTTCGAGTTGGAGAGTAGCCGAACGGCGACGGAAACAACCGAGTGCGAGCGAACGCTTGCCGCGCCACGAAAGAACGCCCTCCAACGAGCTGTTAGACGCGAAATCTGTAAACCGAAGTTACGGAACACTCGATAAAAGAATCACGTTTTCCTTTACGGCCGGCCACATACGCGTGTATGTATCGTACGTATTTAGCCGTTACGGCACAGCTCATCGTATGTAGAAACTCTGTCGATTGCTTACGAGAAACGGACCGTCCATTATAGTTTTCCTTGTCCCGTGATAGACGAACTTCGGGGGGAATTTATTGACACAACATGCGTTTCTCGAGCGATGCAGCACACGGTGCACCCGCAGCAAGAGAGAAAGAGTGACAAGAGCATGCTTCGCTTTACGAACGTTATTTTTACGGTGGTGCGAGTTTTAACCTCGTGACTCTTCGTTCGGAAAAAAAAAAAAGGAAAAAAGAAAAACAAGAAAAGAAAACAAGAAAAAAGAAAGAAAACTTTTTCCAACGACGTTTTAATTATACGTCGTTTCGTAGAGCATGTGAAAAAGCCAAGGGCACGGCATCTTTTCCGTACATCGAACATCATCCTTGAATATTATAGGGTAACGCCTCTGTTTCGATCTCGCGTCATGCCGAGAGACAATCAAATTACGTTCATTTGTCTTCTCTGCTTCTCGTCCAAATGTTTCTTAATACGTATACTCAAGTATTTCGTCGGTATTCTTCCAGAGCAACAACTATTCGCGACCTGGTAGGTGCGATGATATGACTTTTCTCTCTTTCTCTTTACTCGTCTTTCTTCCTCTCCGTGCCTCTCCGTTTTCCCTGCTCGCCCGCCACTCCTGCCCCCACTTTCTCTACTAGTACCACCGCCCCTCTCTCCTGCCCTCGCCTACTCGTCATGCGTGTCGTGCGCGTTCGCTCGCTCACTCGCTCGTGTTCGCTCGTATTCACTCGCTTGCTCGCTCCTTCGTCGTTGTTCGTCGTTTGTATAGTCACTCTCTCACCCGGTTGCAATGTATCGTCGCGACGATTCGTGCAAAGTATATTACAGAAAGTACACGTACAGGCAAGAGCAACAGAAACGTGGAGTCATACGGACAACATTACTACCGATCATGTGCTGTCGACGATATCGTTGTTGTGCCTTAATACGAGCGAGCATTACAATGAATAGTGTTAACCGAGTGTCTGGACATTTTTCGTGGTCAGGATGTGACATACGGATCAAGACGAAAATCACGGGATTACAGGGACGTCTTGCATAAATACCCGTGGATTATCTTCGTCTATCGATATCTTCGCGGGCACGTTTATTGTTTTTCTTCGATTGATTTTTAATGGGAATGTTTTCTCCTTCCGGCAACAGGAATTTTTTTATATTAATCGCGTGAGAAGCAGCAACGCTCACCGTTGCCAGCCACAAGAAAAGAGCTACCGTGTAATTGATCGCTCGAAAGCCGATCGAACGGTGTCACGTCGAACGGTTATTGGACGGTGGCTCCTGGTACGTAACGTTCCTACTGCATCTCCAGAAGATATTTATCGCGTTTTTGTGTGTATCTTTTTGGTAGGAGAGTACACGTAGATTGTTACGAAAAGTGTGATCGTGCAATGAAATCTGAAAAACGCGTAAAATACGCTCATGCCGAGAATAAAGTACGTCGTTGCCATGAAAAAAAAACTGAGGGACACTGATGGTGATTGCGTGTTGTATACACGTAACCGAAGTTCACGTACGAATATGTTTCAAAACATTAGTTATATCGACTATTTTAGTCGTATTACGAAAATACAGGGAAACTCTTTTTATTTGTATTTAAATTATATATTAGTTATGATAATTGAATTTTATATTTCATTTACAGGAATTGTCAGGACAAAATAGTAACGACAGTTCGAATGGACCTGCCTGTCCTGGAACACCAAATTCTCAGGGGATGAGGCCTACCCCTTCGCCTACAGGATCCACAGGTTCACGCTCGATGTCCCCTGCTGTTGGTCCGTTAATTTTCTGTTTTTATCTTCATATTTATGAAAGTCTTATATTTTTCTTTCTTTTCAATTCAAAAGAAGCTAAATTCTATGTATTTTGCATGCAGTTTTGTGTGTATGTTTTCTATGATTTTATGAGTGAAATATGTATAAATATTTTCTTGTCCTTCACAGGTCAACAAAACGTTCAGATGCCTCCACGTCCGTCGAGCAGCCAATCAGACGGTAATGGACCAGCGCGTATGAGTCATTCTCCAATGACGACTCAGGGTATAATATTTACCTTGTCATATTCAAGTATTATTGCCTTCTTAATTATTTTATCAAAATATTTATATTGCATGTAGTTCATTATAAGATCATAATATTTTAATCTATAATTTACAATAACATAATAATCTATAATCTATAATCTATAATCTATAATCAATAATTAATCTATACAAAAAATTCTTAGGAGCGTATCAACAACCATTGGGTCCTTCTACGCACATGCATAGTTATAAAATGAATAGTACTGGTCCTGGTGTAGTACAACCAGGACCAGGTACAGCAAGTCTTGGTGGAATTAACCCAATGGGTGGTGGAATGGGATATTCAGCTGGTGGAACGGCTGCAGGTCAGCCTGGAGGTTATCATGCTCAGAGTACCTATCCACCTCCTCGTCCACATATGCAGTTTCCACAGGGTTATCCTTCTCCAGCTAATTCACAACCACCACCAAATAACCAATATCAACCTCCTAATAGACCAAACAATTTGGTGCAATACCCTCCTTATGCGGTAAGTATAATAATATTCTCTTGAATAGTTTTTATAATATATTTAACATATCAATTATTTTGCAGCATAAAATGGGATTTAATAATGTGCCACCTGGAATGCCTCCTAGTCCAGGACCTCCTCAAGTTTATGCAGTTAGCGGAGCAACTGGTGGCATGGTACCTCCTGGTACCCCAAGTGTAGCTGTAATAGGTAATATGGGACCTCCAGCAAGTTCTATGGGTCCTCCACCACCTTCACCCAATCATGTGAGCAATCAGCCACCACCTCCAAGCTCAGCAGTACCACATATTCATACCCCTGCTGCAACACCACCACTTAATCATGAAGGAAGTCCAATGCCACCACCAAGCACTACTCCTAATTCACATCCTACATCGACGCCTACTCCGACGAGTCACAATTCTACTGATCTTACACCGGAGACTTCCAATGATAGTGGAATAACCACTACTGCTTCTGGTATATTATTTTTCTACTAAAGTTTTTAAGTAAAGTTTTTTCAATGAAAAGTGTTCCATATGTGCGTGATTCATTAAAATAATAATCAAGAAATTATTTTACCTATAAGATGAATAAGAAAAATTGCTGAAATATATTTTACATGATGTAGGTACATCGTCTATTAACGTTACTTCAACTTCAAGTGGTACTGTTACATCAGTTATAACAACAGGTCCAGATGGTACATCCTTAGATGAGGGTTCACAACAATCAACATTGTCAAATGCATCAGCTGGTTAGTAATTTCTCCTACATAATGAAAATTATAAATATATCGACAAAAGTGAAGTTAGATATAAGTATATATAATTTGTACTATTCATTATTAATTTTTTGTTTAATCTTTATATTTAAAAATTATATTTAATTATACTCTGCAGCCTCAGGAGAAGATGCAGCTTTCACACCAAAGGTCCGTAAAGAAATGTTAGGTGGATATCACAGTCATCCTGCAACACCACAAAGTACAGTCCCATCTCCTGGTGCTGCTAGCATTAATTCGATTCATGAGGAATATCCTGATATGAATAGTCCAGGCTGGCCACGTACTCCTGCTAGTCCTGTATGTATTGTATTTTCTGATATATATTATTTAATATAAAATAGTTTTGCATTCAAAATAGATATTTAAATTTGCATGATAAGTGTTTCAAAAGAATTATTTTATATATTTATATTATGTGGGTTTATAATTTAATATTAGATTCTTGAAACTTTCAATATTTTGATATTTTACAGGTGTTTAACAGTCATGTGCCTCAAGACCCATACAGATCTAAGGTTATTATTTTTTAAATCTAAGTATTTCTTACATTTAGTTTATATTATACCAAATCTATGTTTGAAGCTTTATTTTTTTATGATTTGCTTCACTTTTGCTTTATATGTAATTCTGTCTTTTTCTGTTGCACGGTAGAGAGGCATACAAAATTACTTCCTTAAATTAATGATTTACAAAATGAAAAATCATTAATTTTATAATAACGAATCTTAGTTATTACTAATCTATTAAAAAAAAAAAAAATAAAGAAAAATACACTATATTTTTAATATTATTATAATCATTTTTCAACTTAAAACTATTTTATATAGGTTAGCTATGCAGAAATAGTAATGTCGTAAAATTCTTAGATTGCATTGCAAGAAAATTTTTAGGTGATCATTATATACCATTGTGTTAAAATTGTCCGTTATTATATAGTAAATATTCAATCTATACAACAATAACTTTGAATTTCAAAGAAAGACTAGGAGATGAATTATTTATTGCATTGATATTATTTCATGTTTGCATTATTCCTCATTTTTTTACATTTTATTTTATTAAATTGCACGAAGTAAAATATAATCTTAATCAATATTTGTATTTCTACTATCTAGATATTATCACCAGTACTATATAATTAAGAAAATATAATATAATTTAGTAATAAGGCTTCATATAGTTGCCATAAAATAATGTAATAAACAAGTCTACAAATTTCTATTTCCTGTACATTACATTAATCAAGTGTACGTGTGTATATATTTACATCATCATTAACAACTATAACAGTAGAATCATAATTAGAATAACTTAGGAAACTATATGATATTTATTAGAATATAAAACTTTTCAGAAACCAGACAGCTTAGCAAAGCTTTATGAGATGGACGATTCAATGGAACGAAGAACATGGTTAGACAAATTAGTTTCTTTCATGGAAGAACGAAGAACTCCAATCACTAGCTGTCCAACAATCTCCAAGAACCCCCTCGACCTATTCCGGCTATACCTCTACGTGAAGGATAGGGGGGGCTTCATGGAGGTATGCAAGGTGCAGTGTAGTTCCATCTAGCCCTTGGTGTCTTATGTAGTTTTATTGTCTTATTGTGTTTCATTTTCCTTTTATGCTCTAAGTATATTTGAAGTGCCTTGTGAACGTTTCATTAGTTCTATATATATATGTATGTATATATGCATATGTATGTGTATATATATATGTATATATATGTATATATGTATATATATATAATTTATTGTACTATATTCCGTCGATGGTTATTTATATTACGTCGGCGATAATCTTGATAGTTCGGTATACTATATAATAGATAAAGTGCTTCATTTATATATCTGTGCTGCATCATGCATGAAGTTACACTTTTTTGCTATTAGTGTCTTTCTTCTTGTATTCTAAATATTAACGTAATAAGAAGGAACAAAAAGTAGGAGATAAAAAAAATATTTAACACATATATTCTAGAAGTCATACTATATGGGAACAGCCTGATCTACGAACCTTGGTGCTATATGGAATTATTCTAATAGTCAGTGAAGATAAATTTTTAATCTGAATATAAAATGATGGTAATTCGATAGAGTGAAATTTTATGTATATTCATGATTTTTTCATAGGTGCATGTTAAAGCGTGCACATGGGTGCGTATGTAAAATTACATACTCACTAGATATTCAATTTGTCGAAATCCAGAAAGTAATTTTGAAATGATATTCTAATTTGTTGCTGCATTGTATATTCTAAGTGTTTTTTTTTTCTCGATATTGATTTGTTGTTAATGTCAACTTTTAGCAACAATTGTAAAGACAAAATGAAAAATGAAAGTAATCTACTTTAGGTAACGAAGAATAAAACATGGAAAGATATCGCTGGATCACTGGGTATTGGCGCAAGTAGTAGCGCAGCATATACATTACGGAAACATTATACTAAACATTTATTGGCATTCGAATGTCACTTCGATCGTGGTGGTGTAGACCCACAACCTATTATAAATCAAGTTGAAGCTGGTTCCAAGAAAAAAGCAAATAAAGGAACAGCTTCTGTACCATCACCTGGTAAATAATAACATTCATATAGAATATAATCCTATAATATATAAAACAATTCCTAATAATAATATAAAATTATAGGTTCTTCCAATTCGCAAGATTCCTTCCCTGCTGCTGGCTCTAGTAATGCTTCAATGGATGGTTATGGTAGCTATCAAAGTAGTTATGCTGGTGGTACACCAGGAGGACCTACATCAGAATATACACCTCCTCCGCCAAGACCACCTAGCCAAAGTAGCGCTCCTTCTCCACATCAAGGTATACAAAAATTATATAATAATTTGCATAATTCTTGTAAAAATATATCCCATAATTTAATGTTGACTTATACCCTAAATTAAAAAATTTAAGGAATACAACAAAGCAGTTACCAGACAACAGGTTCCTATCAAAATTATCCTCAGGATCAATATATACGACCGCAAGGAAATGCATTATCTCAGCAAGCAGAATTCAATCAACCTTATTCACCTCGTTCACATTATCCTCCTTATGTACCAGATGTTGACAGGTAAAATTACATATTAATTTTCTATTATCTTACAATTTATTTTTAGAAATATATAAGTCGATATAAAGTTCTTTGTCAAACAGAGGCTATCCTAGTGGAAATATGCCACCAAATACGGCCAGTGGACAAGATATGTATAATAGATATAGCAGTAGTCAGCAACCAGGAAATTATCCAACGGGAACGCCACCTAATGCTCGGAGCAATAGCTATCCTTCCGCGCCACAAGCTCATCCATCTAGTGTATCTCAACAAACGGCTACGAGTCAACCTTCTTCACCTTCGCAGCCTCCATCTGCCTCATCGTATTCTTGTCCTCAAGATTATTATCGACAAGAACAGGTAACGATATTTAATAATAATTTGTTAATTATATCATAATTATTGAAATTCACGAGACATAAATACGTTTGAAATTTAAGGCTGGTTATGGAGGTCCTGGAGGAAGTCAGATTTATACTCCTGGTGCATCTTCAAATAAAAACATGCCACCACCACCTCCAGGTCCTAGCCAACCTAGGCGTCATCCTGATTTTGCCAAAGACCAACAATATCCTCAATATAATCAACAGCGACCAGCATATCCAGGTAAATTTAATTCAGTTAAAAATGTTTTCTTTTAAGGATCGTTAGTGTTAAAAGCATACGTAATGCGCCTATAGTTGCAGGATGGCCAAGTACAACCAGTCAGTATAATAGCAGTAGTGGAAATAATAGAGTTCAGTATCCAAATCAACAAAATCAGCCTCAAGCTCCACAACAGCAACAACCACAGCAACAACCACAACAACCACCGCCTCCTGTTGCCTCTGCATCTTCAGCTGCTTCCGCCGTTGGAGCTATAACTTCTGGTCAACAATGGGGCAGTCAACAACCAAACAGGACTTCTTCTCAACCAAGTTTGAATACTATAGGAGGTCATACACCTCCACCGTGGGATCATCGTTACTCTAATCAACCATCACCTTTATACCCACCACCAGGAACACATCAGGTATGTTTTTTTACCTTTTATATATAAATTTCTTATTTTATCATATCCGTTATTTGAAGCATATATTACAATTATAAATGATTCTGTTTACTATAGAATCAATTAGGAATGAGTCCTATAATGAGCCAACAGCCTACTTCAAAGAGAGAAATGACGTTTCCTCCTGATAGCGTAGAAGCTGTTACGCCATTGTTATATAAACGACGAAAATTAACTCGTGCTGACGTTGCTCCTGTGGAAGCTTGGCGCATAATGATGGCCTTGCGTTCAGGATTACTTGCTGAAAGCTGTTGGGCTCTTGACGTATTGAACATTTTATTATTTGATGATTCTTGTGTAAGTAGATTGATTATATATATTTATTAAATTGACTATGTATATATATATATATAAATTAGAATATAAGACTGAATGGAATCTTATCGCTATTATTCAGGTAAGTTATTTTGGATTGACGCATTTACCCGGATTATTGGATGTCTTATTGGAACATTTTTCACGATCCTTGTCGGATATGTTCGAATCTTCTGCCAACGATGACGATCATTACTGGAGTCAACCAGCCAATGGACCTGAAGTTGATTTGGGAGCTGTAACACGTCCCATAGATCCAGAAGATCGGACTAAGTTGCTCTCTTCATCGAATTATACGTTTTTGTCGAGGCGTGGACGTCCTGTGAAGATCGTGCCTAGGGATGACGACATATTTGTCTTGGACTCTCGAAGGAGCTGGGATCATCAAGAGTGCGAAGTAGATACGGAGCCGTGGCAGGTCGACACGAGCGCCACAAAGTATATAGTGACGTGTTTTCAATCAGAGATATGTTCGGTACCGTTCGCGCGCCTCCTCAGGGACGAGAAGCCGCCGCTCTTGCAGAAGGAGGTTGAACACAACATTGACTCGAAGGATGAGTTTAAAATGGAAGCAGGCTCAACGGAGATTACTGAGTACTCTCACAAGTTCACAGAATCCGGCGGTGAATCGAGTGAAAAACCAAAGGATAATAATGGTGAACGTAAACAATTAGATAAGAAGAAAAAAACGAAAACATTGAGCGACGTTTTATCTAGGATTAAAAGAGAGCCGGTCGAGATGAACGATCTTACACGAGAGTTATTTGAGAAAAAACATGATGGTTATAAAAAGGATACAGATGGTGAGACAAAGGCGAATAACAACATGGGAGAACACTTTGTAGATATACCGTCACAAAAAAGCGATGAGGAAGGACAACAATCGGTACCTACACAGAATGGATTAAATGATTCTGCGACAGTTATCAGCAACGTCGATTTGGAGAAGGTCGATATTAAGTCCGAGAGCGAAGAGCAAGAATCGCCGAGAGACGATAACGAGGGACCAAGATTACAGATAAGAGATCCTGCCGGTACCTTGAAGAGGAGACGAATAAGCGATTATGAGGATGAAAGTTATTCACGTGACGAAGCGAGTCTTTATCTCGTTACGGAGACGCAGGATAATTTGGCGCGTCGTTGCGTCTGTCTTTCCACTATCCTGAGGAACCTCACGTTCATACCAGGAAATGAGGCTGAATTTGCAAAGAACGTCACATTTCTCAGCCTACTTGGCAAACTCTTGTTGCTTTATCATGAGCACCCAGCGAGGGCACAAAAGACACGGAATTATGACAGAGAGGAAGATGCGGATTTTGCGGATTCCTGTAGCAGTTTGCAAGGTGAAAGCGAATGGTGGTGGGACTTTTTGCATCATATAAGAGAAAACATATTAGTGATGGCAGCGAATATAGCTGGCCATATGGATCTGAGCCAACATCCTGAGGAGATATCTCGTCCAGTTCTCGATGGTCTTTTACACTGGGCCGTATGTCCTGCAGCACATGGCCAGGATCCCTTCCCAACGGTTGGTCCAAATTCGGCTCTCTCGCCACAGAGACTTGCTCTAGAGGCACTTTGCAAGCTTTGCGTAACCGAATGCAACGTTGATCTGGTTGTTGCGACGCCGCCTTATTCGAGACTTCAGAGGCTCTGCTCTGTTTTAACCAGGCTTCTTTGTCGAAGCGAGGAACAAGTTCTCCGTGAATTTGGTGTAAATCTCTTACACTTCTTATCAGCAGCCGACAGCGGAGTGGCACGTACTATTGCCCTACAAACACCCTGCATAACGCTCTTGGTTTCGTTCATCGAGTATGCCGAAACGAGCGCTATAGGTGTTGCGAATCAGCATGGTCTTGCGGCTCTACGCGATAACCCCGAGTCCATGGGCACCAGCTTAGATATGTTACGACGCGCTGCCGGTACGCTACTCAATCTCGCCAGGCATCCAGACAACAGGACTCTTCTCCTACAACACGAATCACGTTTGCTCGCACTCGTTATGAGCCAGATTCTGGATCAGCAAGTTGCCGCGATCGTTGCGCGTGTGCTATTCCAGTGTTCCAGGGGTACGTAACTCTGATGATCACCTGCCGACGACTACGTTCTTCTTCGTCCGTCTTTATCATCTCCGTCTCTGTGCCCGTACGTATTATCTAGATTGTGAAAGGAGAAAAGAAAAAAAGGAGTGTTTTGACCGAATGACGATGATAATGATAATGAATGATAATGGTGATAAAATGGTGGTATTGGTGATGATAGTGCTCGATGGTGATGGCACCAGGCTGAACGGGTAAGTCGATTGAACAATAACCGAACAGAAATTTATATCGGCCATCCGTCGTGCCGTGGTGTGCGAGTCCTAGTGATATGTGGAGACTTTCTCGTGGGCCCAGAGAGCGGTTGGAAGATGGCCAAGAGGTCAAAAAGTGTGCGAATGTACAAGCGCATAAGAGAGAGCGAAAAACGCGCGAATGAAAGATAGAGAGAAAGAGAGTGAGAAAGAGAGAAAGAGGGCGAGAGAGTTAGTCATGTGCGTGTGTGTGAGAAAGAAAGAGAGCAAGAGAGAGAGAGAGAGAGAAAGAAAGAAAGTATGAGAGAGAGAGAGAGAAAGAAAGAGAGAAAGAGAGAGAAAGAGGAAACAAAAGGAGAATAATAAAGAAAAAAGGATGGAACTAGTGCGAACACGAGAGTAGACGAGAGAAAAACGAAACGTCGGAGAATGCCATGGCAGCGCAATTGTAGTTTTATATTTGAGGTATAAACAAAAAGTAAGAATGTTAATTATCGGTGTTAGCGCGTAGGGTATACTCGACGTCGTGCTCGCAGCCATCGGCGTATACCTTCCCCTTCGTGAATTGGATAATTAATATCGACTAGTGTAAGATATTTCATAGTAAAATGAGAGGAACAAAAGGGAAGAAAGGAAGGAAGAAAAACTCAAAGAAGAGGCAACGGTCAGCTGCATAATAATATATTATTAAAATCCAACAGAAAGAAAAAAAAGAAAAGAAACGTATGTCGACGATGAACCTAAAATGGTGCGATGTGGAAAAAACGATAATATATCGGGTGACGATTATTATATATATAAATATTAACGATAGTATAATGCAAATTTTTATATTTGCATGTTTTGTGCTGTAATTAGCGAGTAATTAAGATATTTTGTAGATAACACACAAACACACACACACTTCCATTGAATCTTTAATTCAATTTTTCGTGCCGCGTCGCGTCAGCGCGAAAGGAGAATGCGCGCGCGTAGCTTAAAAACACGGCGCTGCAAGAGTCTCGATTTTAGAAGCACAGGCAAACAAAGCTAGGACTGAAGAAAGACATTGCTAATGATGAGAGAATGAGAGAGAAAGAGAGAGAGAGAAAGAGAGAGAGAAAGAGAAACATGTTGCGTGATGTTATGTTGTTGCTGTTGAATGAAAATATTAAGAGAGTAAGAGAGAGAGAGAGAGAGAGAGAGAGAGCGAATGATAAAGATGGAATGAAGATAGAGCGGGAGATTATAGAATGAGGAGATAAGGAGAGAGAATGAAATAAAAATTTAGAGCGGTGCGAGAAAAAGGACAGAGGAGAGAGAGAGAGAGAGAGAGAGAGAGAGAGAGAGAGAGAGAGAGAGAGAGAGAGCGAAAGAGTTATATGCCGAATGAGCGCGCGCGTTGTGCAATGTGTGTGAGTGTGTGTGTATGTAGAGAAAGAGAGAGAGAGAGAGAGAGAGAGAGAGAGAGAGAGAGGGCGTGAAAAGAATGATGATATACGAGAAAAACACGAATGCATGTGAGAGTAGTAGTGAGCGCGATTGATGGTCACGATAGAGCGTATATATATATATTATATTGAAGGACGAGGAAGAAGTATGAGGATGCGCATGCGCGTTAACACGCGTTCATCTGAACATATATGATGCGTAGCAGTATATAATTCTGTATCTAAAGCAGAGCCGTTGGGTGTGGAGAAAGGGAAGGGGAGGGTGTGTTTGTAGAATGAGAGAAAGAAAGCGAGAGCGTGAGAGAGAGAAAGAAAGAGAGAGAGAAAGAAAGAGAGAGAGAGAGAGAGAGTACGAAACAAATGCTCAAGTATGCGTTGTTGCGTGCACGAAGGATGGGGGTGCTGGTAGAGAGAGAGGGGTGGGGACAGTGTCTGTGAAAGAACAGCTTATGATAAAAAGGAAAAAAAAAAGAAAAAGAAATAAGAAATGAGTATGTCGAACGATCACTTAAGTATATCAGATTTCGCATTTCAGTGGATTTCATTTTCGATGGCTTCCTAAAAAAAAAAAAAAAGAGAATTGAAAGTAGCGATGTCTAACTGCAGTCTTTGGAATAAATCATATTTATAAACGTAATAAAATGCCGTTGTGATAAACTAACGCAGAAGAACGATTATAGTAAAAGCTCCGGGGTGATTATGTACTAAATGACTATAAAGAGAAAAAAGAAAAGAAGAAGAATTTAAACTTAAGATCGATCGTGCCATTAAACGACTGTAAGGGGGATATATTTATAACCAAGACTTTATGCTTTTTAAAGTGCATATATTATTGTAAAACTAACAAATACCGATTGTCAGCTTCTGCACATATTTTGAGGATTCTTGCATATACATTTACCTAATGTAAATCCCACTTGATCATCCATGCAACGGTAATGCATTGACTTGTTGTTGCACACCTTCCACTGGTACTTCCTTACTCAGTAGCGAAAGATCTAACCGACGAAATTAAGTTACAGAGCAATAGCTATAAAGATTTGGATTTAATTTAAAGTAATTAGGAGATAATAAGTTAAACAGAACACTTTCCCTGGTCCCGGCTTCTCCCCAACCCCAAAGTATCCTACTCTATAGATATCTACATACGTGTAGCTCTTAAATTATTTACTTTAGTTCGAGTGGAGATGCCTGTAAGTGTAATTTACTAAGACTTTTTGTAAATAAATTATGAAATAAACTAGACGTACTTTATCCAGATGGATATGCAATCTGACTTCAAAAGATAAAAAATGTAGGACGATGAAGAATAACTTGCATTCATAATAGAGTTTATTATGCCGAACTAATGTAAATATACATCAATTTTTCTTTTATAGTCAACTTTCATATATTATACATCTTGTTTGGAACAAATACTGCTCTCCATATTCAAAGCCATTGCAGTATTTATTTTGCGACACAGCCATTCCAGGACTTCCATTTCCTTACTTTCCAAATACCAGTCTACAACGGCTGTTGACGCTTGTTCATTCTATAAAGTACAGAATTTTTTATCAGTGACTCTTCCATTGGTTTGTGAGCATTACATGGAACTATTTGGAATTTTTTTTTTTTCTTATATTTATCACAAAAAATTTGATTTGCATAGGTATATGCATATTTACATATGCGTACTGGCACTAATATGCACAAATACGTCTTTATATTCCCATATAAGCATAAGAACTGCTAGGATGTATTTTTTGAATCATTTATAATGAATTAAATACCTTATTTACGTGCAGAACAAGCTTATCCTCAACAACAGTTGGTGGAGATAAATGATTCATGTCAATGGACCATTTGATATTCCACAATCCCCATGCAGCCGCTTTTTCTATCAGGTAAACTCGTCTGAGGAAGAAGAAGTGTGTATTAAGTAATTTTGCTATTTTTTTTAGTTATAAAACCTACTTACTGTAAAGATATAAGAGCAATCAGTTTTCCATCGTTAGAAAGTATACTATGTGCCCAATAGGTATCCACTTGTCCATGGTAATCTTTATTTATGAGCTCTAACAAATGCATTCCTTTAGCTTTGTGCGTTGAGTATAACTCGACGCCCTGTGAAAAGATGAATTAATCTTTTACAATGCAATTGCAATGCACAATGTATATATTGTACATGCACTGACCATGTAAGGGCTGATGAATCGCGGTAAACGAATTCGAGAAATGAATTTACATCCCATTTCCTGTATCCTAAAATATATATTACTTATATATTATATATATAGACACATTATTTTAATTTTTATAAGTTAAAAACTTGATACAAAAAACAAAGAATTCATATTATAAAAGATATAATCACTTACTTTACATGATAACAAAACTAAGTCTTACCTTTTGATTATGTTCTCTATTAACTTAGGACACGTTTCTGCAGAAGCATTTTCTATCTTAAAGAATGCAGAAATTTTTTTTCCCAATGTTCTTAAGTAGTACTTTAATTCTTCTCGTTGAAGACCTATGATATTTGTTAAAGTAATTATCAATAAAGTGACGTTTACACGAATAAAGTTTATAAATATTTGTAGTAAATATAAGTTATTAATCATGATCTATATTATACTTACTATTTGTTGACAAAGAAATCAAACCAGAAAGTTCTAATTCAATGTCAGTAGAGAAAACTTTATTTATAGAGAACTTGGCTGGAGATATGTCAATACTATGAAAATATAATTCTTTTTCCTACAAAGAAAACAATATGAGATCCATGAAAACAAGTGATATTTATATTAACATATTTATATTAACATATTTTAAACACATTTTAAATATTTTATCTTTCTTCTTTATAGTTTATAGCATCTAATACCTTAGAGCGTTGATTATGTGATTCACAGTTGTTCAAGTTAACAACCGATGGAATTATAGTATCAGCAGTAGCATGTCCCAAAAGACATGCAATATCATGGGACAATTTTTCTGGTATTTCTTCTCCACATATTAATATCTACGAAAACATTTAGTATTATCTAGCTGATAATCATAATATGAAAATACTAAAAAGATTTTGTTACTCACTGAATTTGGATCATAAAAATTATTTAGAGATTTGAAATTATAACCATATTGATTTCCTAAAACCGTGATCGAATGTATCAGAACTTGAAATTGTTGTATAAATTGAACCATATAATTCCGTGATATTTCCAAGAGTAATTGTTTAATATTGGTTGTAGTAAAATATTTCTCATAGTATGGAAATCTGGTATGGTAATGAAAATTAAAAATTTTTTCATTAGTATACATACATTTGATCCAGTTCAAAAGAGTACAATAGAATATTAATACAAACTTAAACTCTGCATGTTTTTCGAAAGATCCATTTTCTGCATATTCGAAAATATATTTAACAATATTATGATAATCTGTCAGGTCACTAGAGTTATATATTTTAGGTCCCTCTGTATTGGCTAATAACTTTAAAGATATTATAACTGGAGAGATATACATATATTCAATTATAGTGGTTTTGTTACGCCGTAAGTTCTATAATTACAATTTTTGTTATTTATAATCATTCATAAAAATGGTGGCATTAACAATATATAAGGTGCTAGAAAAACAAAAAATAAAAATATGTTTACATACGTCAGTATTTTTGTGATGCATATGTGTATGGACATTCGAAACATCCTTTCGAAGTTTTGCCGCTATGGAATACTTCGTTTCTGTAGTTTTCGGAATTAAGTTAATTAATGATAGCGCGACTTCTTCTTGGAGATTTATATTGAATTTTTTGAGAATGACACTTATACCCCTACAAAAAATGTCGAATATGTATACATGTTATAAAAAAACTAATTTGATAAAAGTACGGTCTATTTGATAGTAATGTTGTTATATGTACGCACTTATAAATCGTTCTATGCAGCTTATTCTGTTTTAACAAAATAAATTCTAAACAATGCTTTGATTTATGATTGCCCATAAAGTTAGTGATACTTTTTTCTAAGCTGCAGTGTAGGACAACAGGAAAAGTGACATCGTGAAGTTGATTATCTACCTGAATATAAACAATTTTGTAATTATTACTGTTATGAAATATGCATTGCAGTCAAAGTACCTGTATTCGATGAATGTAACCTTGGAAATATGTCATTGTCATTGATTGCCTGCAATGTATCCAAATTCCTGGTGAATATGTTCTACGTAATTTTCCAAAAAAGGGTTTTGTCATATGCATTTTCACAAGATCAACCTATGATGATAATATAATAGAAAAGTTCGTTGTATATATGTAATATGTGTGTATATATATATATATATATATATATATATATATATATATATATATATATATATATATACACATACATATACATACATACATATACACATATATAATGTAACATTCTTAATAATTAAAAGTTCATAGTACGGACTTACGTCAATAAAATTATCCAATTGTGTTTTTTTGAAGGAATTTATATATTTATTTTCTAACCAAGCACTTAATTCAAGTGATAAAGTTTTCCATTTTTTTCCAAAACAGAGTTCCCAACACGCAGAAGAATCAGTTATACTTGCATATATAAATTCTTTAATTCTTTCATTGCATTTTGAAATCTAAATTAAATATATTATGCCCATAGGTATTAAAAGTATGTAATAGTAATAATTACTTCAATACTTTAAGCTACTTACAATGCTAACTCCAATGCCTGCAATTGATAGAAATATTTCTCGTTTGCTAATTTCAGGTTCAATAATACTCCGTGCTTTTAAAAATATGCTTTCATCTTCAGTGAATAATAAGATACGTTGTGCAGCTTCCATATAGCTCACCCAATAAATAGTAATTTTATCTTTTCGCATTTGTCCTACTCTAGATGATTTTGTTTCAGAATTACAATTTTTATCATCATCAGCACTAGTAGTTATTTTCTCTTGTGAGTAGGATGATCTTGTATGCAAGAGTGACTTGGCAGTGGACACAGTGCAACCATCTCTGCATTCAACAGTAACAAAAGGTACAACTTCTTGTCCAAAGCCATCCTGCAATTAAATATAATATTATTAACATAGAGATAAAAATCAATAAATACTAATACGAAAAATAACATAAATAATAGTTACAGTTTCAAATCGAGCCTTGTAACTAGATTTTTTATTATTGTAAATATTCCACATGAGTTCTCTTGACATACTGGGATCATCCCATGTATATAGTGTACTTTGAAATGGATTTAACAAGGTCACTTGTCCAGAGTTAATTTGATTGATTTTAAGAAATAGTTCAGTACAAAGATTATCAACTCTCACTGGTACATCCCCAATCATATATTTCCGAAATACAATGTAATATGGAGTATTTGTTCCACCTTCAATTTCTATGCATAGAGCTGACTATAAAATAAAGTTGAATATAGCATATCTACTTTATTCATTCATTTGATTGATTTATTTTTTTAGTAAAATTGATTAATAAATATGAACATACACCATTATCCATTCTTAATACAGTTTTTCCAATTTGTGTGATATCAAAATGCTGAGAATCTAATAGACTATGTTTCCATTTTACCCTCATTTTTAATGATTCTGTAACTGGCCAAAATGGAACTTCTTGTCCAGGTAATAAATCATTCCATAAATCAGCATGATCATTTTCTTCCATAAATCTTAGTGCCTTTTTTGTTTTGTTATGAACAAAAAAATACGGTAGAAAAGTAATAATTTTTGTGAATAATGGAGACAAACGTGAGTTACTTATTTCTGCCAATATTCGATATTTTCTTCCGCGTTCAATATCTTTGCAAACAATTAAAGACATAGAACTGATTCCATTCAGAAAAAATGGCAGAGACCATTCAGACTGATGAGCTCTCAATCTAATAGTATCTTTCTTATTATTTTTTTGCGACAAAACCAATAATTCCTCTTCTGGAATCTCGTAGGATAGATTTATATGACATTCCTAAAAATATGAAATTAACATAATCGAAAAATAAGTTTTTTTTTTCTACAAATAAAAATATTGTTTACCTGTATAAATAATGGTAAACCAGTTTTATTAACTATCCAATATTGAGCATGCATTATAATATACCAGCTTTTAATTTTACACAATTCAACACGTATTATAAATGGATTAATTAAGTACGATTCATTATCTGTACTCATTAATACAAATTTTCTTTCCAAATTCATATTGACTTTTATAGTTCCAGTCCATTGAGTTCCCAAATAATTTTGAATCTATATAAAAGTGTACAATGGCATAAATACGGAAATTTTAACAATATATGTATATATATATATACACATTATTTTAATTTATAATTATACGTGCCTTAAAATTGAATTGTATATCACCTGTATACATTAATGAGTGCACATTTACTTTATCACCTGGTTCAATTTTTACTTCATAATTTATACAAGGTATTCCAATATCAATAACAAAAGGTAACTGGTTATTGAGTATAACAGGTGGAATGATATTTATTAAATAATTTGGTACTCTAGAGCCTTGCGGGATTAACATTGGAACTTCAGTACCCACTACTTTTATGCAAAATACATTTTGATTTTCATTATTTTTTAATTTACAAAACACATCTTTGCTTGTGTCAGTTATTATACTTAATTCTTTCCAATAAATACCTTCATCGCTAATCTGATAATTTCTACAATATATTTTACGTTTGTTTATATTCCTTGATGAAATCTTAGCTTTATAATAAAAATTACTTACTCCAAATATGCTGGTTCTATATATATAGGAAAATGATATGCAATATAAAGCGGAACATTGTAAATACAGTCTGGTTCAATAATTCCCATTCTTATATTGTCATCAAAGGGATTTATTGCTTCTCCAATATCTGCCAATTTCAATGTTTCTGCCAATTGTTTTTTATAATAAAGGGCTAAAGCATATGACGTTTCGTTTCGAATCTAACATGTAAATAGAGAAATATAAATTGATTTGTGTATCAATCAATATTCATAATTCAATTACAATAATCCTTTTTTTTGTATTTACCTGAAGAGGCGATCGAATCGAAATTGTACGTTGTAAATTCTTATCGATAGTTGTATCTACAACTAAATGATACTGCACATTATGTTTCACAGGTCGAAGTGGAATAAATCTACAACCTTGTCGTTTTGGACAATATACTGAAACATCTTCAAAACCTAAAGTAGCAAATAAAATATACACACATACCAAATATATAATTAAGATTTTAAATACATATAATATATATATATATATATATATATATATATATATATATATATATTAAAATAATACCACATAATGTTTTATTTACCTTCAATAATTATATGTAATATTTCACCAGTGATCATTTTATATAGACAAACTGGAGATTCGTTATTAATTATATCTTGCGTGAATATTACACCATTCGACGGATTATCTTCGAAATCAATTAGCCCATTTTCATTAGTAATCCATTGTGGGCTTGTGCTACGAGAAATATGCTCAATATCAGGCGTGTTTGGCGTACTAGGAGGAGAATCGTCACATTGATAGTTTCGTGCAGTAAGGACTCGTGTAGTACTTTTACCATCAATCTAAAAAAAAATATAAAAATTATGAATAATATGAATATAGAAAAATTATATATATTCTCCTATAATTTACCTCTTCTTGAACAAGCAGCTCTATTCTACTAGCATGGCCTATATTATTTTGCAAATTTATCTCATTTATATTTGTAGGTATTATAGGTATCCCATTCTTGACCTCTACAAATGCGTCTATAATCATATTCATAATTGCGAGATTACTTGGAGTAATCGTAAAATTAATAACATCTTCACTGGATATAATGATATACATTGTTGTTTGCGCCAATTTAATTTGTGTTTCAGTAACAGGACTTGCTAAAAACAAATATTTAATCACACATATTATATTGTTAATATGTTAAAAATAATTCACAAAAAGTACATACATAGTTCGATATTACTTGTTGATGGTGGATCTAAACCGTCGTCCTCATTCGCGCTTGAATCAGCTGAATCACTATCTTCATCTTCACTGCTTTCATTACAGAATAAATAGTTTGTAGATTTTGCTAACTTTTTTGCATTATCATCATCATCATCATCGGAATCCTCGTCATATCCAGGATATATATCCATGCCTGAAAGTGTTGTTTATAAAAAACGTTGAAAAAAAAATTTGTTTTTTAAAATTATTATTTTATACTACCATTAATTTGTAAAGAAATTGTATGTTCGGGGTTGATAAAGACCATATCCATTGAATCCTCGTCTTCATTAGTATCAATATTTTTTTTCTTTTTTAATGTATCTTCCTCTGTACGCTGCCATGGATCTGTCCAATTTGAATCAATAACACATGATTCTCCATTATACATCTAATAAGAATATTGAGATATAAGATGTTTATTTATATGTTCATTATAATTATTGTAATGTATTTTAAATTTAACATCCTTACTTTTATAGTTAATATCCATGGTTTATAATCAGTACCATCTTTTGTACAAAGTTCAATAAATGGTTCCCAAACTTTATGGTCAATATCATAACAAAACGCATGAACATTTAACTTTGATTCTAAATGAAAATTTTTGTACCAATTATCAATGCTAATGTCAATAACAGTTTCTATTCGTACCATAGGAACTTTTTCTTTGCTTGTTTCCATTTCTATTAATATATATACTGGTATTGGTTTCAAACAAAAAGTTATATGTTGATTGTTATAATCATGTAATAGATCTAAATTTCCCAATAATTCTGGATATTAAAGAAGTATTATATTACAAAAGTGATATATGTTTCATAAATAGTTTATAAATATTATGTAAATACTTACCATTTTCAACTTTTTTATAAGGTATGCTAGATACACTTTTGGGTGACCACAGATCAGTATGTTGATTAAAATCATGCCCAATAGTTCTATCATCAGATTTTAAACCAATATTTGTTATAAAACTTAAAGCTTCATTGATTATCTGGAAGTGTTAATGTTTAAATAAGTTTCATTTATACATTTCTTTTTCAATATTCCCATAATATATGTTTTAATAAAAATACTTACATCTATAAAAGTATGCATAATTCCAGGAGAAAGATGAATATAAACAGGACTTATAGAGACTACAATATCCATTGTATGATTTAGCAATTCTTCTTTTTTGCATATTTCTACATCACATGGACGAAGTAACCAATGTGGTGATTGACGAAGATAGGTCCCTTGACTTGTACTTTTAGCACGAACATTTGTGATTGTACAAACTATTGAAGAGAGACAATTATGGCTGCTACTCTCTATGATTATTTCAGCTTGAAATAATATTATATGTGTATTGTTGGATTTCAAATCTCCAAATAGTAAAATTTCTGGCTTTTGTATTCGTACAGATATAGCAACATCTAAAAATCGAAAAATAAATGTCATAAAATATTAATAATTACCAATTTTATCGAACATAATATGTACAACAGTAAAATGCTTAACTCAATAATTGTTGAAATAAATTAAAAATACTAACATAAAAAATAATAAAAATAACAATTTTTATATAATTAAAAATAACTTTTTATATAATTTTAATATATTTGAAATAAAAATATGAGGTTTCTATCATATGTATTACATTCAGCACGTTATTTCTTGAGTAATCAATTGATTAAATACCTGGTTGTTCCTTACAATATAGCACATAATTCGCATTATCTGATCCTGTTGTATTATCATTGGTCTTGATTTAAAATAAATATATTTGAAAAAATGTGATTACACGCGCAACTGATATAAGATATTAAGTTGTATTCTGCTAATACTAAATATCTTTCTATTGTATACTGATTAATATATTAAATAAACTTACATATGGGCCACTATTGTTTTCATATCCATGATTGATAATGCCTCCTTCAATTTGATCATGTGGTAAAGCATCCACAAAATATCGTACAAGATGAAATAAAAATGGTATTGACAAATTAATCCTTGTTTCTTGAATAAGAATATCGAAACATTTATCACCTGTTGGTGCTTGATTATATGTTATATCAACTATTGGTGACAATGAGACAGAAATGCACGAATCAATATTTAACCCTATTAATTTAGCTGGAGATTGTATAATTCTGAAATACAAAATTTATTATATATAATGTATCTAATATGCATTATTCATTAGATATTAATTGTAATAATATGAAAAATACCAACTTTTTTATAACAAGAGAATCTTTACGTGTATCCTGTAAAATCACACTTTGCAGGGAGAGTTTCATTTGTAAACTATTATCACTATAAAAATCAAATGTATTGATTATTTCTCCAAAGTTCAATTTACATAAACCATGGTTTAAATCTCGTACGGGTGAACTCAACACCTAGAAAGTTAGAAAACATACATATCATATACATAAGCTAATATAATTTTTATATCAAATTTAAATACCTCATCTGAATCTAAAAACAAATTTAATTGTACTCCATCCAAAGTCACATTTATGTTTATTTCACATAAATTGGCTTCATTTTGAGATAGAAAAACTTCTAATTTTTTAACCATTGCATTTTCAGTATTAATATTCTCTGAAGATTTATCCATCATAGAATATCTTTTATTTTCACATTTTCCTTGTGAAAATACAATTTTTGAAATATTATCTTTCCATACCGACATTACAGATTGTAAATCTCTTTGACTAAGATTTATACATACAAAATCTACAGATCCGTGCATTTTAAACAATCCACATGTTTCATATTCCATTATAGTATGATATTCTGTTTTTCTTTTAATGTCAAAATGAATATAAATAGGTTCAATAATAGGTTCCTATAATAATGATATATCATATAATATAAAATAAAATAACTAATATATTTTATATATAATATAAAAAATAACTAATGTATTTTTTTTTTATATTATTTAAATATTAAAATTTGTATAGTAACCTGTACTTCTAAATCTCTACTTAATGTCATAATAGCTCTAGATACAGTCATTGATTTCAATTTTAATAGGATATTATCCATTATTATGTGATTCCCATCAATAGAATGAGTTTTAATAGTTTGGGTTGTTAGATCAACTTTTTTGAAAAAATTTTCAACAGATAGTACACCTAAAACATATTATATACCAATTATATATTACAATAAATTCTATTGAATTAAATATTTATATTTGACATATACCTGTATCAAAAACTATTAGATTTGCAATGTCTTTTCTCTGTGGTAGAAGAAATGTAGGTCCTTGTATGTCAATAAAAATATGTAATTTTATAGCACTTCTTTTAAATTCTTCAACATATGTTATGCATTTTTTTTTCAAGTATATTATAAAATGTGTAAAAAAAGATGAAGCAAATGGTGATAAGAAATACTGTATAATAAGAAAAATTACTATCATTAATTATTTCAAATTTAATTATATTAAATATTATTATTAATATTCAATTCTTACGTGTAGATCTTGTAATATCTTTGAAATTAATACACAATTAATTCGTCCAATAGACAATTTAAATGTTCCATGTGACATAACATCATCTTGATTTGTATCAATATCAGAACACACATACAATTTTGGAGTGTGTCTCACATATTTTATATCCAAAACTTTGTCTTCATCAGTTGTTAATATCTTTAAACAAGATACATATGAATCTATATAAAATAAAAAAGCAAAATAGCATAATAGTATAATATATATAAAAATAATTACTTTTGCATAGAGTGTTTCTTCATTCAAATCTTCAACAAGTAAATTTCTTAAATGGATACGGAATACCATTCTTTCATTAGCAATGTAGATACAATCATTTTCTATACCCAATATTTCTATTTTCATTATATCTGAATCCTTGTCACATAACCGAATGGTTAATGAACTAATTCTTGCAGAATAATTGAGCTTAATTGCACCTGTAAGAACACAATATTATTATATAATTGGAAATAAGTTATATATAATAATTTATATATCATTTGTCATTATATAATTAGCTATATTTATAAATATTTTGTATTTTTAATTTTATTTAAAAATATAAAAATATTGTATATTTTTAATTTTACCTGGAGGGATGGGTGGATCATGATCATTCTCTTTCCATTCAATAATTTCTAAACAAAGTTTTTTAATAAACTCAAATAAAAGAGTTCTACATAATATTCTAAAATAAACATGTTTTAAATTAAAAATATATATTTAAATAAATAAAAGTAGAAAAAGGTAATATACATACTGATTAATACTGCACCAAAAATTTTTTGCTTTCAGCAATGCAGATCTATGAAGAATAATATTCATGTTCACAAGATTTATAAGCAATGATCTTTCAATATTTTTAAAGAATGCTTTAAAATCTGGACAGTCAGATCTAACCTAGAGATAAAAAATCTTTAAAAAATGACATTCAATGTACAAAAATAAATTGAAAATATTCAAGATACCTTGCGATATGATAGAACAAAAACTTCGTGAAATTCGCCTGTTGAAATAAATTCTAAATACGATCCAGTAATATCTGCACTTGTTTTATCAAGCAGAAGTATAGAACCAATACCAAATTGGATGGCAAATCCATATTCCATTATGCCACTTTCAATATACACTGTATGTAATCTTAAATTTAAATATGGTTCTTCTCTAGTTTCATTCATAAATCCCACATGAAGAGAAAGCTAAATTTTAAGTATAATATATTATTGTAAATATAATAAATGTAATTAAACATAAAATAGAAAAATGAAAAAAGTGATTGTAGAAATACTAACCTCTCCAATAGCAAATCTTACAAGGAAATTCATATGATTATATGGAGACACATTGTCATCAAAACCATACAAATTTATAGTTTTAGATAATAATTCTAAATCTTCTTCGCTAACTTCAGAAGATACAACACTTCTGTTGAATTGATATTACATTTATAAAAATATACACAATACATAATTAATGTAATCAATGAAAAAATATTGTTTTATTACCTATCAAGCCTTGGTACATTATTAATTAAAAGTTCTTGCATAACACGATCAAATTTTTTTTGAGCTTTAGTAACAGTTGGTAGACATATACTCTGCTGTATTCGTTTGAGCTCTTTTAATGATAAAACAAGTATATTTTTTTTTATTTTAGGATTGATTTGTCTCATAAATGTTTGATATTCCTTTGTGTAATTCCAGCAAAATATAGATAAAGTATTTAAAAAATATATGATCAATTGTATTTTACTTTCTGATACATTAAATTTCAAACGTGGTACAGATACATTAAGTTTCACTCTGAAAATATGATTGATTAAAATATGTTTTATTAATTGCTATTTATTATGAATTACCTTGGTAATTGACGATATTCAGGCTTGATACTATATGAAATAGTAGCATTTGCTTGCGTTTTTGATATAAAGTGATATTCCGAATCTTTTTGCTTTCTAGCAGATCTCCAGTCATCCCCTGAATAAGAATGAAACAAAGAAAAAAAGAGAGAAACTTTTCAGGAAGAATTTTTCCTTTTACAAACCTGAATGACAACAAAGGATTTGTCCTCCATTAAATATAATATGAAGTCTGTCATAAAGTAATTCTTCTAACTCCATAAGTGTAGCATCTTCTAATTGCAAATTGATTGCTTGTAATTCATTGACCAATGAAATATTTCCAAAATCCAAAATCATTAAATACCCTTCTCTGCAACATATAGTGTCACCACAATTGCAATAGAAAATTTACTATATTAAATTTACCTTTGTATAGATCCATGTTCTGGAAATACAATATAGGGCCCACCTATATCAATTTTTAAAGTTATTCTAAACGTTTGTGATGTAATGCTATCTATGAAATTCAGAAATTTCATAACACCACTATTGTATAATTTATATGACCAAGTAAGTGTATCTTTAATATAAGGATTGCCCAATTTAAAAAAATTAATAATTTCCATCATAGCATACTGAAAAATAATATAGATAACAGCATTATTATATAATACTAAATTTATTATATTGATTGGAAATATTATATTATTACATGATGATAAATAATTTCAATAGTTTCTAATTTTACTGATAGATCAAAACTAGGATCCATATCTTTTCCATTTTTTTCAAAGTCTAAAGCCAAAAAATTAGTTGATACATTCCCTGTAAATAAATAACTTTACTATAGTTAATATAAGGTATTATCAGGTTTCAATCATTTTAATATGTAGATATGTATTACCTGTTAAAATATTATCGACAATGATCAAAGGAACTAGATCACCCTCCTGTGAAACTCCTTCAACTACACAACTTTCTGCTCTAGTAGAAATTTTGAATGCTGATAATTTTGGCGCTGTCTCAATACTTGTTAGAAATTGTGTAACAGTAGCTACAAGTACTTCCTTATTTTTGCTTAGTAAGCTCAAAGAAAAATTTGCCAAAGTAAAATTGTATTTGTAATCTGAAATATACATAGTACTTTTCAGATTAAATTTTTTACTAAATATAGGAAATAGATGTAGTGTTATGAATCAAATGAATTGTTATGCATTATAAATCAAAATAATTCATTAAAAAAGAAGTTTATAATACGAACATGTTAAGTGTTCCAGCAAGTAAAGTAGAATATATTATCATTGATCATACCAATTGGTCTTGACAATTTCTCCAACTTTATTTTTGCACTTGGACCATTATCAGGTAAATTGTAGAACATCCTTCTCTTATCCTGATCAATAGATTGTACATTATCTTGTGATTTATTTTCATTCGGTAATACAATTTCTTTTTCCTTCATTGCACCTGCTTTCAATGATTCATGAGATTGCTTAATCTTTTTATTTCGTAATTCTTGCCTAGCATGTTCTCGTGCTATCACTATATTTACTATTGTTAAATTATCTTCGAGTTTTTGCATATCCAGTTTCAATTCTGTATCATTTGGTTGTAATAAAATTTGAGTATACATTTCTTTATATTTTTTATAATTTTTTCTATGCTTCTCTATATTTTTCCATATATATGGTCTAATGTATTGATCTAGGACAGAATAATAGGCATATTTCCACCATGATGAAGGGCTCTCTTGAATTTTCTTCTGAGGTCGATATTTTCGATGAGGTCTACAATGTTAAACAAATAAAATACATATACAAGATATTCTGAAAGGTAATAAAACCAAATATCTTTAAATATACACCTGTTAATAATTGCTCTTAGTAAAGAATCATATAGATGGCAAAATGTAATATATTGCATTTCTGAAATTTGCATTGCCACATCTTGAAGAACAATATCAATTAAAATTCGTGAAGTTTGCACATCACTGCCCTTATGTATAATTATTTTTATTTTTGCTGTGAATGGCTTTAATACTATAAACAAAAAAATATATGAATATCTAATTCATATAATATTTCTTTAATTTCAATTTTTATATACATACAAAATTGAAATTCTTTATTTCTCATGCCAAACGTTTGGAGTGATTTAAGCATTGTCCCTTTCCATGCAAGAAAACTGGCAAGATCCCATTTGGATGGACAACTTTGTAGAGAAGATTCCGTATCATGATCCATATATATACTAAGAGACTCAGCTCGTACCAATTGATAAAGGGTTTGTGAATTAGTTGAATAAATTCCTGGTTTCCATTTACTAGAATATAAAATAATTTGATTGTTGTAAAAGTATATCATATTAATGTGTTATGTTATCTTATAATAAGCTTACTTGTTTGTTGTTGTCATAGATATGCTTTGTATACAAATACCACAAGCAGATAATGAGTTACAGAAAAGTTTTTCTTCATATCTAATGTGTATATTATTTATTGTAATCTGAAAATTCCTCATAATAGATGTCACTATGCCATCAAAAAAATTGAGGGGCAATCCTAAAGAAATATAATAAAATAATTTTTTTAACTACATAAATAAAACTTGCACTTGATATTAATTCAGATTATAAAAAAACTTTTATTTATATAGCTTATAAATATAAAAAAATATTTTAATATTTTAATTACCAGCAGTAAATGCTTCATCTCCCTCAAGATCTTCCAATATTTTTCTTTTTTCAGCTCTTAATAATTTCTTTTGTAATTCCATATTATATTGGCCATATAATATAGGAACAGCTACTATAAATATATCCTTATAAAAAATAAAATGTTAAATTTCTATCAATATGTTCAAACTGTAATAAAAATCATTTTATATCTATTTCTATGTCATTACCTCTATGTATATAACGACTGGCTGTGAAAGCAATCCAGTCCATGGTATCTTTAAAATTATTTTTCCTATTAAACCAGCCTCTACTCGTATAGGTAATCCAAGTTGATACTAAAGGTATAGAAAATTAAATATATATATATATATACATTTTCATAATTGTTCTTAATAATGATACATAAAATAAATGATGAATGATTATAAATAAATAAATAAATAAATAAATAAATAAATAAATAAAAAAAAAAAATAAATAAATAAAAATAAAGAAATAAATAAATAAGGGACGTCATCTATTAGATATAAATGTATTAATGTGAATAAAATGTTGCACAAAAATTGATTATTTTACCAGAGCTTCTGGTTTTAATTTAAGATCTGTGAGACATGTGTCGCCCGAAAAAATACCAATATTAAATCTTTCTGTATCTAAATCTTCAACGTATCTGCCCAAAAGACGATTTAAAAACGCTGCTATAGCTCCTTCAAACATTATTGTTACTATTAATGACCAAATTATATCTCTTATTTCACTTAACCAACCACCTTACAATATTCATTATAACCTCGAGATAAGTTGCAACTAGTATAATGCAATTCGGTCAGGCGCAGAAATGACACGTCTTTATTGATTTTTTCTCTCTGCAGCATCTTATTATTCTCACTTTTAGTATGGAATTTTGTCAGTTCATATGAATATCAAAAATATTTTTTCGTAAAAATTTAAATATCAAAATCAATTATATATAACAAATATTATAATATAAATGTATAGAATATTTAGTTTGGCGCTCAAAAATTAAATTTAAAATTATTGATAACAGCATTTCCTGCTGCATTGTTTTAAGAATGATGTACCATCTTGTAATATAATTTGATACTATCGATACATCTGTCGGTAAAACAGTTATATATCAACATCGGAGATGGAAAAAGATTCATAGGATATACATAACAAGGTAACAAAAATATTATATCTTTGATAAAATCGTATATTTAAATTATAAATCTATAAAGCACATTTATATAAAAAAATTCAAGATCTAACCATTAAAAATAAAACATATAAGAGAAAAAATATTTTATTTTATTAATAAGTAGAAAAAATTGTACGCATTCGTACACCGAACATAACATATTTATTAGTAAGATTATTCTTAGGACAATTTTAAAGATAATAATCGTTGTTATTTACAAAAAGGTAATGGAGCGCTTATTGGTCTTTTATTGATAACAATTATTATCATTGTTTATAGATACATCAACTTTACAAACCAGCTTATAACAAAGAAATTTTGTTGCTTAATATTAAATTATAATATAAGAAAAAGAAGTATTCAAACCATTATGATGCATTCAAAATTATGCTTCTACATACGCGAGAAAAAAATTCTAGTATACAGTTATGCATACTACATAAGCGTTATTTGAAATCCACGTATGTACTTCTTACATCATTTGGATCATATTTGATATGGCTAAATATAGTTTTTCTTCTTCTTCTTCTTCTTAATGAAAGAAATATGAAATTCGAGATAGATATCTTATAATCACATATGCGATAACCGTTCTATTAGATGGCACAATGGCGTTTTATCATACTTTATAAATCATTCTAGCATGATAGTAAACGATTCAAACGAAAACGCGCTGTTTGGTCTCTCCAGTATTTGGATCCACTATAACTTTTTCTTTAAAATTATTAACGTGCGACGTATTGACATTGAACGAGCTAGAATTTCCATCTGTTTGAGGAAAGAATCTTCCATCTGCATACTCTTTAAAAAGTAATTCTGTGTTTTTACCCTGCTCATCTTTCCCGTTAACAGCTACCTTTCTCATCGTTAGTGTGAGTAATTCTATGATGAGATAAGATTCGGGCTTATATAGTCGTGTGAAATGCAGTCTGATGTGATCACCCACATTTTCATCTCTCCGAGGAATATAATCGCAATGTGGGCAAGATGGCGTCATTCGTTCAATTCCATGACGTCTTTTATGAGCATCCATAGCTTCCTTGTCGCTCGTTGAAAAGGGGCAATTCTGACAACGAATCATCTCGGTGTCATTTTCGTTCGATGGCAATAGCATTCCTTTTTTCTGCATCAAAATTAAAGTTTGCTTGTCTTGATTTGAGACCTGCATTGAGTTCGTTGTCGTTGAAACCGATGTTACACCACCGCTGCCAGCTACTGTGTTTATGGTCGATACGGAAATTGTTGTAACAGGTGTTATTGTCGTACTTGATCTAATTGTTTTACCAGAACGACAGTTTATTGTCGTATCGATGATACCATCGCTATCAATTGATATAGTATCGTCTTCTAAACGTCGTCGAGAAGCTTGTGCCTCTGCATTGGCTTGATGCTTCTTCAGATGTTGAATATAATTTGCGTAATATTTAACAGAGTAATCGCAGGTATCACATCGATATCGCTGTTTAGCACCATGTAACGTCAAGTGTACTCTATACTGTTCGCGTTTCTCGAACGCCGAAGGACACTTATGACATTTGTAACGTTTTTCCTTCAATCGACCGTTACGTAAATAACCCGGATAAACGAAATTTGGATTACCGTGCATGTATACACCGAATTGTGGATCAGGTGCACATGCCGAAGAAGAATTCGGTGATGCGCTATCGCTCGTTTCATTATGTCTTCGGTGTACCACTTGATGTTTTATTAAATTTTGAGCTGTTTTGGAAGAATAATCGCATTCTGAACATTTGAAACGATTGTTCGATCCATGTAGGGTCATATGATATTCCAGAGCATCTAATTTGAAATATCGTGCTGGACACTTAGCACAAGTAAACACTTGATTACTAGCTCGTTGATTAGAGTTCCCTGTGAAAGAAGTGTTTAGTGGGTACGGTGTACCTTCTGAAACTTGCACGACAATCCATGCTACGTTAATCGACGAGTCGCCGAATTCTTGATTGTTAGCCTCCACGCATGCCGTTGGAGGTGGTGGATATCTCTGCGAGTGTCCATACAAAGTCAATAGATATTTTGTCCGTTCTTGATATTCAGTAGAATGTGCTTTCTGATGAGCAAAAAGATGAGCTGGCTGGCGTGCAGCATACGAACACCATGGGCACATGTATGCTAGCTCGGTCGAATGATAACGCAAATGTATTCTCAATTCTTTTTCGCATAGAAATCGAGCTGGACATTTACTGCAACAATGTACTAATCGTAAATCACGCAAATCTGGTTCAGCTCCCAAAATTGGCTGATACGTCAGTCCAAGTAACACCGCCAAATCATTGAGCTGTTGTGAATCGGATCGCGTTTGATCGACCAAGCAATGAACGGTACCTAAAGAGCCTGAATGCATGTTCGTGTGAGCGGTCATCACTTCTCTACGCGTACAACTAAAACTACAATCCTCACAGGCAATTAGGGGCTCTTGACTTGGATAATCGACGTGCATCGTCTCGTGATCGCGAACCTCGGCACGACGAGAAGTCACGTAAGGACAGTGTCGACATTTCAGCATTTTTGTTAAGGTACAGTCTGGTCGCGATACCCATACTAATGGTGCATCGGGCAATGCACGGGTATCCAAAAGAAGAGGAGGCGGTACACTCGAACTTTTCGTTGGTACACTCGATGGGGAGGATTCTTCATTCTTTGATGTAGTCGGAATATTCTTTTCCAAGGAAGTTTCTTTTTTCGAATTATTATCACCTACGATATTAGAATATTTTAATGAGATTGAGAGCTCAAATTTATTTGTAATGAAAGTGCAATAAAACGATAAAATAGGCCTTACTATCTTCAGAATTTATAGCCTGTAACTTGGACTTTACAACAGGCATGTGAAAATCCATACTTTGCTGATGTACAACGGCCAATTCTTCTCCATGAAGTCTTGCATGTTCTAATAATTCACTAATAAAAAAAAAAAAAAATACTCGAAATGAAGTAAAAAATTTCATGCTCAAATTTATAATATATGCCATTAAATTTATGATAGATTTTACTCACGCTTTTGTATTAACATAATATGGACAGAGATAACATTTAAATATTGCATTATTGTTTGGACGATGATGCATCCGATGCATTGATAAAGATTCTGTGTCTGGTGCAGAGAATGGACAATCTTCACAACCATATGCATTCTATTGATAAGAAACATTAAAAATAAATAAGTTTCGTTATATATAGTATAAAAATATATTCCTTAATTATATAAAAATCATGCTTACCCTTTCTTCATTGGCATTTTGATCTACAACTTCATAATGAGACTTTACGTGTAACAAAACTGTATCTTTATTAGAATCTTTATAGTTACATCGTTTACATTTCCATAGTGTACGCTTACTATCGTCGACAGTTATAGTTGTGGTAGTTGTTGATGCTGCTGTTGTTGAAGTAGAGATAGAGATATTTGTACTTTGTACATTTGCAGTATTACTTTTAAGCAATGATTGCCCACGGTTTTTAACTGCGGCTTTTAGTGGAGGTGGATGTCTTAAAGATATAATGTTTTCATTGTGATTTTCTTCGTTTGTTATTAAAAGAGGATCAACAGCAGAAGTGAGCTCAGCAGTCTGTGAGTATTCTTTATTACTCATAATTAACAACTTAGTTGGTGGTTCACTAAAATTAACTTCTTCTATACTTCTTTCTTCCATATTTTGATCATCCCATACTTGTTGTTCAACCTGAATAAAAAACTTAAATATTTTACAAGTTCATTGGATTTCTGTTATATAGTATAATAACATATAAATCATAAATCATAAATAATAACATATAACATATAACATATAACATATAAATATAAAATCTGCAATGCGTGTTATATTTGTATATATATTTTAAAATAATATAAATATAATATATATATATATATATTTTGTGTTAATATCAAATTATATTTTATACTATTTTTGATATAGCGAATTTATAACCTATTTAGTCTTTTGTATCTGAACATATATATATATTTGTGAATTATTTGTGCCACTTATTTTAATATATAAAGGCATAATTAATAATTCTGTATATGAAACAATAACTTTTACCTGTGCAAGGTATTTATTATATTTCGAATAATTTCGTCGACCTGTTTCATCAGTCATAAGTACTCTAGCAGTCAAATGCACCGGATCTTTTGCTGCTTTAAGCTTAATATGCTTTGTAATATCCCATCTCCAATTAGAACGATATGCGCAGAGAGAACACTCGAATGGTTTCCTATTTAAATGACCAACTATGTGCACGTGAAAACGACTTGCAGTGGATGCCCAAAATGGGCAATGAGGACACTTGAATACTCGTCGTCCATTTGGATGCGTAGAAGTTCCTTCGACCTAACAGAAGATATTTTACTTCTTGACTATAGTAAAGAATATTGTTGTTTATTAAACACATGAAAAGAAGCAGATAAAGCCGTCTCTTTTTTCTTTTTTTATTAAGAGCATACATAGCATATATGAACATTATTATTTCATGAAGATGAAATTGTATTTGAATCTAATGACGTACTCAGCCTCTATTTTTTTTTTAATTACAAAAAATCCAATAATGTATTAAAATAATACATATATTGTAATAGATTTGTCCAATTGGCATACCCTCTCCAGTGTACCTCTGTCTTTGGCAAATTCACTTTTCTACGACTAGATGCAGGGATTTAAAGCATATTAGCTTTTAATCAGCAGCAGTATGTTTTATATAACATATATATATACACACATATATATATAGATATATATATATATATACATATATATATAGATATATATACATATATACACAAGTGTATTATTAAAAGTAAAAGCTTGTAATATGGTTCTACTAATATTAAAACTTTATACTTGACCTTGAAACTGTTTTATTAAAGATAATGTAAATGATGTGAGCAGATCTTATGAGTTTCATGTAAAAGTTCATTTGTGAAACTACATCTACGCCATACCGAAGATCCAGAAGAATTGTGCCCTCCAAGACTGGTGTCCCATTCCAAATGAGAAGGAAATGTATATTCACTACTGTATGCAGCCATGCGAAGTTCCGAGCACTCAGTAACCTTCTCAAAACTACTATCAACTGATGACTCTCTGCTTGTTTGCTGACAACACTGCATGTGTACTTCAAGATCGGTTGTACTTTTGCAACGTCTCCTGCACTTAGGACAACGTGACATGCCCACAGATACGCTGAGAGCAGTGTGGTGTGTTTGTTTGTGACAAGCCAGTTCTTCCATGCTACTAGCTTTAAACGTACACCAACATTTCAGATCGTTCATGTTACTTACAGCTACCTCTGGTATCCCATTGTTCATGGCTGCTGATGTTGATAATTTTTCTTTAAGTTTATCAAAAAAGGAGGCATTTTTTCTTTCGAATGCATTTACTGCATTATTGAGATCCTTCTTTGAGCTCATCTATAGATAACAAGTAACAAAACTTTATAGTAATATATTTTAGATCTATCAGTACAAATAAGTATTTAGTAAAGAACAATTAATTTAAATAACCAACCTCTTTATTCCCATATAATTTAGCCATTTCGGTATCCCTTGCAATTTGGGCAAGTTCAGGTCTTACTCTAACACGTGGTACTCTTAATAGTGTCGTTGATGTATTACTATTTAAAGTAGTATTTGATTTAATGTTAATTGGATTTAACGGAATTAACATAGGCAATGGTTTTTTGGATTTGTTCAAGGCAGCTGGTGCATGACACTCTGCCAAGTGACGCTGCATTTCAGAATCCCAAGCTGTTACAAATTGACAAGCTTTCTCTTCACATTTTAAAGCTATACAATCTGCACCTGCAAGTATACTTTTCTTATCGTCAATTGATTGATCAGAATTAAAAGATTCTTCAAGACTAATTGATGTAGTGTTTCCTGTTGTATTGATAGGTTCCCGAAAATCACTTGCACCAACCTAAGAAAAGTAATTGTACTTAGAAATGGTTCGAATTAAAAATATAAAAACAATTTGATTCATATAATTCTCACCTGATTATAACGCTTTGGACTAATACGTTCAAACGGATTACTTCTACGACTTGACATACCTACTGGAGGCTCATGATGATTCATTTCATGCACAGTTAAACTTTGTCGAATATCAGCAGTAAAATTACATGCTCTACATTGAAAAGCCCCTCCACCACCATGATTACGTGTATGTCGATCCAAATTCCACTAAAATATACACATTTATTTCATGAATATTTTCAATGTTGGATTTGGTAAGTATCATAATAAACAAACCTTATATGGTGTTCTAAAATCACAGGCATCGCACTTGATCATTGGCATGGAGTGATATTTGATATGCTTTGTAAAACGTGCTCGTACATGCGTAACATAACAGCACTTAGCACAACGATAGAATCTTCGTTTTAAATGATGTACTTGATGATGAGTTTCCAGATCACGTGAAGATATTGCATCATAAGGACATATAGGACATTGATTCTCACTTGTATCATGAATGCTTTTGGTCTTTAAAGTTTCAAAAAACAAGGATATTAAAAATGTTAAATATATAAAACTTCATGTCAATAAGCAAGTATGGGCGTGTCAATGCAAAATTTGTCAATATATAAATTACAATAAAAATAAAAAATTTATTATAATAAAGAATAAAATTTAAACCAAGATTATAAATACTTAGAGCAAAGCATTAAAGATTTGTATAGTCTACAAATCTTCATTGATTAAATTAATACATGCTTACCGTTTGTTGACTTTCCTTTTTCACTTGTTCCAAGTAAATATTAACATTGGACTGATCCTTTGGAGATCCTTCACTGATGTCTTTCATATTAAATAATTCTTCCGTAAAAAAAGATTGGTCATTATCATTTTGATTTTCTGTTTGATCATCAGTATTGTAAGATTCCATAATCTCCTTTTCTTCCTCATTTAGATCAACATTATCATTTTTTGCTTCAGTTTCTATTTCATTCTCTTCAAGATCAGTCATTATTTTTTGTATTACATCCGTTTTGCCTTGCTGCTTTGGTCGAGGTCGAAGTGCCCGCAAACGAGGCGGTCTTCCTGACATCTTAAAAGAAATTCGTTTGTTCTCATGTACAATTCGATATTGCATTCTATTTACCAAAGTGAATATTTTTATTTATTCGATTTGTTTATTTATTTCATTGAAAAAATTAATTGAAAGCAATAAAGGAAAAGGATTATCACGAAGCTATATCACCTTCGATCCACACCTCTACAAGTATATTATGAGTAGGCACAAAAACGCAAAGTCAAGTATTAGTCTACTTTCCCAGTTATTCGAATCATAACATTCGTAAAATCACAGCTTTATATAAAGATAAATACTTTCATTTTATCTTTTAAGTCCGAAAATATACAATCCGTAAAACAACAGAAATTGCCATCATTGATTCTTACATTGTTATCGACGGTGTATCGTGCGTGCAAATTCCGGAAGTCCCGGTATAGTATCTCGAACGCAACGAGCCGCCATTTTTTTCTCGTTAGCAATTTGGCTCAATAATAAGAAACGACGATGCCCATTTAACGACCACAATTTTAATCCATAAATAATTATTTTGAAGTATCACTGTTCACTAATCTTTCTAAACTCGTCAAAGCAGATTTTTCGAAAAGTAAAGTACTTCTAAACTTATCAAATATTTCCAAATTCGAAGAAACGTCTTACGCGCAGGATACACATCGTTAGCGGTAGTCCCACATACGCCATTTTATATTTTTCCTACACAACAACGTCCGTATTATCTTGTCACGATATAGAGATCTTTTTACTATTACTTATTATCGTTTTATTTATTCCTGCCAATGTCAATTATATCACGCGAATCATAACGGAATTTAATCAGATTGTACCAAGTAACTTTACACGTAATATAATCGACGTAAAAGAAATGAATTTAATGTGACATACATATCAAATTATTAAAATTGTATTAAGGTAATTCGAATAACAAACATATGTTATTTTATATTCGAATAATTTTACAGAAATTAATTATGTAATTTAATGACTCTATTATTTTTTGATGTATCATTATATATAGTACTCGCTTAGTATACATTATTCATCGTATAAAAATTCATGACTAGACTTTTACAAATGGGAAAATAGCAATTGAATATAATCTCATTTTCATAATAAAAAATAAACAAAAATCAATTATTTTATTTTATCAATGCAATATAACTTTATCAATGAATTCGCGTCGCCAGAAAAGTATAAAGAATTGTAATGCTTAGTATCGTATCATCAAGGTGACCAAGTATAGATATGAACTTAAAACGAAAGGGTATAAAGATATCTTTTCGATGACGATGAAACGCTCGATGCATTAATTTTTACTTTGTTCCGAATGATCATAGTCTATGATCTATAAAAAATAAATTTATATTTATGAATGAACGGTTTACTTTTATTAAAATGATCATAAAAAAAAAAAAAAGAAAAAAAAAATAAAAAAAGATCTAATTTTATCGACGACCGTTTTCGAAGGACATAATGGCGAATAGAAAAATGAAAATACAGATACGAACTTCCGGTAATGGCGATCAACTTCCGTTTCAGTCAATGAGTCTAACTTCCATTAGCTTCCGGTGTCGGGGATCGTCTTCGATGGGTCGAACGGAAGAAGCCCATGTTACGTATTTTAAAAGGACAAATAGCAAAGGCGATGGCATGGAAGAAGAAGATATAATGAAATAAAAATAAAAAAGGGATTACTCGGTTACAGATCTGTTTGTTAGTTGGAAGACAAACCTTTCGGCGCCTCCGTCGTTTCAAGTAAGTTTTCTTCCAATAGAATGACAGTTCCAGTGACGACGATATGGCGATCGACGGCTCGAATACGGCATGCGATTATATCGGCCGAAGACAAATGGTCGATTTGTTCGACCGGTCGGCCGATGTAAACCGATGTTGACCGATGTAGACTAGAAGAGATGTCCGCCGAATTAACAACCGCCTGTCTGCTTATCGTCTGCATACGTACGTACAACCGTGTATGTACGATGGCGAAAGACTCGATACTCTGCGATGCTCGCTCGAGCTGACGTATCGCGCCTTCGTAGAATCCCTTCTCTCTCTCTCTCTCTCTCTCTCTATCTTTTTCGCCCTCCTCTTCTTCTCCTTCTATCTCTCTCACTCCCTCACTCCTCCCGCTCTTTTCCACCCCTTCTCTTACACCTCACTCTCTCTTTCCGTCCCCCTTCTTCCTCTTCTTCACAAGATTTCGATGGTACCGACATATATGTATATATATATTTAGTCCAATTACACACACGTTAAAAGTACCCGTAATTCCTATTGCTTTTTATATTAAGAATGTACTTATTCTTCGTTTATGATTTTTTTTTCCAAATGGACACATCAATTTGTATACTATTATAAAACTCTTTGGAGTAGATTTAGAATAAAGTGCAAAAATTAATAGGTTAAGTCACTGAAGGTACTATTTAACAGTGTAATTAATTTAATATAGGTATATATTTTTTTATCCTTCTCAATAAAGAATATGAAGAAATATTTTTTATAATATTTCTAAATTAAATTAAATTAGTCTCGACGGGAGCGAATAATAGGAAGCGTTTGTGAAATTTTGCTAAAAACGAGAACTCTTCCTCTTGCAAAGCGAATCGGCTCGTGATGCCGATGGCACGATATTGTAAGCGTGGCAGATCGGGCGCCATCTGCAATTCCTGTTTCTGGTTTCAACAACCGGGAACGTGTTCCTTTTGCCTGTGCTTTGCGTTCGATGACTACTGTTATTGCCGTTACAGACTGCCACCTATACCTAACGATATATTACTTAAAACTTGATGGAATCTTTGTAGATTAATTATAAACAAATTTTATAAATATTTTTTAAATAATTAAAAAATCTTTCCTTTTTAAGTTTCTCGCAATCAACCTTGCTACTTCTGAATGCTACTATGCAGAAAGGAGGGAGAGAAAGTCTGACGAGTATGTATAAGATAGAGGAAGAGGGAGAAAGAGAAAGGGGTTAGAAAGAAAAATATAACGATGCTTTATTTATTTTAGCATATTATTTTTTAATATAATTAATTTTTCCTTTAAAAATTTTGCGTTGTATAATATTTTTCCCCTTATCATTGTTATTAACTTATTGTTTGAATTAAATAGATAACCTGATAAAAGTACTTACTTTCGAATATTTCTATAGCAACTAATTCATTACACTACTCTCAATATAATTTGTAGTTACGAAAAAATTCAATTCAAATCCATCAGCATAATTATTAATTTTTTTTTTTTCTAATTGAAAGGCAGAGAGAGAGAGAGGATGCTTGTTTTATAATTTTATAAAAGGATGCGTTATAATTTGAATTGTTGAAGTATTTTTTCTTATACAAATATCAGTAATTCTTTTTGTTAAATATGTTTTCATGAGAATATATTTGCATGAAATCAAAAAAAAAATTATTAAAATTCTTAATGACATAATCAATTTCTGTTAACAGTATTTATTGTATAATCACTAAAAAGTTTTGTACAGCTAAAGAAAACTAAAACCAAAACTTATTAACGATTAATATTTTTAATTTTAAGGGGCAACGAAGAAAGATTATTTATTTTTATAAATTATATATAATGTAATATTTACAAAATTTACGTTATTTCATATAAGGATATGTGGTTTACATATATACATATTCTTAAAAGGATATTGATCATGTCATTTTCTATATTATCGATTAAAGTATTATCGATGAAATTAACAAAAATATATTATGAATAAAATATTAAGGCTGTTTATTTACTCGTGATTTTATAATGATTTATGCCAAAAATAGGTACAGGCGTAATTCATGAACAATTTTGATGATCGAGGTTTCATTTTCAAACATTCTCATTTCAATCATTTTTTTTTCGAAAATTTATTTCTTTTTTTAAAAGTCGTTTAAAAAATGGTGTTTCTTCAAGAATAATTTATTCATAAAAATAAAACTTTTTCAAAAATTCGAAAAATCATGTTCTTCCTCATTCATTTTTAAAATGAGATCTTGTTCATCAAAATCATTCAAGAATGACGTCTGGACTCGCTGTTGGTGTAAACATTTGTGCGACATTTTAATAAAAAAAAAGTTTTGTATAGTGGCGCCCATTGAATTTTGCGGCAAAAGAGAAGAAGCTGCTATCCTCACTACTAATTTCCATATGAACAGTAAAGTGGTATATGATTTGTTTCCAGAAAGTAGACAATTGCTTCCTTGTTGTTGCATAAATCAATGTTCAGATTTTCTAATCTATACCAAACGTAAAGAAATGTATTTCGTCATGCTCATATGGAAAATAAATGATTTACTTATTCAAGTATTTTAATTAACATTCGACTAATGATCCTATGGTAAAAATAACCAAATACGTATTCAGTTGTTCATGTTAATGTATCTTAGGGATGATATATTATTTTGGAATAATTTTATAATTATTTAAATGATGTACAGTGTATATGAAGTAAGTACATACAATATACTAATATTTCAACAATAATATACATTTGTTTAAACATTACATAGCTCGTAACACACGTTACATATAAAATAATTAAAATTAAATATTTAAACGTATTTAAATTTTGATTTCTGCAGGTTCTAGACTACATTTAATATTAACGAAAACAAACGTACGATTGACTTTGACATTTATCGATCCAGTCTTCTTTCACATTCCAACGAGGAAACATCAAAGCACTCTCTTTCCAAACGTTTAAGACGAACAATTAATACTTTTGATAATTTTATAATTATTTAAATGACGTATAATGTACATGGAGTATGATAAATTAATATTTAAAAAATAGTACATTAGTTTGAACATTACATGATTCGTAATACGCGTTAAAGATGAAATAATTTCAATTTAATGTTTTAATATAAAAATTTCGACCAGCCGGTCATTGTAAATCTATAAAATCAATGAAAATAAATACTCGACCAACTTTAATAGTTATATAATTTATTATATGTATAATAAATTCTCTTTTGTATTCCGACGAAATACATCAAAATTCTCTCTCTCTCTCTCTTTCTCTCTCTCTCTCTCTCTCTCTCTCTCTCTCTCTGCGATTACTTCTAAATAATTAAAATTTTTGATTATTTTACATTTATTTAAACATTATATAGAATATGCATATAATATAAGTGTGTAGTAACAGCACATTGTAGAATCAGGATTTTCAGCAATTAATATATTAATTAATATACGTTTCTCCTCTATAATTCCTCGAACTTTATTTAGATTAGGATCAAGAATTTTTTATTTTCTTTTACTTTTTTTTTTTAAAGAAAACAAATGTTAATTTTAATTCTAAAATGAAAAGCATCTTAAATTTTACATATTATTACTAACATATTTCGGTAGATAAATAGATTAAATATAATAGAATTCTAAAATAATTACTTAGATAAGCACTGAAAAATTCTCATTTCTTTATTATTCTTATTTATCATGATTGATTTTCATTTATTTTTATTTATTTTTATTTATGTTTTTCAGATTAAATATTATAATTTTCTATTTTATATACTTATCTTCGTTATCATATCCACATATTACAAAATTCAAGATATTCATCAGTGATTTTCTATCTTTAACTATTTGTATAAATTTAACTAGAAATAAAATGTATGAAATTTGTATAATTAATAAATTCTTTTTAATTAATATAATTTAGTATATAGTTTTTTCTTACTTTTATCAGATGTACTACTATTTGAACTGCATACAAAAATTTTCTGTCACATACTAATGCTATTGTTAGGTTATGCATGAAAGGGGTTTAACTTCCATAAGCTTATATATCGATATAATAGGCGCATAATGAGGACATTAGTTTCCCTAATACGTTTGTAGTTTATATTTTATGCATACTTGTCGCTGAAGTCGCATACGTTATGAGTAATAGGTGGTGAACAGCCTTAATATCATGATACGTATATATTATGTATAATATATTTTAACTCGATCGATATAATTGATTGTATTAGTAAAGTTTTAAAATATTTATTAATGACATTAATTAAACAGATATGTCTATTAATAAAAATTAAAGTTGAAGAATAATGTGATGAAAGTCATACGCATGATATAATATATTTTAAAATAAAATGCATGATAATAGTTAAAGTTACTTTTCACGCGCGACGTTCTTCGAATGTAATTTTGTGGATATTTTTAAATATGTGTGAATGTGTGTCATATATGTTACATCTAAAAATAAAAATATTTTAAATCGTTTCGTTCAAATTTAATATATATATATATATATATAAAGAAATAAGATCTTAAACGTTTTAATAAATTGAAATAATATTATCAATGTTGTTTCTTTTATTTTGGATTATTACATTATCATGCAGGAGTGTTGCAAAACCAAACTTTCTTTTGATAATGATTGATGATTTAAGAACAACATTAGGATGTTATGGGGATCACAATTCATATACACCAAATATAGATCATTTAGCAAAACAGGGCATAATTTTTTCTCAGGCATATGCACAGGTCAGATAAAATATTCCTTGATATTAATTAATAATTCTCAATCTTTGTTTTTTTTATACATAATATTTATTATATAAATGATTGTGTTTCATTCATAGCAAGCTTTATGTGCACCTAGTAGAAATTCAATATTAACCAGCAGAAGACCGGATACATTACAATTGTATGATTTTTATAGCTATTGGAGAGATACAGTTGGTAATTTTACAACATTACCAGAATATTTAAAAAATAATGGATATAATACTATGTCTGTAGGAAAGATATTTCATCCAGGTAAAATGATATTTTTGTTATTGAAAGTTTATTTCAAAAATTTGTACGTTGAATTGTAATATTTATAGGTATCAGTTCTAATAATTCTGATGATAGTCCTTATTCTTGGAGTGAAAAACCTTTTCATCCTTATACAAATCGTTACAAGAATGCACCAGTTTGTCAAACTACTAAAAATTCACTTCCTGCACAAAATCTTGTAAATGTTATATATCTTATTATCTTATTAAGATAATTAGATTTAATTATCTTATGATATGTTATTTCTATATTGCTTCAATATATTTTTGTAGGTATGTCCAGTGGATTTAAAATTTATGCCGAATCAAACATTACCAGATATTGAGATATTAAACAAAGCCAAGAGATACATACACATGCATAAAAATGATGTTAAGCCATTTTTTTTAGCTGTTGGATTTCAGAAACCACATATTCCTTTAAAATACCCTAAAAAATACTTAAGTAAAAAGTACATTTTTATATTATGTAGATATATATACATATATATAGAAAAATACATTTATATTAATAATGATCTTTAAGATATTATATTAGCTAAATAAATAATACTAAAATCAATTTCAGAATATCATCCATTAGAAAAATTTAAAGTTCCTAAGCCATATGCTTGGCCAAATAATACTGATAGTGTTGCATATAATCCATGGATAGATCTTCGCAAAAGAAAGGATATACAAAGATTACATTTAAAATTCCCATGGGAAAAAATACCAGGTATAAAAGATATAAATTATTCTTCTTTTATATATTAATTCAAGATTTAAAATATCCATTTTTTTTTTTTAACTAGAGAATTTTGCCAAGTTGATTATACAATCATATTATGGAGCTGTGTCTTATATCGATGACATTATTGGCAAGCTTATATATCAATTGCATATTTCTAAGATCTTGAAAAAAACTGTGATCATATTAACTTCTGATCATGGTAAACAATGGTAGATTATTATAGATGCAAGTTTAAATCATTACAAAACAATCTTTTTTATTATGCAGGTTGGTCTTTAGGAGAACATGCAGAATGGGGAAAATATAGTAACTTCGATGTCTCAGTACATGTACCTCTAATAATTTCGATACCTTTTATGACATTTAAGGTATGTAATTTTGATGTTTCATAAAATAAGAAATTTCAGTATTTCTCTTTCATAATCTCATTTAGTTATCTCAGTTGGTAATATTATCAACAGCGTTCATCATCTATTATTACCAACAGATGGTACTGTTATATTTTTAGATACAATGTACATCATATTATCATCTTATTTCTTTATTATATTTATGAATTTTTCATGCTTATGTTTATAATTAAATAAAAAAATACACCGTTTTTTAAGGTACTATCATTTCAACAAAATTAACATCATCCTATAATGATTTTTTATCGGTTACGCAGTAATTAAGTATATATATATATATATATTATTATTATTATTATTATTATTATTATTATTATTATCATCTTCGATATTAACTTTTTGATTATATTAAAAGGAATGATGCTACTTAATACGAAATAGTAATATCTTTATATATGAACTAAATAACTTTAAATTAATAAAGTATTATATTTATTTAAGAAAACTACGGAACATTTTACTGAATATAATGCAAATACGATTAATAAGTTTAAATTCGAATATAAAGAGTATACAAATTTAAGGTATTCTCAGATTAAAAAAAAAGGAAATAAAAAAAATGTTACATTTTTAAAACATATAGATACTTTTACAAAATCAGGTAATTCAGAAAAATTGTATAAAAGTATTAATAATTATATATTTTTTATTTTTTTTTATAAATGTTTATTATCGTAAGTAATTACAAGTATTACAAATATAAAAAAGATTGTGCTTTTTTTTTGTAGATGCTATTGTAGAATTGGTTGATATTTTTCCAACAATTGCCGAATTAGCAGGAATTCCAGTACCAATTTGTTCAAACATAGAAAAGAAATGTGACAATAATTGCAAATATCCATCAGTGTGTACAGAAGGAATTAGTCTTTTACCACTTATCAAAACTATATTGGATAAAAAAGTAAGGATGGGATACATCGTTAATTATTATAAATTTTATTTATTTAATAATTTTATTTTTTATCTTAGATAATACCATGGAAGAAAGCAGCATTCAGTCAATATCCAAGACCAGGTATAAAACCTACATTACATCCAAACAGTGATGAACCGCATTTAAAAGAAATAATTATTATGGGATACAGTGTGAAATCACATGAGTATAGATACACCGCGTGGATACCATTTATATCAGAAAATAAAACAGCCAATTGGAAAATTATCATTAGTGAAGAATTATATAATCATAATTATGATTCAGCAGAGTACTTCAATTTAGCAAGATCTCCAGACTTCTTAAAAAAAAAAATTGAATTAAGAACATTACTCCAAGATGGTTGGAGAAAAGCCTTACCAAATTATATTTAATTATATGAAAATTTTTGAGAAAATATCCTAATAGATCTGCTTCAAAAACAAGATCCAAAAATAAATATCCTTTTTTGCTTTGTGTTACAGAAATTATAATAAATATAATATATCCTTGTGTATACGTTGTTATATAAATATATAAATCTAATAGGAATATATGTAATATCATATGTAAGTGAAATACATAAAATGATTGCGAAAGTGAATACATAAAGTTTTTTTATGTAACGTATTATATTGTTAAAATCAATAAAATAAACTAAATTTAAATGGGATAACTAAAAATCTAGTTTATTTCATTATACATTTAGAAAACTATTACTCATTTCATGCAATATTTGTCGTTTTAACTATGGATTATAACTCTACGCAAATTTTCGATACGTAATACTTTTACAAATAAAAATTTACTTAATGACAAAAAGCAATAAAAAATGTATAAGGATTATTAATACTTTATGTTAAATATTTCATTAATATAATATGACAGCTTCCATTATAAAGATTCTATTCAAAGAATCAAACTTTTATATTCGATTAATATTCATTTATACACAGCACATGAAAATGTACATCAATTATTGATGTATTATTATATATGAGCCAATTATTATTCCTTTAGGATAAATAATTCCTTAAAAAATTAAAACTCATTAAATTTCTTACATTACATTATAAAAAAATACAGAAGTTCCCATTAATCTGTAATTTTTATTGGAAAAGTAAATCAAGACAATTAATCTTAATGTATATTTATATAAAAAAAATTAAATCAAAAGAATTAGTTTGATTCTTTGAAATACATACTGAAGAATATAGTTTAACTATCAGAAAGACAATTATAACATATTATTTTAAAGATCATTCTTCTTGTTCCTTGCTTGTTGGAACTGTTGAAGTCTTTGCTGAAGTATCAGCTGTATTTGTTGAATCTATTGTAATCTATATTATTTTTAAAAATAACAAAATAATATTTATTAATAAAAATAGATCCGATAAATTAATAGGCGATATAAATTATTTGAAAATTGATATTCATTTATTACCTGAGCAATGTCAGTTCTAGGTTGAACATTACTGGTTGAAGCTTTTGGATAAGCATACGGATTGATTACTCTAACTGGATTCTTTAATGGAGGATTAGATACATTTGTATAAGTGTTGTTTGTCCCATAAATCATTTGTTGATTTTGTAGTAATTGTTGTCTCAATAAATTCTGATTCATCTATACATTAAACACAATAAAAAAATTATTAACAAATTGATTCTACTTGATTTAAAATATATTTCTTTGAAACTTTCTAAGCCAATTATTATATATGTTATATTTCAATAAAAATAAGAACTTACTGCAGCAGACATATTAGTTGTACCTAATGGCGTAGTGATTTTCTGTTGTACGTTCTATTGATTTAATTATAATATTAAAATATTTTTTTATTAATATATTATAAGAATAATGATGTCACATATACATACGCTGGCACGTAATACACCTACCTGCGTGATAATAGGATTTCTGCTAGGTTGAACCATAGCTTGTTGTTCCCAATAATTATACATATCCACCAAGGCTCGAGCTGTCATATATTTACGTTGTTCTGGCGTTGCATTAGGATACTGAAATTTTGTTTAATATTAATACTGGTCATATACAATACATATTCATATAGAAAGATATTATTTTATTTTGTCCTCTTACGTCTTTTTCGATCAGTTTTTGTAGATTTTCATAATCATTACTTTGTGTAGTATTATTTAGTGCCATATTTTGACGATTCAGATTGGCTATCATATTATTGTACTGTTGTAACAAGATATTATTTTGATAAGCTGTCGTCATTATTGCATTGGGTGGCGGACCTTTTTTCTCTTCTTCATATTCTAGCCAAGCCTGTTTCCTTTCCTCTTCGTCTAATTCTTCATCAGCCTAGAAACATGTGTAAAAAATAAAAAAGAAATTGACCTCATATCGATTGTACTTTTACCTTATTCTCCAATAAGGAATCATGCTCATGATAGTTTTCAACTAAATCCTTGTATTTTAAAAAAATTTCTGCCAACAATCTATCCTTTGGTAAATTTAGAGTAGGTTTGTCAGTATTAGTATGTGGTTCAAATTTATATAATTCATTCAAGGCATTATGACTGTAATGACGTTCTATTTGCTGCTCGTCCACAACACGACAGGAAAGTGATAATTTTGTGACTTGACGATTATATATTTTTTCTTCCATCGTACCCGCTGCGAGAAATCGATAAACATAACATGGCTTCTTTTGACCAAATCTACATTTAAAATAGAAAAATATAAAATCATATTATTACATATCAAAATTATTGAATGTAATAATTGGGAAGAATAGTACCTGTACACTCTGAATATACTTTGTATATCGTGTGATGGATTCCAACTTGCATCGAATATAATTACTCGATTAGCAGCAGTTAAATTTATACCCAAACCTCCAGCTCGCGTTGATATAAGAAATAATCTTCCCCTTGTATTGCTAGCTCTATTAAATATCTTACACCAAGCGCTTCTATTTTCTGCAGATGTTTGTCCATCTAATCTGAAATAATCTAAACCTAAAGACCAACTTCCCGTATGTCCTTCTAATTTCTCTGATATTATATTGTTTTGTTCCGCTTCGTCTATTTGGGAAAGGAACTGTTCGATCAATGTTAAAGAGTACAAAGATTGAGAGAACACCAACCTAAAAATATTAATATGAATATGGCATGTTTAAAAAAAAAGAAAAAAAAGAAAAAAAAGAAAAAAAAGAAAAAATAAATAATAAACGTACACTTTATCACCAATTTTTTCACATTCCTTTAAAATACCAAATAATAGAACTAGTTTGGTAGAAATCCTCATGTCATCAAAGTGTTCAGGCTGTACAAATTGTGACCACCATTCTTCCTTTTCTGTTACTATTTCCACTGATTCTGGCTCTGAGTCATTTTCTTAAACAAAAATTAACTTAAGTGTAAATGATACACAATGTTCTCATGATAAAACTTACCATATGCATTACTTCGAGTTTTTCGTTTTCGAACAGGAGATGAAGAATGTATAGATTGAACATCACTATCGCTATTGCTGCTGGTACTACTAGTTGTCTCTTCCTCATCTGAGACAACGAAATTTTTTAAAGATCCTTCTGAATCACTGGCATATCGTTTCTTTTCGTTCGCCTTTTCAACTTTTTCTGAATTCAATCGCAAAACTACAGGATGAGTCCATATTCTTTGCAATGCTTGAAAATCTGGGAATAGGGTACCTTTCATACCGCTAAGATGTCTAATAAAAATATAATATCATCAAAGTTATTTTACAATAGTAATCGGATGAGTATATATTTTTAAATATTACATTAATATATGTTAATATCGATATACCTTGCCAAATTATCCAAATAGTATTGGTATAATTTGATTTGTACATCTGTGAGTCTAACAAAAATAACATATTCTTGTTTTGGCGGTAAAAAGGGCGTTAGCACGGAATAATCAAATCTTTGAATACTTCCTTGTAACAATTTGTGTAATACATGAGCACGTTTTTTCATTAATTTGACATCATATTCTGTGGAATTGTCAAATTGTCCATTTGTTATAGGATTTACGAATCTGTTTAAGAATTCTCGTTTTGTTCCCAAAAGATTGGGTTTAACGAATTGAACCATGCAATGATCTGAAAAATATTATGTTTTATCTTATTATATTATAAAGTTAAATAATTTTAATTTATGTAAATATGAATTGTTACATTCTATTAAATTATTCTGTAATGGCGTTCCAGTAAGCACAATACGTCTAAGCGTTTTCACTTGTTTCATGCATTTACTAATTGCAGTATCTTCGTTCTTCAATAAATGTCCCTCATCGCATACTATAAGATCTGGACCAGGATCGATCAAGCATTTTAATATCGCCTCTTTCATGTGTTTTCGAACATTTTTATTTAGACGAGTAAGATTACGGAACATTTCATATCCAATAATTAATACACCACCATTTTTATGCCACTGTTGAAGCTGATACTTCCTTTCAAAATTTTTTTTACATCTTAAAGTAAAAAACGGTATAAGATTAAATAATATTATTATTAAACTTAGAATAGCATGTTATATATAAAAAATATGATCTATAAGAGGCTTACTTTGTTAATTCAAATGTATCGATATCTCCATTCTCTACATCTTTTAGCCACATATCAAATTCATTAACCCAATTAAGAACAGTACTAAGAGGACAAACTACTAAGATAGTTTTTACTCCTGTTTCTTCATGGCTTAAAAGAGTATGTGATAAAGTAATTACTTGTAGAGTCTTTCCAAGTCCCATGCAATGAGCAATAATGCAACCTGATCCAGAAGTAGTTTTTATTCTTTCCAAAGACTCAAAGCATGCATCCCACATAAATTTAATTCCTTCTGCTTGATGTGGTTTCAAACGTTTTACCAAATCCTTATGTACACTTATAAGTTCTTCCTTTGTATTAGGATCAAAATCCAATACTAATTTCTCTACTTTCTCTTCACCAGCTAATCGTATTTCATACATCTCATTGTACTAAAATCAATGTTATAATACATATAAAATATATATTACTATGTTATATATTATTTATAATATAGAGTGTTTTTGCCATATTTGCCGATAATTCTGATGATTTTTCAGTGAATTGCTTAAATATTTATATTACTGTATATATATAAACAAGTACATACGAGTTTCTGGCGTTCCATAATACGTTTCAATCTTTCCTCTTCTTCTTTAGCTGCTTGTTTTGTATCCTCAGCTACTTGTTTATCCTTTAGAACTTTGCGAATATTTTTTCTTCCACTTTTACTTGATGTACCTTGTGAGTTAGTAATTTTGTCACTATCACTGTTGCTATCACTTGATACATTTTTTATCCGTCTTCTTTTCGGTTTTTGCCTGAGAAATTGCAGAAAAAGCAAGACAATAAGATTTTATATATATCTTGTTAAATATATATGTATATATATATATATATATACTTGGTTCCTGCAACTGATGATTCTGTGTCAGATGATTTTTTGGCATTTTGTTTTTGTTTCTTTTTTTGCTTTTCATCACTGCTATCATCAGAGTCACTCAATATCATTACTTCACTTGAACTACTACTAAGATTAGATTCTGTATCTGTATTTACTTCTTTTACATCTGAATCAGAATCGAAAATTCTTCTATTCTTCTTTCTTTTATGTTCACTAGTCTTCTTTTTGATACTAATATTATCTCTAGAATAAAGTTATATTGTTTATATTTTAAGATATAATTTTCAACATAAAAATTACAAGAAATTTAATTACTTATCACTATCTTCTTCCTTTATTTTTAATTTATTTTGCGATTTTTCCCATTTTTCTCGTTCTTTTTCAGATTCACTATCAGATATTTTCATTGTTAATATTTTATTTCGTCTCCACTTACTTTTTCGTTTTTTCTGCTTTTTCTGTTAATTAGTATTTTTTTTTATATGTATTATATACATTTACATTATTTTACAACATTAAGATTATGCAGTTACCTTCTCTTCTGCTGATAATTCTTCGTTTTCTGTTTTAATAACCTCTTTTTTTATTTCTTTTTGTTTGATACTTTTATCTTTCTCATTTAATTCCTCTTCCTCTTTATCCGATATAGTTGATTGTTGTTCTTTATTGTCATCTGCATTTATAGTTGGTCATAAAACAGTATAATAAATTAATAATACATCAAACAATATCATTAAAAAATCTTACCTAAGTTTGAATCAGACGAATTTAATAGTAAGTCTTTTGCAATTTTATCAGCTTCTAACATCAGATCATCATTAGTTAAAATAGCAGAATGACTTTCTATTGCAGAATTTAAATTTTGTTCATTATTATCAGAATCATCTTCTGCATTTACAGAAACATCTCCATCTTGTACCTTCTTTAAATGATCCATTAAAGAATCTTCTTCTTCTTCTTCAATTAATGATTTTTTGGTTTTTAAGGATTGTAAAGATTTTGGCAATTTGTTGTCTTCCTTTGACGTAGCAGAGCTTCTTTTCTTATGTGGTTTTTCCAGTGTATCCAGATTTATAAGCCTATGTAAGACCATTCAAATGAGATTATATATATCAAAAATATAATGACAAATTAATTAATTATTTATTATATATGCACAAGTAGAGATTTAATTTGAATAGAATAATAAAGATAACATATAACATGAGATATTATTGAAAAGATGTGTTAAGTGTTAAGTAAATACCTTTTGATTTTTTTATTATTTTGGTGTTCTTTTGATTTTTGCAATGCATCCTTATATTGATTTAAGATATGATCCTGTAATATTTCTATTTGTATATGACATGTCATTCTCAATTTCTTATCATTCATATAATGATAATTCTTATGTAATTGAAGTCTTCTCCTCTTTACTCTAGACCCTACTGATGAATCTGATTCTAAATCATAATTACGTTTTTGAGCTCCATCTCTTTTATTAGACTTATTATTATTTATTTGCGTTTTTGATTTATGTAATTCATCAGATTTTGTACTTTCATTATCAAATGTTGTTGATTCCATTTTAAGAGAATCTGTATCTTGAAGTTCTGTGTTGATTTCAGTTTCTTTATTGAATGATGAAGGAATGGAATCATTTGAATCAGATTCCAAAAGAGCATTTTTAATACATTCTTCGATTTTATCATTATTTTCTTCATCTAAAAAGTTTGTTTCTTCGGAAGAGCTTCTTTTTAGTGTACGATTTTCACTATTTTGTTGTTTAACATTATCTAATGTAAGTTCCATGATAGATGCACTTTTGTTCAAATTAGGTGAAATTATTGTACTGCTATCACTTTCATTATCATTATGTTTCTTCCCTTTATTTACTTGTAATTCATTTTGGTTAATTGAATGTAATGAATCTTCTGATTTATCACATACTTTTGTTGAATCAAAAGGTACATCAGAAATATTAGAAGCATCAGAATCTAATTCACTGGAAACTTGTTTTATGAGTGTTTCTATTACTTGTTCATGAGAAGAATCGACCTCAGATTTTTGGGAGGGATATTCATTATATTGAGTTTTTTCTGATTCACTGCTAGATTTACTAGATTCATATAATTTTTGTGTTTCCTGGTGAAATATACTTACATTGTCCTGTTCTTCTTCTCTCAATGGATCAAGTTCTTTTTCATTTAACAATAGTGTATCTTCTTTTGCTGCATTACATTCTGTATTAGAAGTTTCATTGTTTTCTTTTTGAATATCATTAGTATCTAAATCATGAGTATCTTTATTTGTTACTATTGTTGTATTAGATTTACTGACTTCATTATCTAATTCCAAACTGCTTTCAAATATATCATTTAATGAATCATTTATGACTGGACATGTATCATTAGAGGATATTGCAGTTATAAGTTTATTTGAAATATCTGGAGATATTTTACCTTCATTATCTTTATTTTCCAATTCTTTTTTTGAAGTATCACATTTTGTAATATTACTATCCATACAGTTCCCTGTTAAGACATTCTGAGGATCATCATTTTCTATGCATGTTTCATCATTAATATTACATTTTACTACTGCATTATCTGATAATTTAAGCAAATTTTTCCTACCCTGTTGTTTACCTAATATTGGTGATACATTCTGGTTAATTCTTGACTCTACAGAGTCTACAATATTATCGGTTGCATCTTTAGATGTTAAAGATTTACTGCTTGAAGAACATTGATCATCTTTTTCAGAAACAGGAATTTCATTTTCACACATATTATTTTCTATTTCTGTTGTCTCCAGATTAAAAGTTTCATTTCCTGAAAAAATTTCACTATCACAATCTGATACAATTTCACACTTACTATTATCCTTATTAATAGTATCACTGGATTTCCTTTTGTGAGGTTTCTTGTTTATTAATATTGTATCATCTTCTGAACTTTCATGTTCTTCTTCTCCTTCTTCTTTAATTGATGATATAAATGTTTTGTAAAAATTCATTAAATGTTTCTCATAACTACTGAATTCCGTCATTAATTTATTAATAGTACTTTTTGATTTATATATAATCTTATTTGCATCTTCCATATACATGGGCTTTTTTTTACATTTATTTTCAATATGCTGGGCTTGTAATTCAAATACTGAACATTGTTGTTTTAATTCATCTAAAATTTCTATAATATTTGACTTCAAATATTTATATTGTTGCTTATTAATAATATTCTTTTTTGATGATGTGTTATGAATCTTTTTATTTTGTTTTTTGCGCAATAAGTCATAATTGCTACGAACTAATTTTGTCCTTTGAAATTCTCTACCAGAGCTAGAATTAGTATCAATTTCAATGGGAGATTGTGATATTAAATCTTGTACATTTTTCTTGTCTTGTTCATCAGGTTGTTTTATATAACACTTTTTCTTGTTACTTTTATTAAAAAGCATTTTGCATTTTTTTCGATTACTTTCTATATTTTCCTCATCAGATTCAGAATCAGAGTTCATTTTTGCACTTTTATTATCATGACTTACTACATTATGTCTAAGTTTAATACTTGTGAGTGGTTCACTTTGTTCATTATCAGAACTACTACATGATGAAGTTACTGTTTTATCTTTGCTTTTTTTCTCCATGTATGTGTCCAATACTTTTAATGACTTCGTTTTAGTTAAATCATCCAAACTTAAATTACGTGTATTTTCTAAATGTATTTTCTTTTGCTGTTGATTCTTAATAGTTTTAAAAGTCTTATGTTGGACTTCAAGTTTTGTATCACTAGTACTATCATCTTTATGAGATACTTTCATTTTACAGCTTTTTTGAAGATTTTTTAGTGAAGATTCTTTCTTGGGGGGGACTTCATTATCACTTGAATTACTTGAAGAAGTTGTACTACATAATCTATTTATAGTCCGACTTTTGGATGTAGTACTTTTCTTTGTTGTTATATTACTTTCTCCCTTTTCAATGGATTTCTGATAAAGAGATCTATTTTCTGTAGAACCTTTATCAAATCCTTCTTCCTCTTCGTCATCGCATATTGATTGTAGAGCTTTCTGCATTTTTTTAACTTGTATGGTTTGATATCTTTTATGTGGTAATACAGAATCGTGTCTTCTGAATTCACTCCGTACAGTTGTTTTCTTATTTCTTCTGAAATAGAATATCAGATTTATATACTTGCAGCTATTCTTTTGAAATTGTAAATATGCAATGTAATCTATTATTATTATAAATATTTACTTGGCTAGACAATCCATAATAGAAGCACAAACTGCTCGTAGCTCCCACAATGGTTTAGGTTCACAAATGAAGCATTTCCAGTTGTTTTTTTCAATATCCAAAAGAGACAAAGGTGCATTTCTCTTTATGCATCGCTACAAATTAAATAATTAAAATAATTAAATAATTAACGATTATTTGTAATTAGCAGAATATATATCTTTGTTTAAAATATATCATTGGTATTTAAACTTACTTTACAAAATGCAAATATGCAATTAGATGATCCACATATATATAGATTTTTCTCATGAGCACATAAGCGACAATACTTATCTACATGATCCTCATCAGAAGAGAAATCTATATTATTACAATGGTCCCAGCATTTCTAATAAAACAAATTTAACATCATTAAAAATAATAATATCATATATTATAGTATAACATAATATTAAATGATATCCTTTAATTAATCTTACTTCACATAACAAAGTACCTATTACAGGATGGGTAAAAATTTTTCCAGGTTCTACAATTACTTTATTTCCACAAGAAGTACACGTTATTGGTCTATTCTTGATAATTCTGATATCTAAAATTAAAATTCATATATATATATTATAGTCTGTTGAATGAAACTATCAAATCTTAAAATGATGCATTTCTATCATTTATATGATCATGTTCTGTTTTTACACACATAAAGTTATCGCGTAAGTCCGACAGATAATTTAAATTTAATATTTTAGTTTATAAATGAAAGAAAGAGAGATTAAATTTAAAAGTATTTATTTACCATGATAGTGTTCGGTGCGGTATGCAAGTTCGCGTGATGATGTTTTTACAATCAGCTATAAACAAATCATGTATATATATATATATATATACACATATATATATATATATAAGATTTCGTTCTATCGCTAAAGGTTAATTAAATTAATTAGATACCTCTTTAACCATTCTAGTAGTTTTAATAATTTGCTTTAATCACGAATAAAGAACATTATAATAATGAAAATATATAAAACGTTCAATTAATAGATAATTTATGCACAAAACCACATAATACTTTCACCACAATTGTTTGCAACCATCTTGCGATTCCATGTTGGACCTTTTTTTAAATAAGGTTAACCTTTTACGCATGCGTGAATGCGCAATAATGTAACGCTAGTATGAAATATTTTTTGTTTGCAGGATGTTAAAAAAAAAAAAAACGATTGTAATGCAAATACTAAAAATAGATTATAAAGTATTATTTAAATAAATTTATTAAGCTTGTAATCTTCTAAAAAAGAAAGGGTCCAACAATATACTGATGGCATTTTAATGATCAAATATACCGGTATATGCCAATAGATAAGATGCACATGTAACCAATTTGGCTGTACTTACTATATAGGGTATCCGAGAAAATATCGCGCAACTGGTTGTAGTTACAAGAAAGTTAAATAACAAAAGTTTCCACAGTTCTCAATCAGTTACAAAGTGTATGTAAAAATTTTTATGATCTTTTCATGTTCTTTTCGAGTGAAGGTCAATATAGCTTTTTTTTTTAAATGGACACCTATAATTTTTTTGGGCTATTTTAGTAGTGGTCATTTGAAATTGAAATTATAGATAGTAAGAAATTGTTACTATACATCGTTTATAAGATAATTACGGCATCTTAACTGATTAATACTGTACTGTAATTCATACTCCATGTTATACAGATACATTATTTATAAATCAAATAATCGTATGTATATTTTGACAAGTTAAAGGTCAATGATCCCGTTCAATGTAATCGACTTATCGACTTACTAATAATCTGACGATTGTTTTTTAGATTATGATATGGAAAACCAACTACTTTAATATTTAAAATGTTTATTATCTCGTAAATAATCCATAATAACAATTTTTTACTAGATATGATTTTAATTGAAAATAACTATTAAATAATTATAAATACAAAAAAATTTAGATATGTAACATTTGAAAAACCTATGTTGACCTTTATAATTCGGAAAGATTATATACATAAAAAAATATTTTTATATGTACGTTATAGCCGACTCAAAAACATATAAATTTTTGTAATATGAATCAGTCGCAAGATATTTCCTGTAGTATTTATAGAAGGTTATCTTTTATATATACAGGATGTAAAGAATAAAATAGAAAATAATTTTTTATCATCTACTATTGCACTTTATTCTCAAACATACAAGTTATACAAATAAAAACACTATACAATATTTATGATGCATTATCTACTAGAACTATAATATTATACGGAATATAAGTTACATCAAAATGATAAATATATAAAATAGTAAAAATTAATATGGAAAGTGAGAAGTCTTATATCGTAGGTGTAAATAGCTGCAGAAGGATGATACTGTTTACAGCGATCAATTACTTATGTCGAATGATGTGAATTTGGACATTTTAATGTGTGAAATATCTCACATTGGAAAAATGCCTGCTAAGACTGAAATTTGCACAAAAGTTTTATTTCTCCACTGCAGGATTCACCAAGCCATTTATTTTTTAATTTTTTTGAAATCCTAATGACGATTAGTTATCACATTCAAAATATTTTACAGAGATCATAATATACTTTGGTATTATATTAAAATGTAGCAGACCAATTAATAATGACGAGTTGAATATTGCATCTACGAATGATACAAATGATTTTATTTTCACAATGATGAGAATATTACTATCCTCTGTAAAATGTAATGAATTTGGTAAATTTATAATGTCACGATTTAAGATTTTAGTTTAACTAGAGTCAATCTCGGGACTCTTCTTTAACTATAGGTGACAATGTGTGATCATTTCCACCTTCTATATAGTCATTAGAAGTAATATTAGTCTTGGCTTTAAAGTCAGTCTTAAAGTTTCCTTGTTGGGTTTTAGCATCATCTTGAAATACTTCTGCAAAATGAAAACTATTCCCATTACCAGTCTTTGCATTTAAATTAGCATTGTTGATGGAACTGTTAGAGTGAACTTCGTTAAAATGCTTATATAACATTAACGTTGTACTAAATTCTATTTCGCATCCAGGAATTTTGCATCTGTAACATCAATAAATAGAATCAAATACAATATTTAACAAATATTTGAAATACTTCAAATGAAAGATATTACCGAAATACTTCATTATTTTTAGCAGCTTGTACCAATGGAGGTTTTGTATTGGCATGATTGTCCTGATAATGCTGCCATAGGCCAGTTACATTATTTACTTGTACACCACAACCAGGCATCTTGCATCTAATTGTGACATACACACAAAATCATATTAGACAATTATTATATAATATATGTATACACACACACTAATGTCTTACAGGAAAAAGCTAATGGTGGAAGCCCTTCCTTGTTGTTTTACTTTTGTAATACACTTATTAGTATTTGTGCTAATTGAGTTAGTTACTAATTTATGACTGTCTTGATGATGACGATAATGCGATATGTATTTGTACTTTTTCCCACAACCATTTATATCGCATTTATATATTTCTTGTTTATATCGAGACATACGTTGTTTCTTTGGCATATATTCCTCATCATCTGAACAATTGCTATTAGTTTCAATAGTGCTATCTTCTATTTTTGAATTTTCTTGTTCCAATCCACTCCTAAATACTCTCTCTAAATTTCCCAGATCTATTCTATGTTCTTGATTTTGTAAATTTAAATTGTTTGCTTCTCCTTTAATATTTTTTGTGATAGTGACATCTCCATTAATGTAAACTACATTATTCTTTTCTTGAGAATTTTCAATTGGTATTATTTCTCCAGTTTTCGAAGAGGCAGTATCGTATTTGATTAAAAAATTCTCTTTTGTTATAAGTAAATCCTTATTCTTTGGAAATTTATTAGCTCTATTTAAACAGTCATTATTTGTAGGATATTCTTCACTCTTTGAACTGGCAGTAACATTATTCTGATCATGACAAAAATCTTTCGTTTGTGAGATTGTACCATTAAGCCTATTAAAACCATCTCCTTTATTATTATAATCTGTCACACTTAAAGCAAAATTGTCATTTCTTTTTTTATCATAACTGCTATCTTCACTATTTTGTGTGGTATCTTCCTCTATTGCATTATCAGGCCCCTCAAAACATATTATTTCTGGTTCAGTTGGCAGTGTTGGTGGTTGACGATGGCAACTTTCTATGTGTTCTTCAAGATTACAACTAGTTGTGTGTACAGAACCACAATTTGTATAAGGACAAGCGAAAACATTTGTTTCACTGTTGTGCCATTCTTGATAATGACGCCACATACTACCAGGGTCAGACAATTCCTCTCCGCATCCTGGTTCACGACAGCTGACGATTAACAATAGTTTTAATAAAATATCATTAACATATTTCATATTAAAACATATTAAAATAAAAAGATAAATTTATTCACATGTGCCAAATAAATTTCTATATAAAATATATAGAATATAATGTAATATTTTAAAATATTTCTCGTAACAAAAAAAAATTTATTATATATTTTGAAACACAATTGCTTACATAAATCTAATTTTTAAAGCTTCAAGTGCTTCATGTGTTTTGTATTCGTCTTGGTTGGTGAATATTTTTCCACAGCCCCGTTGTTTGCATGTGTATACTTCCTGTAAATATTATAAAAAAGTCTTTTTTCTTTTACAGTAGTTTTATTTTTAAGAACATTAATGTATAAAAGTATACAAAGTAATATATATTATATTATATAGTAAATCACATTAATTGACAAAAGAGGAATGTAAATAGTTTTGACTTAAAGGTCATTGAACCTACTCACAAAGACAGTAAAATTTACCTTTTTCGGTGCGATTTCTTCGATCGTATGATTTCTAGATACAAATCTAATAACACTAACTTCGGTAGGTCTGTCGGTACACGATTCTGTTCCTTGTCCCATCGTATCCGCCACTTTGTGCGTAAACGGAATTAATTTCGGATTCACATAACCTATAATCGCGAATGAATATTTGACAGAGAACAATATCGTCTTTATTGAATGAAAAAACATAAAAGGTTAAAAGTTTGAGAAAAAAAAGGATTCTTTGCGATATTTACCAACAATATATAATTTCGTTCACGCGAAAACGCGTCTCGATATCTTCACAATTTCACATTATCATTTCGACAATAAAAACAGTTGCTTGTCATCATGTCAGTGCGTGTGAACTGATGCGAATACGAAATACATATAAGAGACTGCAGCGCTTATTAGGAGTTACTGACTCATTTATATTTTTGATAATGTTCTTATCAAATTCGAAATTAAAGACTTTGTGTACAATTTTTATTAGATTATAAAGATTTATTTGAAATGAACATATCGTATTTTTATATATTAAAAGAGCTATATGAAAATTAATTTTTGAATCACGAATGTAAATATATAATCAAAAATAGAATAAAAATAAATCCATATGTCAAAATAGACAAAAATTTATCGTAAAAAAATATAATTTTTTTTCTTTTCATATTTAATAAATTTTGAAGTATTTACAAAAAGTATTTACAATAATACGAAAGAATACAATTGAGATTTTTTGTTCCTTAATTCCTTAGCTTTCTATTACATGATTGATGTAAAAAATATTTATTGGTCCCCGAAAACAAATTCTTATAACAGTTCTTTTATTAATCGAACACGATAGATATAACATATTTAATTTTTATTGTTTTCATAGTGATTTAATTAAAATAATATTGTTGCACATAAAGGTGTAACAACAATCATCATAATTTAACATTATAATTATAATAATTATAAAATATCAATTATTTCAACAATACGCCCTTTTTGTATTTTTTTTTTTTTTTACCTGTCCGACAGATGTCAGGAGATATTTCTTTATTTTTTTATAATATATAAGTATAAAGAAAATCAAATGTTGCTTGAACAATTATAACAAATTGAAGGCTGGAATCAATAAATTTTTGTTAAAGATTTTAAAGTACCCTTCAGAGTACGCCATATTTTTGTGTATAAAATATTATTCATTTCGCATATATCTTCGTAAAAATAAAATATCGGAGACATGCGCGCGAAACTAAGAAAATTAATGCAGTGGCGCTACCAGTGCATTTTAGACTAACTATTGGCAATCCGAGTTTCTTATTGGTCGATACCTCAGCGCGCTTCTTTTGCAACGCTTCCGTTTCTTCCGTTACTTGTCGATGCTTCAGTTACGCGCTTGCCGTTGTCGCGAGTATGCAATAAGAAGAGAAAGAAAGTAGTTTTCGATAATTTTATCGCATAATCGTACTAGTTGCAACGTTCACTGTTCTTTTTCTTTCTCTGAATCTCTCTCTGTTTCTCTCTCTCTTTTTTCTATCTCTTTCGATTTTTCATTATCGAGTAAAAACGAACGAAAAGAAATTCTTTGTGAACAATTTACGTTCATCTCGTCGCGTTCCATTATTACAGTGTGAAGCTGGATGACCATCGTTGTCGAACGTTACTTGAAAGAGGTAAGCACGTTTTATTTCTTTTAAAGGAATACACAAAGTTGCTCTTTCTATGATATCTCTCTATTTAATATTTCGTCCGTTTCTCTGTTCTATGATATTTATTTAATTTCTTCATAAAATATGAGAAACGAATATCCATCGTTACAATGAAATTTAAATTGGTATAAATAATCTTTTGGAAAAAAAATACTTGCAAAATAACGACTATGTGATAAAACATTTTTTTCATTAGCATGAAATTACGTATCTCGCTAAACAGATTAAAAATTTTTATTTATGCTTCCGACAAAGCATCGAATTTGTTTTTAACGATATATGTACTTTATCGGATATGAAACATTAATTAATATGAGTGTTATTCCGATATCGTGCAGTTAATTTTATTGTAATTGTAGAAATATAAAAAACCTATGAAATTTTTCTTTTTGTTTGCAATTAACAAATCGAATCCGAATGTTATACAAGATATCGGATAATTGTTCATTTAGAATGAAACTATGTTTTGAATCGAAATATGTTTACTTCGATCGATTGCATGATTTAGTTGATACTTTTGTCTATCGGAAGTACGAAAAGTTTTTCCATTATTTTTTCATCTCAAGTAACGAACGTTTCTTCATCTACCGGATAGAAGAACGTAGAACTGTTACTCCCTGCGAAGAGAAAGAGAGAGAGAGAGAGAGAGAGAGAGAAAGGGAGAGAAAGAGAAAGAGAGACAGACCGAGAATACCTTGTCCCGAGAGTACCTGAAATTATAGCGTTATCCGTTTTCGTTCTTTCTTCCTTTCAAATAGTAGAGATTTGTTACCTGTATGAATCTTTTTTTCTTTTAGTATAGTTGTGTAAAAGTTTCTAAAAGTTCGTGCCTCTGGAATTTCAACGTGTTCTACGAAAATATTTATTTTATATGTTTACAATATATTATATTAAATATATGCGGTATATGCTTTCAACATAATCGAAAAATCTATTACTAGACCATACGGGAAGCAACACTATTTGTAATAGGTATAGTATAGAGATATAGGCGCGTCGAGACGTCCAGACGTAAATCGATCGATTGTATGCTACCGGTCCTCGAACTCGCTCTCTGCACTCTATGTACACATATTCGTGCATATATTCTATCAACTGAAAATAATATTGCTCTTTGACATACACACACACACACACACATACACACAAATGGAATATTGCGAAAAAAGAAAAATAAATAATCAAATCTATTATCGAACGGAAGAATAATTATACGATGATATAAACAAAAGGAAAAAAAAACAAAGTGTTAAGGTTACATTCCTAATAGAAATTTTTTTGTCTATTTTAAATATATTTGGATTTATTTTTGTACAATATTTCTTTTTCTTTTTTCCTTCTTTTTTCTTTTTTTTTTCCCGCCTTAAACGATTCACAGTTACATGGTTTTCTTAACAGGTTTTTATTCACATCTACTCATTCTTTCATTTATGTATCTCATACGACAATATTATCACGGTTTCTGGCTTAAGATAGGTATCATATGGTTAATAAGAGTTCTAAATTGCAACGGTAAATTGACTCAAATCGGGTGCAGGAAATGTGATTAAATTTGACTGATTGAAGAACCACGACGATTCGTTTTGTCGAACAAAAACGCGTAATATACGTTTATTAGATTATTTAATAATAACAATAGATCCTTTTCGTCTTGTGACCAAGTGAAACTGAACGATATAATAACAACAGCATAACGTAGTCTTTTAATTGATCTTTAATGATAGAAAGTAAATATCTAGTTTTTCTTTCTCTTTTTTTTTTTTCAACATCATGTACGAGATCGTAATAATATACATTCTATAGATGAAAGAACTGCATTTGTTATAATCTTTTTCTAATAGATTTTTCTAATTCTTAAATATGTAATGAATAATTAATAATATCATTAATTAATATACAATAAAATAATAGTATAAATCGGTATATAACACAAAATTTATTATGCGAATGTTCATTTAATTGAGAACGTTTAAGTTTAATATGAATATTTTGTCTGTACTCCATTCAATGGTATTAATTCTATTCAGTGGTGAACGATGAGCCAAGCGGATCAGGACAAAGATAAAAGTATGGACAAAAAGGAAATTGCGGAGGAGGAGAGGGAGAAGATGCTAAACGCCGAGAACACTAAACATACCGGTGCTGCACCTGCATCTGATTTAGAATCCGAGGAGAATAAACCGAAGAAGAAGATACCAATTGGCGGTATCAAGATGCCAGGATTTTGTCGTACCAAGAGCAAGGAACCATGCAAGGTAAATTTAAAAAAAGAAAAAAGAGTTAAATGTAGTAACATTGAATTCTTAATATTTTTAAACATTAATTATTTACATTATTATATTAAAAAAGGAACGAACTTATATATTGCAATAATCTATAAGAACTTACAAGTTATTAAATAGTATAATAATAATAATAAAAAGAAGAAGAAGAAAAAAATTACATAATTATATAATGATATTAAAATTGTTTATTAACTATTAAACGTAGACAGAATTATCTTATAATTATCCAATGCGCGTTTAGCTCCATTATATTTGAAAGGATTTTTTGAAAAGTTTTCAATAATGTTAAATGATTTTTTAATAATTATTTATTAATAAATATATTTATCTTAATAATTCAGCTCAATATACCTGTACAATTTTCCATTGTTTTTTTTTTTTTTTTGTTCATTCATCGTCCTTTAATGAGTTCCTCATCGATGCCAGGTGCACAGTTTGACGTCATGCGGTTTAACGTTGGAAAAGGAAATCGTTACGGGGTTGCGAACACCCTTCGTGAGTGCACCGTGAGGGCAGCGTTTACGTTCTTCGAGGCGAGTTTACCTCGCAAAAGGGTTTCCATAGTAACGTTAAAAAACACGTAATAATAGACCGATATCGGCTTGATCGTCGATTTACAAGCCTAAGAGTATTATTATCTTTTTAATATTTATTCGTCCTTAATGTTAAAATTTTGGAACATTTTAAAGATTCTCGATAAATATTATTTACAAATTATTTTCATCTTAAATTTTCTGATTATTCGTTTCATCTATTCTCAAATATTTTTAAATAGAATATAATTATCATCATCTCGTGAGAGAAATTTAGTTATTTTTAAGGATAAAGTCACTTTTTCATTTTTTTATATTCTTTACTCAATATGAGTATACTTTCGAATTTGTAGAAAGGAATATTAGAATATGATCTTCTCTTTATTTTCAATGAATAATGTTTTCGACTAATCTTGCCTTTCAACGGCCATCGAATGTGATTCACAATCTTCCTTAAATGACTCTCATTTGCGGAGAAAATCTGCCACCTTACCAAGTTTAATCGAACTGTAATGAGAATCGTATTTCATTTTGTTGTACGCTTTCAGAATATTCTAATTTATGCTTTGTACCATTTAATAATGCTATTCAGCTTGTCGAAGATGCCTTTCTTTCTATTTTTCGACCTACATTCTGACGTTCGTATAAATTTCTGCGTCAACGTACTGCCTTCTCTTTGTATTTTCTCGTCTTTTATATCTTCCTTCTTGTCTTCTATTCTCGTTCTAAAAAAGAAATATGCTTATTTGGAACGGTACTTCTTCGAGAATAAACATTTATTCATTTGCTTTTCCTTTTTCTTTCTTTTTCTTTTCTTTCTTTTTCGTTTTTTCTTTTTTCTTCTTCTTCATCTTCTTCTTCTTCTTTCTTTTTTTTTTTTTTTTTTAATTAAGAACATAAATGTCTTATATATCTTGTAAGTTTATGGTGAACAATTCGTTTCCTCGCAATCTATACATTTAAATTTATTCTTTGAGTTCCATTCAAAGGGTCGAGCATTCGAAAATAGAACTCTTTCTCTTTCTTTCTTTACCCACAGTCATAATGTGAATAATAATATATTATACTTTTTACTATTTATGGCGAAGTAGTGAGCCAGAGAATAAGAAAACATTTGCTTTTGGAAAAAAATTTGTCGAAAGAATTCAGAGACACGTGGCGTTCGCATCATTTTCTTTTCTTTTCGTTTCTTTTTTTCTTACGTATGATTAAATTAAAAAGCTCATGTAAAATACAATTCGTTCATTTCGACTCTTATTTGAAATGCTTGAAACATTGAAATTAATTATTTTTATTAATACATTAATTAATATAATTTAATTTACGTACAAACATATATTAAATTAATAAAAATTAAAATTAAAAATTAATATTTACGAAATTGAACATTAGATAAAGTATGAATGAAAGTATTAAAACGAGTTTTTATTAAAAAAAAGAAAAAGAAAAACAATGAAGAGAGAGAATTATAACAAATGTTTGGTGTAAGTTTTGATTTATTTAAAAAATGAATAAACTTAACGGTGAAAGTATTGGAGTAGAATATAAGTCGGTCACAATCGTTGATATTTTTGAAAGAATGTGTAAAAGAATTCTCTTGGATAAAAATGATGAGTTTTGTCGATTTCGAGCGAGCACAAAGTACAAATACCGAAGAAGGGTGAGCGTGCAAAAAAGATAGATAGTTTTCTATAGAAAGAAAAAGCTAGAGTAGAACATAATAAAGCGTTTATAGGTATGTGTATGTGTATATGTGTGAAAAAGAGAGGGATAGAGAGACGTGAATCGTCTTCGTCGTGTCATAGAAAATTTAACGAAGGCTCTTTTCGTGCGATTTCTTAGCGCCTTTCTTTTTCTTTTTTACCTTTTTCACTTTTCTCGTGGCGTCTTCCTTTGAAATTCCCAGACTGATGACAATAAGACAGTCTCCCCGAGCCATTGCACGCGACTAATTTCTCCAATTGCCCTTAACTCGTCTTATTACTCTCTTAATTGGCAAAGAAACTTCTCTGTGAAGATGATCACCTCCCCTTCCTTCAAATCGTAACTTTCGAATTTATCGTAAATAACGTATATTCTCGTAGAGAATATCGTAAATAACATATGTATACATAGAGAATGAAAGCATTGTAATGATTTATGATCTATCGAAGCGTATTATATTCATGTTTATTGTAGATACTTACTAGAGCCAACTGTTCCGTATGTTTCGTACGTTCGTACTATTAAAAGTGCGGTATCGTTGGTATACAAATCACATATTTGGTTATGCCTTTTGATCTGAGATTATTCAAGTGTAAATCAGAAAAGCTTTGGGTTGGGGAAAAGTTTGTTTTGCTTTTCGATATTGTAGGGGAGACCTGAAAAACCGTTGACGAAAACAGCGTCGGATGTTAAATGGAATGAATCGGCAACTAGACAAAATTTCGTTACATTAAAAAATAAAAAAAAAATAAAAAGAAATTAATATTGTTATTAAATTGAATAGAATTTATAAGAGATCGATATACGTGTGTGATCATTAAACATCACGTTTTGTAAAAACAAATGCATCGATTTTTCTAGACCAGCTGAAGAAACGTGACAACGCGTGAAAAATGACATGAAAGATCGATGAAATGACGTGAAAGATTAATCAACACTAATCAACGCGTTAGGTTGTAATGTGTCTCGACTCGTTTCTTCTAGTCAAAATATTATTTTTCATGTTTCATAGCTTTCTGTTGCTATGGATTTTTCCTATCTCTACGGTTATCCTACGCTTCTTTTATTTCGAACTCGTAAATTTAGCTCAAAAAAGAGTAAAAGTTTTTATGTAAACCTCATCCAAAGTCAAGGGAGATGATTTGTGAAGACTCGTAGACACAGCTTTAAGCTATAATATGTTTTTATGTTCTCTTTTTCAACGTGGATACGATATGACGTATAAAAATAGGAAATGAGTTCGGTGTAAAAGATTTGTATCTGTTCGTTCGAGATTCATTGATTGAATTAATAAAAATATTAGAATTTATTTCTATGGAATATGTAAAATTTCAATTGTTTGTTATTTTCGAGATATTAATACCGAGTTAAAGGAAATAACATGCGTTACGAACCTATCCATCGTATTTGATAGATGATTCGTACTATAGTACAAAAAAGATGGAGTCTTGGGTTATAGTAGGTAAACGCCAGGTGCGTTCTCATGGGTGACTAATTTCTAACGTACAATATATATATATATATATATATATATATATATATATATATATATATATTTATTATACGGTCCTGGTACAAGTAGATTAACATCTAAGGTAATTTCAAAACTTTTTTTTATCGGTTTTTTTAAAGGTTATTTTTTATATGACCTTGTCAATTATGTTATTGAATTATTGATAAACATAAATGTATATATAATACATGGTATATATATTCTCTTTTGTGATATGATCATCATGAGCTTTATCATAATTTTCACGCTCCAGTCTCTCGTTTGGATGGATGCGTATGCATGTCTCGAACAGGAAAGAGTCCATTTTTATTGTACTACTTAATGGTGTGTCACCTGGTAGAGGAACCGGAAGCACTCATTTCATTTCGTTGTTTTATGTCACACGACCTTTCTGTTTTCCACTCACGAATTATCAATTTAATTTCAACGTAGCGGAACGTAGTTATAACAAACTCTACCATCCTTTTCATTTTAATTACAGAAATAGTAGATTTTTGGCTATCTCATTATTTTCTTTTCTGTTTGTTTAAAACAGAAAAGAATAAAAAAATATCATCGCAATCATTGATTGAGTATCATCTCGTATAAATGATGCGATTATCTAAGCCTCGGAATCTAGTTTGTTTCTGTCATCTGTGTGTTTCTCTCGATTCTTTTCTCTTTCTCTCCCTCTCTCTCCCTCTCTTTCTCTCTCTCTCTCTCCCTCTCTTTCTCTCTTCCTTTCATAAGAGCCTCCTATCTTCTTCTTCGTCCTTTTTTCTCCGGCAGATCTGCTTTTTTGGGGTGGTCGAAAGCCGAAGGCCAGAACCAGAATAACCGGAACCCCTCCGACCAGAGTACGCCACCACATGGCCGAGCACGATGATATTGTGCACTCTCTTTCTCTCGTATTATATCGTTTCACCTACACAATACCAGTGCGTGTTTACATCAATACAGTATATCGCACTACGCGCATGTGTACGTTCCAGGAGTCCCGTTTTTACGCAATCAAAATTTATCATCCAAATTCGGACCGTTTAATATGGTAATAGTGGGGCTCCCTTGATTTTTGTCTTACTATTTGATTGTCTCTTTTTCTCAAGAGAATCATTAATTTTTTTTACGAATAACAGGATATTATAGATAGATCATTGTTTCAAAACACAATTAATCGGTAGGCATAAGAGGCCTATCATATATATATATATATATATATATATATATATATATATATATATATATATATATATATACACATATGTATGTATGTATCTACATGTATGCAAAGATTATCACTGTAGTATAGCGTAGAAAAGTTTCAATATTCATTTTCATCGAGATAATACAAAACTGCGTTTTAACTGGAACGCTAGCTATGCGTTTTAACGTGGAAATTTCGTGCTGGTGCCTGCAGTACGGTAGCACACGACAATGGGGGGTCGATGAAAAGGAAGAGGGGTGAAAGTTGCGTCTGATATCGATTTCTCCCGCTGGAGGATGTCCACCAAACGGGGCTTCCCTCTCTTGCCGCAAATCCCTTCGGTGGCAGCACCATCTCCCCCTTCTCTTTTTAGTTATTTCATTAAAATTTAATTTAAACGTCCCGCTTTATCGGAACCATTACCTTTATCTAAATTGAATTACTATTAATAATGTCCCATTATAATGTGATATAGTATGTGAACTTCACTCAAAAATGTTATTTTTCGATTATTTAAAATCGTTTGACATATTTTCTTTTCCTTTTTGTTTTATACGAATAAATATGGTTTTTTCTATTTCTTGTAAATTTGTAAATAACTCATGGAATTATAGCTATAGAATCAAATACGTTTTATCTACATAACATACGGTTTGGTATCTAAAATTTTTCGAGGTTGACAAACAAAAGTATTGATCGATATACGGATTAATTTTTTCAATACCAATTATAGTTGAATTCTTGTAAAATACATATCCAGTCCTTTTTTACGTGATAAAAGAGAAAAAAAGAATGAATTATAATCGGTTTCTTTTGGCTCATTTTTAAATAATTTTATATTCCATTCTATTTAGCTTATAAAGCAAATGAAAAAACTCTATAATATATAAAATAAATTATAATGGTTAATCCCTTTCTTGAAGCATAATGCGTATCGGCATCGAATAAAATGTTAAAGGAAATAAGGAATGAACAAGAGGCAGCATTGTTTGTTCGATCTTTTCAAATGGCAGTGAGAAAAAATCCAACAAGGTGACAAAGGAAAAAAAGACAGGGAGAAGGGAGTGGGGATATTAAATTAAATCGACGTTAATCAATGCTTATGACATGTCGAGGGTTGGAGAAGATAAAGGAAAAGGCGATAGATTCTTTTAGTGAGTTTAAACTGTACCATAATGTCGTATGCCAGACGATGAAAAAGAAAAAGCTGGTGTAACAAACGTGAATTACGTTTAATTAAAGGTCATCACTACGTGAACGTTCACCATTGAAAAGAACTGTCCTTAACCGTACTTGGTAATCTTCCAAATAGATTTCACAAAGCAAACTTTTTAAACTATGATATAACATTTAAATCATATTTAATTTTGCTATAAATATAAAAATTAACAGACAAGATCGATTTAGAGAATTAATGAGTAAAATTGATAAGATATCTCTTATTGAAGAGTCAATGAAAACGATGGGATAGAAGACTAGCAGGCGCCTAGACGAGAACTAATCGAAATGTGCAGAGCGTTGCGAATCATTGGTAGCCATAGTCTCGTACAATACGGCATCAAATGCCGGCACACTCCAAAAGGGTTTATATAGTATTCGTAATTGTGTGCGTGTACGGGACGATATATACACATAAATACTGTACGTGTCCAGGCGTGGTACTTCGAATACAAGTAAAAGAAGAGACAGAGAGAAAGAGAGAAAAACACAGACGAATAGAAAAAGAAAGAAACGAGTCACGTATCGTGTGCATAGAACATGCATACACATAATGCTTCCTTCGAGAAGGAAGAAAGAAAGAAAGAGAAAGAGAAAGAGAGAGAGAGAGAGACGGAGAAAGAGCAGTCACCGGCAAGAAGATGACTAGACAGTATCGAAGTGGATACTGTCGGGCTCTCGAGAGAAGCTGCGAGAAGAGGAACGAAACGTCGTCATCGTCGTGGTTGAGCATTTTAGGAACAGGTTCTTCACGATGAAGACTTAGTAACGAGGACGCTTATAAAAAAAAAAAGATAAAAAAAAAAGATGATGTTCAATGAACATCAAGCCTTGATATCACACGAGATATTAAATTACCTTAGAAAGAAAATAATACAATGATTTGATTCGAGCTTAAATTCGAACTTATCGGAAAGTAAAATGATCTTCGTAAAGGAATTACCTTTAAATTAAATCGATTCCGATTGCATTGTGATCGGATAGTAATCTTACGATTACTCGTAAAGATAAACTGGAATTGAGTTCCGGATCGTGGAAAGAAGAACGAGGTGACTGGACAAAAGTCATTATTGGAAAAGGAGCTCTTTCAGTGTGTCGTATACGGAATGAAACACTTTCCAATGATCGGATGAGAGTTCAATCGAGAAACTGGGAATGCACAGTTACAGACCTACAATCATAAAATCGAAGATTTCTCTCGCGTAGTCACGAAATGATTGTAGGACTGGCTTTAACAACAGTCCTGAGAATTCGTGTTCGAATTAGTAGACCTGAAAACCTAGGATAGGAACGATACAACTCGACGTTAGGAGTACGTTAGAAGGCCCCAAAGAATTTTTTTCCCTTTCTCTTTTGCTCCTTCTTCTTGGAGCAGCTGTTCGACATTGGAACCCCAAGTCATGGCCTATTTTCGAAATTCATTAAAAAAAAAAAAAAAAAAAAAAAAAAAAAATGCAGTACATTACTCGTACATTAATTTAGATTAATACACACACACATATATATATATATATATATATATATATATATATATACACTCGATATCTCAAGAGTAGATATATCCTTGTCCATGAAATCTAATTTTACTGAACGTTTAAAAGGAATAATATTTGCGAAGTGAGCACATGTGCGTACAAGGAAAAGAAAAAGTATCATGATGTTGATACGCTAGTCTTCGATTTTGACGTAAGCTCATCATAGTGAGATACTTCTAGCATGTGGTTTCAATTAAATAATTATTTATTTTTATTATTTTTTTTTGTTTTTGTTTTTGTTTTTTATGAGCAAAATAGCCATATAATAACGAGGATAAATATTAACCTATTTGTATTTTTATTACTTTTTATCTTTCAACATTATACATCATTTATTTTTACAAATAAATACTACGTTTACGCTCATATTACAATAATGTCACAATACTTTGTTTACATTTTACGTACATATCTTTAATTGAATTAAACCGAATACAATACGTACGATATATTTTATTGATATTATCAAACTTATATATTAGATATTAATATCTTACAAAATCACTTATGTGTGTTTTTCTGTGCATGTTTTTAGAAATAATTACGATAATATATTATATTATTGAAGTTCTATTCGATGAAGATTGATGGGAAATTTTCTTTTCTTCTAACATCGTCTGTCGCGCCTCTAACTTATTTATGATTCTCGGTTGAAGGTAGATTGACCTTTGTTGTTATCGATCGACCATATCGGTCTCGTCTCTCGTTAAGCAGAAATTATTCTCGTACCATTCGAAGCAAGTTAACTTTGATATCTTGTTTCTCTTCATTTATTGCTATCATAAATATTTGATTAACCAAAGATGTCATATTATTTACTAACGAAAAAAGAAGACTCATCTCTTCCGCAACTTTGTTTAATCCATATATTCCGCATGTTACATGAATCATATTTGTTTAAAATATTTCTAACATACTTGGATGAAATATTATGCTTTGCTAATTTATAATAATCTTGTAGATAATTTTTGACTCATCAGGAATATTCTGATTTACGTGTGTATATACGAAATTCTTTAAAAACTAAACAAATTTTTATCTTGATTTCACGTTATTATCATTTTTTTATAATAATATCCATTCATGTGAACGTTCACAGTCGAATTATAAATATTATCATTTATAAATTATAATGATTGGCTAGACATTCTTTATTTTTTATTTTCTCATTGTTTTTTTTTTTTTTTTATTTATTTATTTTTTTTCTCCCTGTCGAATTTATTGAATAAAATTTATTCTTCGAATATATCACAGAACTTTAAAAAGAACGTGATTTTTTTTTATACCCAATTGTACAAAAATGACTGTCAATTTTTCCCCCTGCGAAAGCTAATGAGAGAATCCGACAGACCAGAAAATTGGACTTTTTCTCCGCGTGGCCACCCTCGTTTCCGGTGTCTCATCTATAACATTCAAGAAGAATCATTGAAGTGACTAAATATATATATATACATATATATATATATATATATATATATATATATATATATATACATTATAAAATAAAAGAAAATATTAACAAAGTTTTAACTTAATGATTTCACTTGCATTTTCTTTCGAGGTAATAGCATCGCGAAACTAGCGAGCATAGTTACAATAATAGTAGATATCCGATAGCTTTATTGAAAAATTCTAAATGAAACTCTATTGTGTTCATACTCGGTGCATTCTATTGTCCGTTAAAATTAAACGTATGAGTCATGGATTCTGTGGTAAACGATTATCATGCAATGAGTTAATTATTTTTTTGTTTTGTTTTATTTTACTAATGAACAATAATATTAAACCAATATATATATATATATATATATATATATATATATATATAAATTTTAAATTATAAATATATTATAAGTTTACCTCTTCGAACGATTTATAACTTGGATTTTTATTTTATACATTTTAATTAAATGAGAATAATATTTAGATTAAATATATTATATCATTGAAATGTTTTAAATAGAATAGAGTTGTATCATTTTATCGACGTAACATTATCGAATTATTTCCGTGCAGACAAATACAATTCCCCTGTAACCTTCGTGTGGCGCCATAAGGAAACCACTGAACGGACACCACGAACCCCTCGTATTCAAGTTCATGAGTAGATTTTTTTTTCTTTCTTTCTTTCCTTTTTTCTTTATTTCTTTCTTTCTTTCTTTCTTTCTTTCTTTCTTTCTTTCGCTTCGACCAAACTGAAAACTTATGAGCTGTACGACGTGACATTTGGCAACGTCTTTTTTCGTGTTGTCGTTTCCAAATTTATTTTTGTCACGATTATTCACAATCACATTTGAAAACTATATTGAGGGGTGGGAGAAGGAGGGGGTAGAGAAAAAATCAAATCAAGAATCTTTTCGAAACATTTTCAAATGTAAGAATTATCAATTATATTGCGAATGAATATTATAACGTTAATAGATTTTACAAATATATATATTTTGTTATATGGTATCCTGTAGTATAAGCAATAAAAGAGCATACTTCTGTCTTGAAAGAAAAGAATTTATTGCTTAAGCTACCGGTACCACTTCGTACTCTCCCATGCTTTTTCAAGTGTATATGTACACGCGTCTCTTTCCTCTCTTTCTCTTTCTCTCTTTCACTCTCTCGAGCACTCGACAGTTAGGCCACGCGACGCCACTTGAAAGGACATTCAAAGACCAAATATAGAATCACGTACCATCTGTATCCCTTCTGAGCACGAGAAGTGTATATACCTATACCAGATTACGCTGCCAAATGTAGAATCCTCTTCGAAAAGGTATTAATATGGAGGGGAAGAAAGAAAGAAAAAAAAGAAAAAAGCTTTTACTTATCGTTTTAAAGGATACTATCGTTAGAACATTCTGAATCTTGCATTATAAAATAGCAAAGAAACTTTATATTAAACGATTACATTTACATAAGACTAAAGCTTTACCTTTCATATATCATATAATCATTGAGATTGCTGATCTGTTTTTTGTCAGGACGATGAAACCAAACCCGCCGAATTGACAGATACAGAAACTACAGCTGTTATGACAAAGGAAAACGAACAAAATGCGTCTCCTGCTCCTGAGAAACCAACAACCCCGGCAAAGGACTCAAAGGAGAAGGAAGGACGAAAGGGCATTCTAAATGCCATTAGATTACCGCTGGTATCCGTATTTCCTAGAAAGAAGAATAAGGTAATAATTTTTATATGAGAGTATTAAACGATCGAAGAAAAGTGCGTAATGGCGTATCGCGTGGTAAATGCTTTTCTTTTTTTCCTTTTCTTCTAAATTCTACATACTCAATAAACATTGTTTTGAATATAGAAATACGAAAGAGAAATAGATGGTCTGGTGTAACTAAATACATAGTGTTGCGGCTTGTCGGATATGAAACCATCCACAGCAGACCCTTTGACGAAACCTTACGAGGTTTTTCAAGCCTCTCGGGCACGTACAGCCTTTCTTCGAAGCGTCCTCTTATGATCCTCTTTTCTCCTAACTATTCCTTTACCTTAGTCTACGTATGTATGCTGCGTTTCAAAGTACGAGATAAGACACGAATAAGAATGTCGAAATATTTTCTATGGGAAGAAGTTGAAGTTTTACATGAACTTAGATTTTTTTTTCAGACATTATGTTACCGAGAACATCTTTCCATATAGCTTTTTTGTTCCTATAAGAATGGTCTCTGTTAGATTGTCAAGTGGGCTTGATCAATAAGACAACTTCAAGATGTTTAACCTTCGATTCATTCTTTAAAAAATCACCTACGATACATTTTGATGCAAGTGACTTAAAATCACTGAAGTATTTTTATCAATAATTCTACGATAGAATAAAAACTTTCACTTTTAATTAAACTATTAAAACTTTTGAAGTTTAATTTTAACGCATCGTGTTACCATCTTTTCATCTCAGAGTGAGGAAAATAAATACGTACTTTCTTTCTTATCTCTCTGTATCTTGCGTATACCATCAAAACCGTTCATTAACACAACACTTTTTACCCTCGTCTTTGGTGTAAGACACAATATGCTAGGTTACGAGTGTACTTCTAAACCGTACTCTACGCTCGTCCAGGTGTTGATTACATCTGTGCAACCTGATTCGTTCTTTCCTCAGTTACTTTCTGCTCTTCGGCTAAGACTTATCATCTACCGTTATCCGTAGAAATATCGTTACGTTAAACTTTCACGAGTATTCGTTAGAAGTAATGTCAATGATCAAATGATAATGGGTAAAGGCAGGATTTATATAAGTAGCTTTGTCGGTCAGAATCTATTTCCCAAGGTACACACGAGTCTACATATTTGTCTAATAGACAAAACATCTCGTGTCTTAAACGCGTTGAACATCAATTTTGTTTCGTTTTTTTACAGGATGGAGATGCTGACTTGGGAACGACTGGTACCGCTGGTTTGGCCAGTATCGAAACCCTTGATGACGGTGGGACAGAAAAAAATCCTATCGCTAATGAGGATGGCATGGAAACGGTACGTTTAGATAGCGACGCTGCTGATGGAGCAGAACTTCCAAAACGTCAGGTCTGTGCAGTTTGTGTGAGAGCTGCAAGGCGAAATTTATTTGCCTTAGGTATGTATGATATATCATCATTTTTGTAAGATCTAGTTACGATTTGTGATCGTTATTTGTTTGTTTAAATTAATAAACAAGTAAATAAAAAGTGTTTATTGTTTTTTTAAAAGCTGCTTCATTGTGTATTCTACTGTCGGTGATTATTATCATATGTGTCGCTTGTAATGGACCAAGAAGAAGCGCTAATCAATCTCATAAAACCGGCAAGTACATAAAAGCGGTAACATCATGTGGACCCATTCAAGGTGTCTTAGAAGATGGTGCATACGCTTTTCGTGGAATACCATATGCTGTCCCACCAGTTGAAAATCGTCGATGGCAAACCGCTGAACCGCTCAGTAGACTCGAACACTGTTGGAACGGAACTTATTTGGCTCACAATGCCTCGGAGATGTGTTGGCAACGTGAAACTTCCGGTAGAATCGACGGGGTCGAGGATTGCCTTTATCTTGATGTATTTACGCCAGACGTACGATATGATTCACCTTTACCGGTAGTAGTCATGATCGGTGCGGAAACTTTAAGCGGCTCATCGCCTGGTGTAATGCAACCATCGGCAAAACTCGCTCGTGTTCGTGACATGATCTTCGTGAGACCTAACTTTCGGTACGGGTTTTGCGTTATTATTGAAAAATGATTAAAAAGAATATTACTTAATCCCGTTCGTTTAAAAATTGATTTTTTTTTTTTTTCAACAGATTGGGAATTTTCGGATTCTTAGCGACCGAACCACTTTCTCGAGCTACACATCCACCTACGTCCGGTAATTACGGACTCTCGGACATCATAGCCGCCCTACAATGGGTCCAATTGAATATCCAGTATTTTGGTGGCAACAAAACTTCCGTAACTCTTTGGGGTCATAGAGCTGGTGGTACTTTAGTCACGACACTCGTAGGAATACGAAAAACTCGTAATCTCTTTTCGAGAGTCTGGGTCTCAAGCGGTAGCGCGATTTTCCCTCGTAAAGAGCTTAAAAAGTCTGAACAACAGAGCGAACAGTTTCTTAATTCCATTCGATGCACGGATGCGAATTGTTTGCGTAGCAAGGGTGCCGAAGATCTGATAGATGCCGTACCGGAAACTTGGCATAGTAGCTTTGTTGGGCTGCCGGAAACGAGAGAGACTTTGGCGAGGGATCGAATGCACGAGTGGCTTGTTCTAGATGGTGCTATCTTACAGGAACATGTTGGTGAGATTTGGGTGAGGGACGAGTTGCCTGTTAAGGTCGTTATGGGTACCACTGCCCACTCCGGAACTCCGGCACGATATCTCTCTTCGGATGTTATTTTCAACTCCACTCAAATAGAAAAGATCATTCGTGAATCTTTATTAGGCACTAGCGGATTAGCGGATGAAGCTCTCAGGTAATAAAATAATCATTTAATTTCTTATCTTTAGATAATTTATAGGTTCAGCTTCAAATTTAAATCTTCTCTTTATTATCTTTATTGAATTTGTAGACGATACAACGCTACTTTTGAAGGTCTGGTTAGAATGATATCGGACATACGAGTGGTCTGTCCATTGATGACAGTTGCCAGCATGAAATCGAATGTTCCATTCTATGTAGCAACTCAGCCACGTGGAAACTTGGCAGATCCTGATAGCGATGCAGCAGCTATACTTGGTACTTATGCTGCAAGAACGCCAGAAGAAAAAAGGCATGTATCGGCAATGCAACAGTTGTTCAATCATTATGTGTGGCACGGAGAAGTAGCTCAAGCTGATCCATCAGGTGCGAATAGAGTTCTGATTGTTAGTCAGGATCCCTTACCGCAGCACGATTATCCAAATTGCGATTTTTGGATACAAAAGGATATCGTTCCCTTGTATGGGCGAGTCGATTAAATTTCATTGTTGTCCTGATCTCCGTATAAGGTCCAATTTATTTAAGAATCTTCATTGGAAACACGCGTTATCCGTTGAATTTCCATGAACGAAGGATTCTTTTCATGAGGTTATATACATTGACATTTAAATAGATAACTAATTAATGTTTTATGAGATACGAAATAATACAAAAAAAAAAAAAAGAAGAAAAGAAAAAAATCGTACCTCTGTAACATGACGAGCAACAGTATCTATTAGGATTGGCGATTAAATAAAGCGGAACGGTGAAATCAAAACACAATGAAAAATATAAATGAGGACGACATAAACGAATTGAATGATACAATATGAAGTATGTAATTTTAATATAGAATGTGGGTCCACATGGCACGTGGATTCTTATGTACGTGTATAAATGTGAATCAAATTGTAATATATTACGAGGAGACGGAAAAAGGAGAATAACGAAAACAAACAAATCGCGCATAGCTTAAGAACAAAAAAAAAAGCAAATATCTACAGTTCATAATTATTATACATATTCTATATTCTTGTAAGCTGTACTCCAAGGGGTACGGAAGAAATTGCAAGAATTATGAGAAAATTCATTACTATTATCAAATGATTCATGTTCCACAGTATATTGGTACACATGCACTTTACACTTTACCTTCCTTTCTTATTTAATTACATCCCATTTTTAATATTCCTCTTTGTACCCACACTCAGTTAAAAAGACTCAACAAAAATATAAGTTTGAGAATCTTGGTTGTTATCAATGGTCTGTCAACATTTTCGCACTTTTACATAAAAACAATGTTGCACAATTGCACAAAAATCTACTCCTGAATATATTGCAAAAGAAATACTGACCCAGCAAACATAAAATATTTTGTAATGATACAGCAAGTATGGAAAAGCATTTGTCATTGCATTTCTAAAGAAAAAGTTATTAATCTTATTATAAACATGTTATAATGAGTTTATAACTGCTTTATTGCTTGTATAGTGTTTGCTAGTCAGTATGAATGTTAATGCTTGGAGAAGTGTAGTACATATCCATTTCATAAAACTTATTATTGGATCGTTTCTACGGGCATATTTTTCAGGTATAACTTTTTTACTCCGCTTTTTGTAAGACAACTTTTTTATTATTAATATTGGTTTAGAAGTAATGTAGTTAGGAAGCAACATCCTTTCAGTAGGATGTTTGTAGACTGACTTAATATACCTATACAGTATTTACTAACCCTTGTAAGGGAACTGAAGACTCTTTGTCTTATTTAGACTGAAGCTGCCAAATTTGATACTCTCTTAATAAACAATAAAAAGTTTTCCGGATATATGTATTTTCAAATACCTTGATCATGTATGGTTTTATATACGTCTATTTTTTTAAAGTTGAGTATAGTCACTAATTTTAAAAAAAGATAATAAAATCAACTTCTTCAATAAAGTTTTCAATAAATTTCAGATAAGTTATTAAAATTTATTATGAACTCAAAAATACTTTTTATGGACTATAAAAATAAGTTGTTTAATTATACTTAGTAAATCAGATTATAACTATTTACACATAATTATTAAAATTAAATGCAAATAGCAGTACAGTAATTTTAATACATAATGTTTTTATCCATTTAATATGTACAATAAATGTATTTATTTTACTTATTAAGAGCCGAAACGACTGAAAATTTGTATGGACCATTTTTACCTCCTCTATAAAAGAAAAGGTGGTCCAATTAAGCTGTAATTGATTAAAATTGTAGCTAACTATTAAGTATAATATTACAAAATCTTTAATACATTTGTTGATATTTACAACAGTAGAGAACGTATTTAAACCTTTTGGTACAATCCCACATTAATTTTATTCATTTTTAGTAGTATATATTTATAAGTTAGAACTCATATGTTTATTCTGCAGAAAAAATACAACTGAAATCTTAAAAAGAGTTGTAAATACATTTCGACAATTACTGCAGTAAGTGATATGCTTATACATCGACAGTGTGTTCTCGATGATCATATAATTATAAATATATTTCTTATATGCTAGAATCATTATTCATGCTACAACAATTTGTACAAATCCTTTTCCCGTAGGTACGATCCGTGTCAAATATATGACAGACATTACCAATACTCTTTTAAATCATCTCTAGAATCATTATTAGCACTACTTTCTTATACTATTATATAATTTAATTTATTTTCATGGATATGTGATAAATAAGTATTTATGAGACATTCGTTCAGTGTCTTACTATGTAGCTAGTTTATTACAAATAAATAATAAGTTTTTATTATTATTATTATTATTATTATTATTATTATTATTATTATTACGCAATATAAATGAAACAATTACACAAATAAAACTTCTTGTAATATACTATATTACCAATATGTGCATTCAATTAATATTGATGTAGAAGTATCATAACAATTATACAATTTTGTGTTTATATAAACAAATAAAATATTTCAAATTTATGTAACAATGTCAAAATAGTGAATAATATGAATACAGTATGCAATGAATGAATTTCTATATAGGAATATTTTAAAAAATGATTAGAAAATTAAATTATTTCAACAATTCATGTAATTTGTAATTTTATATTATGCATAGATTATTATTATTATTATTATTAATATTATTATTATGATTATTATGATTATTATGATTATTATGATTATTATGATTATTATATTTAAATGTTGCACGCACTCTTGTATTTTTTTTTCTGAATAATTTTCATCTATGTTACAACAGAATTATATATTGTATCTATTGTGCCGTAAAAAATAAAGCCGTACATAATCCAAAATATAACGTATTGATATAACGGACATTACTTTATTACTACGTTTAATAACATTTTCAAAACAAACTATTGCAAGTATAGAAAAATTACGCACAACTAATTAGTTCTACATTATACGTAGATATTATGGATAAATATATACATAAAACATAATATAAATTATCATTCTAACACTATCACTCTAACTTACCATTTCAATATCTTACTATTTCACTTTCACACTATTTGTATTAGACTATAATATTCTTATTAAAATCATTGATCATTAATAATTTTTTCATGATAGTTAACAAATTTAAAATACTTCAAATTGTTCACAAGTGCTCCATGAATTAATTTGTCACGTGTTACTATAGACTAACTATTCCTCCCTCCAATTCTGAACATGTATTTTATTATTTACATCACTAGGTGGCGGCGCACCACATACACACACGCAACTTCGAATAAAAATTTTGTCTGTAAAATTGTTTTAAAATCAAGATTTTATTGTTGTAATATGATGGTATAATTGTTATAATAGCAGTGATAATTCTTGTCCTTTGTCAATAAATTATTATGTTGCAATACAAATTTTATTGTAATACTTCTTTCATTCGAATGTACTTATTTTATATTTTTATGCATTTAAATGTTAAACAATAACAAAGTTTTAAAGTTAATTACAATATAAATGTTTAATCGCATCATTTAAAAAAAAAAAAAAAAAAAAAAAATTAAAAATGACAAAAGATTATCATATTTTATTAAAACAAAGGAATATCATTTTTTACAGAGATAAATACTAATTTCTTATAGATAACAAATCATAAAATATTAATATATAAGTATATTTAATCAAACAACTGATTAAAACCGGTTATTTTTAGTAGACTTTTCTTGAAACTTAGGAACTTCCTTTTCTATAATATACAATAATATTTTACTAATCATTTGTCGCGGATTCCAACGTTGAATATTTGTAATTGTTGACCAATTGTAGTTATTGTTTAACTCTTCGCTGTATAAATTACCTTGTACTGTCATATGATAAACAGATTGCAATGTTATTGATGGTTTTTCCTTTGGAAACTTTGATGTAAGATGAAAATGCACCAAAAAGTAAAAATCTCTATGTTCTAAAAGTAGAGTGATATCGTGAAATTCAATAGCATCGTACTCAATAATAGAATCCCTTTGTAATAAGAGTAAAGCTGATACAAATTTTTTTCTACTTTCATAACACTGAATTATTGTATTTATCTGCAATTGAAAATTTTTTAAAAGTTAATTATTAGAATAATTAAAATAAAGAATTTTTTTAAAATTATGATTAACATACCTTATCCATAATAAGTTCTTTTACTTTTGGTATATAAGCTGTTAAATAACTAGTGGGCAAAAAAGGAGGTATATGCAATGATGCTGCACCAGAAAATGTCTCTTCTAAACTTTGTGATAAATAAAGATTTGGAGCAACACAATTCCAATCTTGTCCACAAAATGTAACTAAGAGCATAGCGGCATCATTCTGGGCTTGATTGATTCGAGTAGGTAATTGAGAAAAATCTATATCCAAGCGTATGGAAAAATAAGCTTCTGTTGGCTTTGTACCCACTGGTAACAAAATTACTTCAATATCTTCTTCAGATACTGTTTCTATTAACATATTATATTCTAAGTTTAAACGTTCCCCTTGCCTTTTCAATAACTGTATCTAAAAACATAAAACAATTCTTATTAATATTGATATATTTACCGTAAATTTTATATTTTTATCAATGATACAAACATACTTGATGTTCTTTATAGTAGGATAGAAGTTCAACAATGACTTTTAATAATGCATTATTATTTTTATAATCCCATTTAGCAAGACTGGGTACATATTTTGATAAATTCTCAATATCTGGATCCATTAAAAATGTATCATCGCTAAATATAAAATCAGGACCTAACTCAGGATATTGACTATCGAATAGTACATTCCAAACAAGATTCTGACCAGCATAAGGAATTGATAATTTAAAACTATCTCCTTTTGTTTTTCCACAACTAGAAAATATAGAATCTAGTTCTATTACACCCCATCCCACTCCTAAAAAAAAATATACATTGTATTACGATAATACAAAATTATATATGTCTATGTATGTATTTAAATAAAAATTAATTATTAGAAAAATAAATCCATAAATTAATGAACAATAATCATTAAGGATAAAATGATCTTACCCAATCTATCTTTATTTAAAACACTTTTTAAAAAAGGTTCAAAATAAGTATCAATCGAATGTAAAGATAAATGTTGTTGATTGTACATTTTATCAAACGACTTGAGATACACCATGTATTATTTATAATTTTGACGTTAGATTAATTTCTTTACTTTACATTTATTACGGGAAAAAAAATTATTTCATATTTTATTATTAGAAATCTATACGATAAATACAATTTATCAATTTATTACTGTAAACAAATAATATTTCATCTCACTCTAACAATAAACAAATCTAACCTCTAAAAATTATTCGATTAACGACATAAATGCCATGTAGAGTAAAATCATAAATAATATAGACTGAAGATGTAAGACTATTCTAGGGAAAAAATCTTTTAGATTTTTTTTTTTGATTCGTTAAAAGGAATACTTTTTGAAAAATAACTCGTATATAATTTTCTTTTTGTTAGAATCACTTTTTTATTGTCTTCTCGAAATTGAAATGGGCTATTAAAATTATAATTTAAATCAAAATTTTTCTAGTCGATACTCCTACCATCTTTCGATTTTTCTTCTAACAACGAATAATCACCAATACGCAAATATAAAAAAGTGCCTTTCGTATATATAAAAGCATAAGAATATTTTTCATCTTATAATATTTGATATAATTACGACATTAATTTTGAACTATTCTCTTTCGTAAAATAATTACGAACAAATCTTCAGTCAAAATATATCTATTTCTGAAAATTAAAGCAATGGAATGTACATATAGCGCAGTGCTGCCTGCATCGAAGAATTAACTAAAACGTAGTGCCCGGAATTTTTATTGAACTTTTACGTTCCGTAACATGATCATACGCAAGGAATGATTAATATAGTTACAAATTGTTACGAACAATTACGAGTCGTTTAAAGACAGTGATTATGATTGTGATTGTTATTAATGCAAATGAAATTTTATTTTTCTAATCTAAAAAAGAAAATATTTACGATAAACGTGCATATATTATAACGTTTGTCCATTGTCTGATTATATTGATGTTAATCTGACATTTGAGAGAGTATCGTTCAGGTTATATGTTAACATAAAATTATAAAACATGTCAACTACACAAGATTTGAACGAAGAAATTGATACTGTTTCGGCAAAATTAACATCTGCCACTATGTTTACTCCTCCTGTAAATACTCCAGAACAATCGAAAACGCCGACATCAAATAACAGTAATACATCGAGTCGAAATTTAGACAGTAAAAAGACTAATACTGTACAAGAAAATATTAGAAATTTGCCTGAATTAAATATACCTGAAAAGATCTTATTTGTTGTTGATACGGTAAAAGAGGAAAAATCTACGTCATTCAAAGTTGGCACCGGTGAATCTTATTCACCATTGTATATGATAAAACGTGTGGTAGAAACTTTTATCAATGCCAAATCTACAATACAGCGAAAACACGAATATGGTCTTATGATATTGGAATCATCTACTATACGTTGGGTTTGTGATTTTACAAACAATATCAAAACCATTTTGAATAATCTTGATACAATAGAGGAAAGCAGTGATGACGAAAAAACATTTGATATAGGACAAGTCTTTGAAGAAATACAATCTCAAATGCCAATAAAAAATTGTGGCATGTCTTTCCCAATGTTTACAACTCGCGTAATTTTGATATACTCAAGATCTAATTGTATACCAAGATTTAATACTGGACAAAAATGTCTTGAAAATTTAACCGAAAATCCATATTTCTTTTTGGACGTCTTATTTGTACACGAACCACCAACTACTGAGAATTTATGTGAAGAAGTATACGCTGAAATAACTACTTTGGACACAACAAATTTTTCTTATATCTTAGAAGTAGGAAGGAATGCCGCAAAATTGCACGATAATATGGCAAAATTATTAGCACATCCATTACAACGGCCACCACAAAAAGATATGTGTTATACTATCAATGAATCTATTCTTACGGACTTACATACTAATTCTAATGTCTAACAAATATGTGAATATAGATATATTTTCTCTGATTAACTTATAAAACAAAAAAAAAAAATTGAAAGAGCAAGAGAACTATTTTTATGAACAATTAAGCTTAATTTCACTTTCCTTTGATTGATTCATTCACCTTTACTTTGATGTTTGAGCAAACAGCTACATTGCATTTATTGTCTTTCTGTGCCATGTGGCAAATTTTGAAATATTTACTGATAAGAATTTGTGTGTACGATAATAAAATGTATAACCAAAGATGAAAAAACAAAATAATGTGATACTATTTTGTTTTCTTACGCGCATATACATATATATATATATATATACTTATATACACAAATATATATATGCACAGTTTTATAATCATATATTGTTGTATTATATATTCGAAGATATCATTTGCAATGTTTACTCGATAAATATTTTTTCGAGAAATTGCATTGACATTTTGCCCATATAAATGCATACTCTTTGATGTCTAATAATATTTGAAACATGAAAACATTTTTGTTTACAAAGATAACAAATAAGATTTTTTTTTCGTCTTGTTTTTTTTTCTATGCTTATTCAAATCTCCAATACGGTTTTTTTTTTTTTTTTTTTTCTTTTTTACAAAAATCGCAGAATACCTTTTTGTTTTCATATTTACTTTTAACTATATTTACATCATTAGATATAGCATACCTTATGTCATACCAATTTATTTTTGATCGTTTGATATTCTTTGTTCATATTAGAATCATTATAATCTTGATATTTTTTGCATTACTCTACATTGCAAATGTATACTTTGTTCATAAATATAATCAACCATATATTTCGCTTGTTTAGTATTGGATTCTTGATGTGCCAAATTTATATTTTTATTTCTAGAAAACAAAATTATCTAATATGTTGATATAAAATGATCAAACTGTATTTAAAACCTAATAACAGAGATTATGATATATAATAAATAAAAAGATCTTTCAACATTTGATTGCATAACTGTAATATATTTTTAAGTTATTACCATACTTATGATTAATTTAAGATTTGCTTTATTCATAAGAACGGTTCAGACTCTGCTGTCAAGTACTGATAATATATGTCCTTTGTGAGCAAAAATGAATACGTCCATGAACATGATATATTTCTAAACGATTTGCATTTTAAATTAATTAAATAATGAATGCACAAGTATTTCTTTCAAAAACAAATTTTATATATATATATATATATATATATATATATATATATATATATATATATATATATATTGTATTATATATCGATAAGACGCTTGGGGATTTCCCCGTTGTATGATTACTAAATAATATTGACTGATACGAGGAAATAAATCAGGAAATAACCAGTCGATTTTTCATTGTGTGTGTATAATATTAGATATTGACGAATATGTTTCGCACATAAGTGCTATTAAGAAAAAAAAAAAAAAAAAAAAAAAAAAAAAAAAACAAACGTATAAAATGATTTGAGTATTGGATTATTCATTAGATGTTACTTTGTCGGCAGAAAAATATAGGGAAATTACGATAAATAAATATAGAAGATTATGTGAATATTTTTTGTTTTTTTTTTCTTTTTTTTTTTTTTATTAATAATCAAACTTTCATTAATTGTCAAATTTTTATTAATCGTTTGAAACATAAAATAGTCTTTATCATTCTTTTCAATTCAAACAATAAAACGAAAATGAAATATTTAATTATTTGCATTTCTTATGGAATTCGTATAAAAATTCCAAATTTGTTCTGTCGTTTATAAATATAGCTCAATCAGAAAAAAAGACTTGATGATTCCAATATTTCGATGAATTCGGCTTTTTTTTTTTATAGATTGCTATATCAAGCTGTCGAAGTTGCTATAATTACGCAGTTACAATTTTATTTCTTTAAAGGAACGCATAATTGATTCTCTTTATATTTCATCAAATAAAGCATCCAAATGTTCCTCATTGAAGTCAAATGATTGATCATAAAGTAATTCACGTAGTTGACGTTTGTCCAGAAATTATACATTATAAATCGAGAAAATTTTGTGCCATTACATATATAAGCAACAAAACATAATTTTATGCACTGCACAAACGTTACAAGCAATTTCAATAGCTTTACAACGACAACAATTAAATTCATAATTTGGAAATGTTCATTTCTAATAACTTGATACTCCCATAGTTTTTAAACAATTAATTGCTTTATTATATACATAAAGAATAAAAAGACAAACAATCACGTAAAAGAGGAAAATAAAAACTATAGAATGAGGTATAATACATTGCTGATATGCAATTGTTATCAGATACATTCAATACAAAATGAAAACCGCACAAAATTATGGATCAACCAACAATAAATTATGGTATCAATAAGATATCACAATTTATGAATTTTTGACATTTTACAAACTTCATAATTTAATTAGGCTAAACTGTAAATATCACAATATTTGAAGTTACGATATTAAAATGATGATGAAGATGATGATGATGATGATGATGATGATGATGATGATGATGATGATGATGATGATTATGATGGTGATGAAAATGATGATAATGATTATGATGGTGATGGTGGTGATGATGATGATGTTAATTATGTACATCGATATGTTAGGAAAAGAGAATTAATATACATTCGAATACTGACGTGTAATATTGTTATCAAATATAAATCAGTGCTTAGATTACACACAATTTATCTCGAACAAAAGCATACTTCCATCCTCCTCCTTTTTCCAAAAAAGAGAAAAATGTTTGCCATTTAAGTTTGATATCGATCATAATCAATATATCACAGTGACATAGTACTTTTATACATGTTCGGAATACTTTTAAAATTTGTAATTGTTCCAACTAGAAACGTATAAATGTACACATGTATGACTGTAAAAATATTACGCATTTCTAATAATTGTCTATTACGTAGTAAAGTGACAGACAATTGTGTGATATATATATATATATATATATATATATATATATATATATATAAATAATCATTTATGACTATGAATATAATTGTTTAAAAAGAATAAAAATAATGATATAAAGGTTCGGCAAAAATGTCGATATGGTAAGATTAGACGAGGAAGAAGTTGGTTTTCTATTTTCCAGTAGCAACAGATATAACTTGTCAATAGATGATTGTAAATCGTTCAACTGATTTATATCATTTTCTGTCGAATTAACTTTCGTAGAGTTTTCAATTATCGTAAACGTATTTTTACTTGAAATGTTTGTTTTTTTACTTGAAATGTTTGTACTTTCATCGAAGGAGGACTTCCAATCGCCACATCGAGGAAAATTATATGGAACTTGTTGCATGTCCTCATGATTACCCACTTTAAAGATCAGAGACATACCAATTTCGGCGTGGAATTCTATGTGACAATGAAATAGCCAATATCCTGAAAATTATTTTTAAAGAATAATTCGAATCAATGAGTTATAAATATAACGATATAATAAATAATATTTTTATCTAATACACAAATGATATTCATAAAACGCGAATTATCATGGAAAATTTAATGCTTTTAAAATTATCGAGCATGATATGGTTTTTGAAAATTTTACTTTTCAAAAACAATTTGAAAATTTTATTTTTCATATGGACTCGATAATGATTTTTTTTTTTTTGTTTTACCTGGATTGTCTGCGTAAAATCGTAAAATGGTATAGCCTTTGTTAGGAACAGTCACTGTATCTTTCAATGGCGCCCGATCGAGCTTCCTGTTTATTTTACCGTCTGCGTCCAATTTTTTTACCAAATCAACTGTGATGTTCTTGTTTAGTCTCTCCATTCCTATGACGCGAAATTGGTAGCCATGAAGATGAAAAGGATGATTTGCCTCGTAAGTAATACCTATGGAATAAGATCGACGTTATTAAAGTATTGTCTATTTTCAAAATGATTGACAAGTGATGTCGTCATTTATATATTTGCGATATAAAAATGACGACGCTCGTGGAAAAGTACCTTCATCAATAAGTATCACTTCGACGACACTGTTCAATTTCACTTGGAGAACGTGAGTACAACTACAAAATTTTTTATCACATCCTTTCACGGTACTAGAGTTACAAAATTGATTAGGATCGATTAAATCTCTTTGAGACATGAGTGGGAAAGATGGTAACTTCATCGATATGTTATTTAATTGCGGTGTGAATAATTGTTGTGACCGATCTCGTACTGTGAAAAAATAAATTTATTGAAATACGTTATCGTAACAAAAAAAAAAAAAAAAGAGAAAAAAAAGGAAAACATTTAAATATCATCTTATTTCGTTTAAGAAGCAGCTTTATAAAATTATTCCAAATTAACACATAGAATAACACATAGTATTTACCTTGATAGAAGTCATAAAGATCATCTCGATGAAAATCCGGATTGTTCTTAGGATAAAAATCATAGGACACGTAAAATTGATAATCCGGTTCTCTGATACTCGTTTTGTCATTTTTATCCATTGCATTAAGTGAAGCTATACTGATAGTATTATTCGATTCTGTACCCTTGTTTAATGTATTCACTTGCTGTTAAAACACAACAAAATATTCATTATAACTATACGATTAATTTTCTTAGACAGTTACATTTTTTATATAATTTATTTATTAAAATATAAAATTACCAATCCTGGTAAATAACTTGGAGGACGTTCGTACGAAATTTCTCCCTCTGGATCAATCTCTTTAGCGTTCTCATATCTAAGAATAGCAACTTGATGAACACCGAAGAATCTCTCATCACAATCCATTAATCCACGAAATCGGATCCAATAATTATTAACTTCCTGATTCATATTAACTATAAAATCGAATCTCTCACCAGCGTAATTCACCAAAGATTCAGCTGAAATATAGATTTTCCTGTTACTAATGATAAATAGGTAGAAAACGTACAGCGCACTTTCAATTTATTTTCTTATCGGACATCAGTATATCGACAAAGACGAATAAATTAATTTAAAAAGCATAATATTACATAATCATACCTTCCACCGGTTCGATATCACGTCCATCAGAGCTGACGACGATGAGAGTGTGATTATCCACGGATACTTCAATAGGGCAATTAAGAAATTCAGAGTTTATTAATCTGAAACGATATCTTAGATTCTGTAATAGAAACATTTTTTTAGAATCTTTTTTATTGTCAATCAATAAAAAATAATATAATTAAATTAATTATAATAAATAATAAAATTTTTATAGCCAATCAATAAAAAATAATTTTTAAAAATGAGAGAGAGATTTTTACTTTTTTGACACGGAACGTCGTTAAAGGCATTGTCGTGGAAATCTTATTTGTATCGTTCATGTTGGATTTATATCGTCCCAAATTATTAACTATTAAATTACGAGGTTTATTGTCGCCGTTTGAATGATGATGAGCTAGAAAAATGTCGGTACTCATTTGATGAGTCCAATCGTATAGAGTTAATGTAAATTCGTCCACGTCATAAAGATCCTTATGCCAGTTCTTTGAGGGTGGCGCACGAACGATTATGGGCCCAAAAAGTCCGTCACCTCGTTGCAAACCTAAGAAATGATCGGGTAACATGAGCGATAAGAATTAAGTGTAAAAAATAGAAGTTATCTATTGAAAATTAGAATAGTTATTTTTGTTCTAGATTTTCAAAAGTTATGCTCGATTAATGGAAAATTGAACTCACCGATATGAGAATGCCAAAAATGAGTTCCAATCTCAGTGGCAATATAATCATAACGAAAAGAGGATCCCGGAGGAATTGGGCATTGCGATATGTATGGTACTCCGTCCATGAATGGTGTCTTGTGATGATGCAGTCCATGCCAATGCATCGTAGTACTCTCGGAATGCAATAAATTTATCACATCGATTATTACTCTGTCACCTTGACATACCTGCAATCAAAATTATACAATTTCGTTGTTTTTATTCGTCCTAATATGTACCAATTGTCAGTAGATACTGGAAGATAAGACAAGATTGAGATAGTCATAATTTTTGTTAGTATATATTAACGAGAGAGAGAAAGAGAGATGTTTTATAATGCAATGTAAAGAAAATGTTCGTTGGTTTTATTGTTTGCGGTAGAGATATTTATTATCTTCTTTTTAAAAAAAAAAAATTTATCACGCCCGATAAGTTTTATTTTTGTCCAAAGGCCAAAAAAATCATTTTTTGTATATAGGTATATGTATATATATACATATATATATATATATATATATATATATATATAATATATGTATATAGTATATAAAATTGCTACTTTAACTACCTCGATTGATGGTCCAGGCATCTGGCGATTAACTGCTAAAATCGAACGCTTTATCCCATCGGCAGGTACGCAATGAGGACGGAAACAATCGGTGACATTAAATGGACAATCATAACAGGCTTTGCTCATTGTACGATAAGATTCGATTTTGAAGGTGTAATAACAGTCCATTTTTGGTGCTCCATCTTTGCAAAATCGTCTACAGTGATGTTTTTTCCAATCAATCCTATCGGAGATTTCTGGATCGATAGGTGTTAAACCGATGTCATCGTATACCGTTATTAATGTTTTTTCTAATTAGGAAAAAAAAAAATTAGCATAAAAAATCTTACATTACAACGGATGATAAAATAATATGTTTCAATGTAAATAGTGCAATTGGTAATAATTAAACGCATGAAGTTTTTCCTTCTTTTCTTTTCCGTAGATCTTTCTGTTTCCTTATTTGTAGTGTTTATTGCACGTGTTTTGTGTCTTTTTTTAGATATGTTTAATAAGGAAAACAAGAAAAAAATAACAACAATGAGCTTGGTAGTTTACAAAAAATGATTTTATCGTTAAAATCTTGGAAATCGGCAAAAAGAGAAAATAAATGAAGGAATAATATCTATGTAAATATTTAATAGATATTGTTAATTTAATATCACGATTTTTTGCGACAAAATCTGACGTATTCTATCCGGCATCAATTTAATTTATGAGAGGAAAAAAGCGAAGTATCCTAAGGATCAGCTTGATTTTAATTATCGCTCATGTAAATCCTTACTTTAAGAATGTAACACACCCAGCTGAATGACATTGATCGAAAAAAAAATTGTTACTAGTTGAGCATCGATCGCAGAACAAATCACTTATTAATACATCTATGGTGTAGATTTTATGTGTATTATATATGTAATATATATATATATATATAAAAAGCAGTTTGTTGATTATTTTTTATTCTTTATTAATTAATCCTTTATAATTATTCTTTTATCTCTTATTATTTATAAGACCTTCATTAATAACATCCTTTTATTAATAACAATTTTATTAACAACATCTTTATTTTTTTAATTATTATCTGTTTTTTTATCTTTTTTTTTAATCCCATCATTAAATTGTAATTTTAATTATGATAAGAAACAAACCGATGAAATGAAAAATTAATAAGTAATGATAAAAGGTGCATTAAGTTTTATCGTTACATAATATTTGAAAGGATACGAGAATAAGGATTTTGTCGAGTATTCGATTCCAACGAGAAACTGTTACTTCCAGACGTGAGAATCTCTCCCAAAAAAATTAATGTTGCGATAAAAATAAAAAACGCTGAGCTTCGTCGTACTCAAATTACATAATCGTAACATAAAGGTGTTCGTATATACATTTACATATATGTATATACGAAGTCCATATAAATATCTTTTGTATGTGTTCTTAACATTGAAAATAGAATGTGAAAAGCAAAATTAATGAAAACTATGTTATATCTTATATCATATCTCATTTAAGATGAATCACATCAAATTATATCTATTTAATTATTATCTATAATTATTATATTATAGAAAATTGGAATATAATAGTGTACCTTGTTCTGTTCATAAAAAATATATATATATATATATAAAAGCATTTATGACGATTTTTCTATAAACGCATTGCATTGATTATCACACGTCATTAATTTTTCATGACGTTTATTCTTTCGTCATCACTTATATCAGTATGTATATGCAATTACGGAGTTATTATATTTTTATCGCGCAAGAATGACTTCAATTTTTCATCAAACGTAAATACAATGACGAGTTAACAAATGGATTCTCTTCTTTTTCCCCCACTCCACTAATCGAAATGAATAAAAAATCTAAGTACCGGATATCAGAAAAGCGTAAATATGTATGATTTGGATCTCTCACTTAGAATCGATCAGGAAAGATGACTCACCTGAGTAACAGTAATGCGCGAGGAAGTGTATTTGTAACAGTAATAACAGTAACCTTCGAGCTATCATTATCGGCCTGCAACACACAAATGCACATAATCTTTAATAATATATTTCATTAGTGGATAGTAGTAAAAAAATTAAAAAAAAAACAAAAAAAACCAAGAAAAACATGACTAAATAAAAACGTAGGATAAGAAAAAATAATAGAAATAAAAAAAAGTATCAAAGGACCTTGGGACAAGTGCGTGATGATTAACATTCGAGAGTGATCACGCCAGTGAGATCGCGCTACTTTCTTTCGCTTCGAGGCGATAAGGAAACTACTTGAATTTTCCATTCGCTCGACGCCATTTCCACTACCTTCCGAATCTATTTATATGAAGTGGAATTAATTACGTTCGCGGTTATCTCATTGTTGGTAGCAAATATGGCCGTTTGTCTACTAACAGATTTACCATAATTAAATTGATATAAAACGAGTTTAGAAAGGTGAATAAAACGCGAAATAAATAAGTAATACGATCAATTGAAAACAAAAAAGAAAAAGAATAGAAAAAAGAAAAAAAAAATAAAGGTACGAATTATGTTCGTACAAATGTGTTAGTTATTTTTTGAAATCCTTATTATCTTCGTTAAACGTAAGTCTAAATAAGTGAGATTGCTAGAAGCGGTACAAGTGGAAAACCGCAACCATAGAATGTCGAAATTCCTAATATGCGTTCTTGCGCCATCAAATACGAGGAGTCACGTTGCGATAAAGTATCGTTATAGTATTAAATGTTTCTATGAATAAATTATTTGAGACAATAATTTAGTAAACCGCATTCTTTATTTAGATAAAATGAGATATTACACTATTCGAAAAATTAAATATATTTTTCTATTTTTATTTATCTATTCGTGCGATATTAATCTAAACGGAGTGAGATTCTGATATAGAAGAGTCGTTAAAAATTAGATATATAAATTACATTTTGAAATTGAAAATAATAGTAACAATTAAAAAAGATTCGTCGAACTATTGTAATCAATAATTATAATATATACTCTGATCACCGATCATTTGAATCGATCACTTATATATCTTTAAAATTAGACAAGTCATTGTAGAAAGTAATTATTCCAAAATCCTATAAAATATTTTATTTCTTATTTAATATGAAATATTTTATATTATTTTTATTTCTATTGTTTTCCTTTTATGCTTAGATTCAATAAATCTAACGGTACGTTTCATTGCCATATTGAAAATATGAAAAAGGCAGAATTTGAAATAAAAATGACTATATTACCTGATTATTGTTTTTTTAAATCAAAAAAAATTTGATGCAAGATCCTTACATCAGATTTGTCAAGTCACAACTAATCACAAATAAATGGTACGATTGAATATAAAAACACTCACGATTTTATCTCTATCGTAATCTTTACTTTCTTTTTTTAAATCAGAAGAAACTCGGTGGAAGATTCTTACATCAAATTTGCCAAGTCACAATTAATCATAAATAAATGGTAAAAACGATTAAATGTAAAAACACGCACGATTTTATCTCTACCGTAATCTTTTTGAAGTACCCTGCATTCACTTTCAGGGTGAACAAAAATGTCTGCCACTTTAGCGAGTCAAAACGTTATGGAACACTGGATCGAAGTAACAACGTTCGCTTCTCTATACATGTCTTCCTTTGGAGGTCATGCATACCCCACACGTGCTACCGGTCCCCTTACTTCGGTGATAATACGTCAGACACTGAATTGATACCTGGACTCTGGTACGTCATACACATGAGCTTCCAATTTTCCTGTTCCTTTTATTTACCGCTAAACGTCAACGGATTTTCCATGTAAAAATGTCTTTAACTTAATCATAACGTTATTTGATCGCATGATGAAAATAATATATTAGCGGACGGGGACTTAACAGCAGACACATTAATCATGTATACACATTAATGTCCAACGAGATTCTTGAATTAAATTAAAATGAAGAGGAATAGATGAGATTTTCATATGAAAGATTCTTTTTACGTTTGAATAGAACATTACTGCGGTATCTTTAATGGATAATCGAAATAACGCCTTCATTGTTTTTATTATATTCTATGCATAAACGAAAACTAAGAATATGCTGATGAAATGCTTAACGAAATGCTTAAGGAAATGCTTAACGAAACATGCAAATAAAGATATAATGACGATTATGGTCAATTTATATTATCTGATATATTTAATCATACAGGAAATGAGGTTGATAAAATTATTAAATAAAATAAAACTTTGATAAAAAGACTATGATAAAAGGAACATAATAACAAATTTCTCTGAAAAATAATTATTTGAAAAGCTTCGTAATAATCTTCTCAGTTATCTTTAATGATATCACAATTTATAAGTCCCTAGATAACAATTTAAATTTTATATAACAAATATATATATATATATATATATATATTATCTTTATAGGATAATTTTTCTCGTACAATTACGTGATAAAATGAGTACGTGATAATTTGCTCGTTAAACGAATTTCAAAAATGCAAGATCCTTCGTTGTCCTTTTTTTTTGTTCTATTTCTTATCCTCTTCCTGATTTAGTCATCGAATCGTTAAATTAATACGAACAAAATGGTATATTCTTAAACAGGATCCCCTTCACGGGGATCACGGATGTATTTTTTCCAGGAAACAAATGTCCACGTGACGCACCACGTTTTATCGATTATGGTTCAAATTAACGTGACTATCGCGTGACGTGAGAAGAAAAAAAAGTCTCTCTCTCTCTCTCTATATATATATATATAAACATTGAATATTTTATTTATTTATTTTTCAAACATTTTCGTGGTTAAATGAACGATAACGATACTGTTAATACATAGATCAGAATTTTATTCTTTTTCTTATTTCCTATAACTCATTTCAAATTTCGATCACTTAATTGAAGCATTAAAACGTAAATTATTTGAAACATTTTTAAAAGGTATTCGTTTCTCGTATAATAATTTACACTTTAATTATATTTAAAATATCATTTATATACTTCGTGCTAAATTATTATTTACTTTTTTTCTATTTTTTTATTTTTTATAAAGCTTCATTGTGATCAAATGAAAATAAAAAAAAATCATGTATTTCCCGATTGAATTCATTTTACAATGCGTTTTACATGAATGAATACCAACGTGAATTAGATATACGTTTTAACGAATGATTTTCCGTTTAATATTTAATTAAAGCGTTAAAGCACGCTTAATTAAGAAGCTTTAATTATATACATATATATCGATTTATATGTTATACAGCATAATATAAATAATAAAATATATAACATAAAACTTCATTCTCTATAATTATTTAAGTAACTTTCTCTCTCGTTCCCATTCAACTATTAGCCAAGTTCAAACTACTTACTTGAGTTATCCATGTGCCTGAACGCGTGAGCGTTTGAGTATGGACGAGCAACAGGTTTCGGGGGAATTCCTTCCAAGTAAGATTTCAAAATAAACGATCTCTCCCTCTCTCTCTCTCTCTCTCTCTCTCTCTCTCTCTCTTTCTCTTTCTTATTTCTGTATTTCTTTTCCTCACTTTTTTCTCTCCCAGTAAAAAGAAGCCAGCAAATATTACCAGTGATCCATCAACTTTTCTACTAATAAAAAAAAAATTGAAATGTATAAAAAAGAACGTCATTTTCTTTTACTAACGCGTGAAGATACACAATAAGCGAACGTATATCCTCTCCATAATTCCCATGACAAAGATGTCATGGACAATGTACTTATGTTCGTTCGTCAATACGATATGTATATGAAAGCTACGACAATTTAATAATTATAATATCTCTTATATTCTTTTGAAAATAATCGAAGTGAAGTAAATATATAAAATAAATATGTATTTTCTTACGTAGACGTGATAAAGATATCTAAATGTCGAAAAAAAAAGAACTTTTTCCTTAATTTATCGTCTCATACATCAAAAACAGAAATTATCGTTCTTCTGATGTACCGAATGATCATTAACTGAACGTCTCATTAAAGATCAAGTTTATTTGCTTGATCCGTGATCTCCAAAACGAGAAGTTAGATTTCTCAGTTTCTCCGTGGGATATTATGATGACGCAATTATATAATTTCGAGAAGACACGCACGAAGGTCGTATAATGAACGTGTAAGGAATGGCGAGGGATTCATCGATGCGAAAGTATCATAAATTATCACACAAGTACGATCTAGCTGGGTCTTGCTTAACTATTCGTAATGATCATTATGAATTATCTTTACAACATAAAGATCTTACTCGTCGAGATTGACCGCTTTGTTATTGCAGGTCAAAATAACCATATTTACCTTTCTTCTATTTTTCATTTATCTACATGCTTTTATATTTTTATGACATTTTGAGTTCGCTCGCCCGCGACGCTTTTGATATCTTCATTCTCATCACGGGAATAAATAAATCGTTTACTTCGTGTCGTTATTCCAACGATTTGTCTCAAACGTGATTCCTCCACGAAACGCATGGAATTTAAATGACGAAATGCGAAAAGAAAAGAAAAAAAAAAAATTATCGTACGGTCGACGAAACCGTTATTTCTTTTTTTTTTTCGTTACAGTTATTGGCAAGTTCTTTATTTTTCTTTTTTCTTTCCTTTTCTTTTTCTTGTTTTTTTTTTTGTTTTTTTTTTTTTGCAAAATCGTTAAAATCTTTATCGAAGGACATTATTAGACCGATAAATCAAATAATGTCAATATTATGCACAAATGTTCAAAATTGGACAGCGTTGACCTTTGAGATGGGAACTAACAATTTTGAATAAACAATTGATCTTCCACATATCAATAAATATATTGATATAATATTTTTTCATAACCATTTGTAGATTAAAAAATACAAAAGATTTCATTCTTATATTTCTTACAGACAGATTAGAATTTATTTTTATTTGGAAATAAAATGTATTTTGAATATTTCCAATATTGCGAATGATAAATTTAAGAAACATCTTAAATAAAATCCGTAAATTGAATATTATCTTCATCGATTATCATTATTACATTCAACATATTGATCATGAAGATTATAAATAACTAGTATTATCTCTACTTTTCAATATGATTTAATGTGATAACCGGTAATGTAAATTATTGGGTCAATATTACGGATGCTTATAATGTATATCAATTTTTTATAATGATAAAGATCAATTAAAATTTAGTAATACTTGAGAAAATATTTTGAATGAGATATTTGTTACAATAACAACATAAATGTTATCGCAAGCAAAATTATGAATTAATAAGGTACTTATTAATAAATTTTTCATAAATTTTATAAATAAAATAATGGAATCACTTGTCATTATATGGTAACGTCAAAAAGAATAATTCGCGATTAGAATGCAAAGTACGTTGTTCGACTTCGAAATTCTTATCTCTCGAGGCATTTATTTATGTATGGTATATAAAAGAGTAACGTTATTGCGAATGAATATAAAATATTTTTCGAAAATGGATTTTTTATTTTTTCCATAACGAGTAATTTTTTTTAATTTTTTTTTTTCTAATGCAAGATAATAACAATAGATCCGCATCTAATACGATTTTACGAGAAAGAATTTCATTAATACGTACGACGAGGTAATATTTGTCAAATAAATGTTACACGTTAATAGAACGTAAAACAAATAGAAAATATAATTTCTTACCGTTCAACGTATATTGCATTCTGAAATCCAATAATAGTATTAATAAAATTCGTAGATCAATAATTAAGGGCAATATTAGGATCATTAAAGGTATTGTAAACGCACATCATAGAAAATATTTATTATATTTTTATTATAGAAAATATTATAACGGCAAAATATACAATACTTTCACTGACTAAAACCAATACCACAAGTCTTTATATGATTAAATTTCTGGATAATGACAATGAACTTATCATATCTATAGTGATAATCTTATGTAAATAATAAAGATTGTATAGATAAGCATATTATATACATGTACAGATTATATAATGTAGTACATAATTGTGTTTTTTATACTATATGTTTTTTTGCTCCTAATAATTATATAGTTTTGAAAAATACCTTCGTTCTACATTTTTACGTAGAACTACATAAGTATGTTAATTAAGGTATTGTTTAGAATATGGCTTGAAAACAGATAACAACTATTCCGATGCGATCATGAAATGAGAATGTATATTGAAATATCTACAAAAAAAATTCCTATCGATAGCGATAATCTCATGAAAATAATAAACATCATATAGATAAGTAATAATATAAGTAAGATAAAAGGTAATTATTTATATATAATGTACTACAGTTTAATAACTTTTTGATTATGGAAACCTCATTATCTGAACATATTACGTATTTCGAAAGTTTTATAACCGGATGTAAGAATTTCATATGTAATAAAAATAATTTTCTGAGATATTGATTTCTGAAGTTTTTATTGAAAAACTAAATAGCAAGAAATATCAATGTCAGAGTCATCTTTTGATATTTTTTTTGACTACTTTTACGCTTTACAATTTTACATAAAATATATATGGAAACATAAGGTTCTTAACTGGACGCATGATTAAATGTAAAGTTACTCAAATAAAATACGAATTATTTACAAATTAATAATTCAAAGGTCATAATATAGCTCTGTGAACAATTACGACAAAGTGTAATATATATATATATATAAATGAATATTAAGAAAGTAACTGTTGTATTATTCGGAAATAGCTTTATCCAAACACTTATGTCATTCAATTAGTTCAGATAATTAGATTCTATTAGACTTCATTTATATATTTATTTTACTATACCATAGTTTATCATTTATGTATATACATACTCATCCAACAGCGCGCGAACACACACACACAAACGTACAATACATACATATATATTCTGGTATTCTTATGTCTATGATTTTGAAAAAATCATTCGTTCTGTCTTTTAAGTTAAACTATACGGGTATAATAATTAATTGAACTTTCTCTACGATTGCACGAACATTTAAATCTATCTGATTTTTTAGGGTCACTTTTACAAACTTCGATTAACTCAACATTAGTAGCAAACTATTGGCTAATGGTTAATCACTGTTACTTCAATCAATTGAAATAACAGCAATATAGATTCATTTAATACCCAGCCATCAGTAATAATAGATTCCTATTTTATGGATAAAATAAATAAATAATAACTTCGTTAATATTAATAGTAACCTTAAATAGTAATATTAATAGTAACTTTCAATAGTAACTTTATGTTATTCCGATCTGGCGGTAAAGGAAGATTTCTGTTTTACAGAACGTAAATATAGCAAATAATTGTTTTGCATACCGTTGAAATAGTGGATTCCTGTTTTTATCATCCATCGGTAATAGTATATAGTGATATGCGAATTAAGAAAATAGATAATTGTGCACATAGTATATAATAATAGGTCCTCATTGTACCATCGGTCGATAAAGTAGAATAAGAAAGTTATGATCATTAATATACAAACTTCCAAATTTCCAAATTTAAAGAAATTATCCTTGAATTTAACTATATCCTACGTATCTATGTGTAGAAATATTATTAGCACTGTATACTGTTAGTATAATACTATTAAATCAGAATGAGACTGAAGGGATTTTGAAAATATACTAAAATATGCAGCCATTCGCTCGATAATGCTTGCATTATAAGATTTTCAATTACACTTTGCAAGTATTAACGACCCAGGTCTCACTACGTGGAAGTTGCTGCATGTGGAGACCCACGGGCTAACGGTGACTCTACTCTAAAATCCGCGTTCCGCGATACCGATCCGCGATACCTTTCCGCTTCAATGCATTGGCTTCTTGACTAACAGGGTATGCGTAGCTTAGCTACTACACACCTCTTACAGATAGCTCCACCATTTGCACCGTCCGCTTCAGACATAACGGATTATTAAGCACATCCGAATTCGTGCTTTCCGAATTTCGAACAAACAAAGCGCACTCCTTAGAAATACTAATCGCGTCGCGACACTCACGTGTGTGTTATAATTACGTAGATTCTACTGTTAAGCCGAAATTCGCGAAGTACCCCCATCGAGAATTTTAAAGAAATCAAACGAAGTCCACGGTAGGACCTTTAATCGCGCCCGAACACCCACGCAAGTGTTAAAAGAACGATGACTCTACTCTACAATTCGCGATTTCGGTTCGAACAATCAAACGAAATATAATCGCGCCCGAGAACACCCACGCCTGTGCCCGCCGACACGCGCGCCAGTGTTCTTCCTATCCTTCCCGTATTCGCGCATAGAAATCGATGATGAATCCCGCCATGCGACGAATCATCCAGCCGCTGATGAATCTATCCCTCGATGACCTATACTGTAAAAGAAAAAGCTAAAGAGAAAATAAAAAAACAAAAAAATATATAAAATAGAAAATAATATATATACACATATACAAAATACAAATAGAAAATATATATAAATAGATAAGAAACGAAAAGAGAAGCAGCATGCACCATCCCATGGGTCCTACCTAAAGCTTATAAATTATAATTAATAAATATAGATTAAAAACATAATTAAAAACATAAACACACAATTAAACACATAATTAAATACATAATTAGAAAAAAACAACATAAATAAATATAAAGAATACATAATTAAAAGGAAATAACATAATAATGACATAATTGAAAACATAATTCGAAAAGAAAAATATGAAATAGAAACGAGAGCCGGAAAAAGAAAAGAGAGCCCCAGAAAGAGAAGAATAGAGACACCCAAAAAGATAAAACAAGAGAAAAATGTTTTATATGATGCTGAGACAGCAACCCGCACAGAAGCCCTCGCCCACAGGCCCCTCCCATGGGTCCCACCCGAAATACACAAACGATAATTAATGAAAGTAAATAAGAATAAATAGAAATAACAGTGGACACAAAAGTGTGATAGAAAAATTTCCTTTTCGTTTGTCTAAGAAATTATTGTACAATATATTTCTGTTAAATTTCTTCTTTTGAAGTATTATTAGCTATATGAAATGAAAATATGTTAATGTTTAGTTGGAATTAGTTTGAAAAGATATTGGAAATGTAATATAATATGCAGCCATTCGCTCGGTAATACTTGCATTTAAAAATTTACAATTACACTTTGCAAGTATTAACGATCCAGGTCTCACCACGTGGAGGTTGCTGCATGTAGAGACCCACGAGCTAACGGTGACTCTACTTTACTCTAAAATCCGCGTTCCGCGATACCGATCCCTTATGCCTTCCGCTTCGGATATTTAGGGCGACTTAGCTAACAGGAGGTATATAGCCTTAGCTACAGGGACCCCACTTACAGAGAGCTTTACCGTTCAACACCCTCGCCTCGGGCATAACGAATTATTATGCACATCTGAATTCGTGCCTCCGAATTTCGAACAATCAAAGCGCATTAATCGCGTTCGCGACACTCACGTGTGGTATAATTACGTAGATTCTACTGTTCTATCCAAATCCGCGAAGTAATCTAATCGAAATGTCGAAAAAATTAAACGAAGTCCCCGGTAGGACTTTCAATCGCGCACGCGAACACTTACGTGAGTGTTAGAAAAACGGTGACTCTAAATTGAAATCCGAAGCGCACTCCAAATTTCAACACTAAAACGAAGTCCATGATAGGACTTTTAATCGCGCCCGGACACCCACGCAAGTGTTCGAAAAACGGTGACTCTACTCTATATAAACTAATCGAATATTCGAGCAAACAAAACGAAGTCCCCGGTAGGACTTTTAATCGCGCACGCGAACACTCACGTGAGTGTTAGAATAACGGTGACTCGAAGTTGAAATCCAAAGTGACATATGTTAACCGGTATTTAGACTTTCCATGATATTTGTCGAGATTTCCGCCCCGCTACCAAATATGAGGATTGTCATAACATCAGTTAACTATGTACAGCACTACAAGGTAAACCGTTCGCGCACCCCGAATTTCAACACTAAAACGAAGTCCATGATAGGACTTTTAATCGCGCCCGGACACCCACGCAAGTGTTCGGAAAACGGTGACTCTACTTTAAAAAAAACGCGTTCGCGAGGTAATCTAATCGAATATTCGAGCAAATATAAACGAAGTCCCCGGTAGGACTTTAAAGTCGCGCCCGCGTACATTCACGTGAGTTTTAAAAAAACGGTGACTCTATTCTAAATTCGCGTTTTCGATCCGAACAATCAAACGAAGTTTAATCGCGCCCGCGAACACCCACACTTGTGCCTGCCAACACACGCGTGAATGTTCTCCTATCCTGCCCGTATTCTCGCGTAATAATTGATGATGAATCCTGCCATGCGATGTATCATCCGGCTGCAGATGGCCCTATCCCTCGATGATCTATCCTGAAAAAAAAAATCTAAGGAGAAAATAAGAGATAGAAAAGAAAAGACATATTGAATATCGCTGCATGATTACTCAATCATCTCTGAAAAAGAAAAAAAAAGATGAATAAGACAGAGAAAAAAAAATATATAAAATAGAAAATAAATACGTATAAATAGATAAGAGTGTTGGAGAATGAAAAAGCTCTGCACGATGCTGAAACAGCTGCCCGCACCATCTCATGGGACCTACCTAAAACTTATAAATCATAATTAATAAGAATATATTAATAACATAACTGAAAACATAATTAAAAACATAATTAAAAACATAATTAAAAAGAAACAAAATAAATGAATATTAAGAAAATATAATTGATAAGAAACAACCTAAATAAATATTAAGAAAACATAACTGAAAAGAAATAACTTATTAATAACATAACTGAAAACATAATCAAAAAAGAAAAATATGAAATAGAAAAGAGAAAAAAAGAAATGCAGTTCTATACGATGCTGAGACAGCAGTCCGCACCTTTTCATGTGTCCTACCTAAAATTTATAAATCATAATTAATTAGAATATATTAATAACATAATTAAAAACATGATTAAACACATAATTAAACACATAAATAAACACAAATAAACACAAATAAACACAAATAAACACATAATTAAACACATAATTAAACACATAATTAAACATATAATTAAAAACATAATTAAAAAGAAACAATATAAATAAATATTAAGAAAACATAACTGAAAAGAAATAACTTATTAATAACATAACTGAAAACATAATCAAAAAAGAAAAATATGAAATAGAAAAGAGAAAAAAAGAGATGCAGTTCTATACGATGCTGAGACAGCAACCCGCACAGAGGCACACCCCCATGGCCCATCCCATGGGTCCCACCCGAGACTATAAATCATAATTCATAAGAGTATATTAATAAGATAGAAAATAAAAACAAGAAAAATATAACTTAAAAAAGAGAGCTGCAGAAAGATAAGAGAATAGAGGCAGCTCTACATGATGCTGAGACAGCAACCCGCACAGAGGCCCTCACCCATGGGCCCCTCCCATGGGTCCCACCCGAGATTATAAACTATAATTAATAAGAGTGTATTAATGACATAGAAAATAAAAACAAGAAAAGTATGACTTAAAAAAGAGAGCCGAAGATAGATAAGAGAATAGAAGCAGCTCTACATGATGCTGTGATAGCAACCCGTACAAAGGCCCTCACCCATGGGCCCACCCCATGGGTCCCAACCGGGATATATAAAGAATTATTAATGAGAGTAAATTAGAATAAATAGTAATGACAGTATTTTCTTTGCGTTTCAATTTTAAATCGATAGTATATCTATTAATCAATAGTATATAGTAGTACATGTATATGCTCTTTATAACGTTGTTAAGAATATTCTGTTATTTAAATATTAAATAATTATAATTTTCGTACATATTATATTATTTAAATGTTAAGATAATCTTCTTTGTTAATTATTCCTTCCCGTCTTCGTGATCCCACGTCCTGGAACTAGCTGAAAAGAAATAAGGAAAGAAAAAGAATATATTAATTATACGAACGATAAAATTCTGAAATTAATTTAATTAAATTTAAGAAAAATAAAAGATTAATTAAAAAGAAATGAAATATTCTGAACACAGATATAAATAAATATTATTCTCTCTGAAAGAAATATTATATTTATTAATCGATAATATATGATAATATATGTACATGTTCTCTATAACGTTGCTAAGAATATCCTATTGTTTAAATATTAATTAATTATTCCCTCACGTGTTCGCGATCCCACGACCCAGACCTAGCTGAAAAGAAATAAGGAAAGAAAAAAGAATTAGTATATATGTAAATTAATTATACGAACGATAAAATGCTAAATTTAATTTGATTAAACTTAAGAAAAATAAACGATTAATATAAATAAATATTATTCTCCCTGAAAGAAATATTATTATATCTATTAATCGATAGTAAATGACAATACATGTATATGATTTTTATAACGTTGCTAAGAATATCTTATTGTTTAAATATTATTTAATTATACTTCACGTATATCGTACATTGTTTAAATGTTAAGATAATCCTATTTATTAATTATTCCTTCCCGTGTTCGCGATCCCACAACTAGCTAGCTGAAAAGAAATAAGGAAAATGAAAGAATATGTATATATGTATATTAATTATACGAACGATAAAATTCTGAATTTAATTTAATTAAACTTAATAGCTAAGATAAAAAATATTAATTAAAAAAAAATTAAAAATTCTGAATACTGATCTAAAGAAATATTATATTACTTTTACATTTCATAGATATGTGATTTTAATATAGAACTCGATTTTATTAAAATAAAATTATGAATTGAATTGAACTTTAGAAAAGAGAAAATGTGCTAAATTTATCAATCGACTTTAACGTAAAATTTGATTTTATTAAACTAGAATCATAAATTCAATTAAGTTTTAAAAAAGAGTTTAATATTAAAAAGGCATAAAATATGAAATAATCCTATTCGCGTACGCGTGGCAATGTGGGAATATTAATTACGGAAAGTTACTTCGTCTCAGTTTTTTAAATTTACACCCGTACACCCATCACCACAAGAGCATTTTGAGTGACAACATGGTAAAATTAAAATACTAACATAGTAAAACTAAGAGCCATTCTCAAAAGTTCCTAGTGAACCTTCGAAAATAACTCAGTAGTCTAATAGTTGTCCTCTTGAGCCACATGTTGTCTTCGGCATATAGCCTCTTCTTTGCTTCGTGCCTCAACCTAATCGATTATCACTCTAAAACTGTAACGGCAAAATTTGATTCCAAATTCTAAGATATGAAAGAAAACCCTAATACAACCCTAACGAATCTGAAAACTTATTATTATCCTTTCGAAAGATACTTTTTCGCAGCGTGGGAGAAATTAGATATTAATTATAAAAAAAAATTAGAAATGAGATAATAGTATATTAATTGCTGAAAATCCTGAGCTAAAAAATAATTAATTTATCATCTAGGCTTACGGACTACGCCTCTTTGTTTTTTAGCAATCATTCTACTCGATTTTTATCTTTCAAAACCAATGACTCTATCAAGACTTTTTTTGTATCAATTTAAATTGATTAAATATTTAATTAATAATTATTTAAAAATATAAAGCAAACCCTTGGACGTTCCTTCTTACAAGCGAATATTTTAATCATTATAATAAAATCATCCACAGTTTCGTTTGTAATCCAGAAACTATCCATCGCGAATGTCTTCTTGCTCATTCTTTGTTATAATTCATGAATATCGATTCTTTACTTATTACCGCGCGAGAAAAATATTTAAAAATTATTTTAAATATTCAAAATTTGCAATAATTAATAAACGCGTTTGAACAAGAAGACTCTATCCTGATTTAATAAATAAAACAATAAATAAAAAACCATTCACAAATAAATCTCCGAAGAAATTTTTACTTGTGGTCACTCAATGCTCTTCTACTAATTAATTACAACCAATCACTCGTGCCAATTCGGACATTTCGTCCTCGACATGATTGAGTGATCGGAGGGACTTAAAAATTCACTCACTACTTAAGAAGTTCTGCGATGGCTCCAAAACACTCGATTTAGGTCAAAAATGAGGATCGATGATTCGTAGGTGGTTCATGAAAATGTAGTAGGCCAACATTGAAGATGGATGAGATCCTCTTCAGTGATGCACTGATTCTAATTCACGGCAGGTATTTATTAACGGACGTTCACTGAATTTAATTCGCGAAACTCTACTGCCTTTTATAAATACAGTCTGTGCGACTGTTAAAAAACAAAAATACTTCGCGAACAAACACTGACTGTAAAAACTGCATTGCACGCAGTTGATGCAAAAACATTTCTTATTTAAATCGCGAAGCGCGAACGAACAAACAGTGCTTCTACTTGGCGATATTTTTATTTTACCGATAAAAACATTCGATTATTTGATTGCTACGCGCACGATTGCAATGAACTTCTGAAACATTATTTTAAGTCCAACGATTGTTTCCGTCTTTTTAATGTTTAAACGAATGTAGTATTGTTTAAATATTATTTAGGTGTACTGTGTGTACACTATTTATTGCTTAAATAATTATAAACTACAGGAAAATATTAATTTATAAATTTTCGCGATTAGAAGTAGAGTATCGATGTGCCACGGTCGGGGTCTGAAGGAAAACTAACTCGCGAATCGTCAAAATTAATCGAAGGACCGTTTATGTTTATTTTGCAGAAGGCCAACAATCCCGAGATTAAAATTTAGAAGTACTGGTACTTTATATTAAAATTATTTTAAGTCCAACGAGTGTTTCCGTCTTTTTAATGTTTAAACGAATGTAGTATTGTTTAAATATTATTTAGGTGTACTGTGTGTACACTATTTATTGTTTAAATAATTATAAACTACAGGAAAATATTAATTTATAAATTTTCGCGATTAGAAGTAGAGTATCGATATGCCACGGTCGGGGTCTGAAGGAAAACTAACTCGCGAATCGTCAAAGTTAACCGAAGGACCGTTTATGTTTATTTTGCATAAGGCCAACAATCCCGAGATTAAAATTTAGAAGTACTGGTACTTTATATTAAAATTATTTTAAGTCCAACGAGTGTTTCCGTCTTTTTAATGTTTAAACGAATGTAGTATTGTTTAAATATTATTTAGGTGTACTGTGTGTACACTATTTATTGTTTAAATAATTATAAACTACAGGAAAATATTAATTTATAAATTTTCGCGATTAGAAGTAGAGTATAGATGTGCCACGGTCGGGGTCCGAAGGAAAACTAACTCGCGAATCGTCAAAGTTAATCGAAGGACCGTTTATGTTTATTTTGCAGAAGGCCAACAATCCCGAGATTAAAATTTAGAAGTACTGGTACTTTATATTAAAATTATTTTAAGTCCAACGATTGTTTCCGTCTTTTTAATGTTTAAACGAATGTAGTATTGTTTAAATATTATTTAGGTGTACTGTGTGTACACTATTTATTGTTTAAATAATTATAAACTACAGGAAAATATTAATTTATAAATTTTCGCGATTAGAAGTAGAGTATCGATGTGCCACGGTCGGGGTCCGAAGGAAAACTAACTCGCGAATCGTCAAAGTTAATCGAAGGACCGTTTATGTTTATTTTGCAGAAGGCCAATAATCCCGAGATTAAAATTTAGAGGTACTGGTACTTTATATTAAAATTATTTTAAGTCCAACGAGTGTTTCCGTCTTTTTAATGTTTAAACGAATGTAGTATTGTTTAAATATTATTTAGGTGTACTGTGTGTACACTATTTATTGCTTAAATAATTATAAACTACCAGAAAATATTAATTTATAAATTTTCGCGATTAGAAGTAGAGTATAGATGTGCCACGGTCGGGGTCCGAAGGAAAACTAACTCGCGAATCGTCAAAGTTAATCGAAGGACCGTTTATGTTTATTTTGCATAAGGCCAACAATCCCGAGATTAAAATTTAGAAGTACTGGTACTTTATATTAAAATTATTTTAAGTCCAACGAGTGTTTCCGTCTTTTTAATGTTTAAACGAATGTAGTATTGTTTAAATATTATTTAGGTGTACTGTGTGTACACTATTTATTGCTTAAATAATTATAAACTACAAGAAAATATTAATTTATAAATTTTCGCGATTAGAAGTAGAGTATAGATGTGCCACGGTCGGGGTCCGAAGGAAAACTAACTCGCGAATCGTCAAAGTTAATCGAAGGACCGTTTATGTTTATTTTGCAGAAGGCCAACAATCCCGAGATTAAAATTTAGAAGTACTGGTACTTTATATTAAAATTATTTTAAGTCCAACGAGTGTTTCAGTCTTTTTAATGTTTAAACGAATGTAGTATTGTTTAAATATTATTTAGGTGTACTGTGTGTACACTATTTATTGTTTAAATAATTATAAAATACCCGAAAATATCAATTTATAAATTTTCGCGATTAGAAGTAGAGTATCGATGTGCCACGGTCGGGGTCTGAAGGAAAACTAACTCGCGAATCGTCAAAGTTAATCGAAGGACCGTTTATGTTTATATTGCAGAAGGCCAACAATCCCGAGATTAAAATTTAGAAGTACTGGTACTTTATATTAAAATTATTTTAAGTCCAACGAGTGTTTCCGTCTTTTTAATGTTTAAACGAATGTAGTATTGTTTAAATATTATTTAGGTGTACTGTGTGTACACTATTTATTGCTTAAATAATTATAAACTACAAGAAAATATTAATTTATAAATTTTCGCGATTAGAAGTAGAGTATAGATGTGCCACGGTCGGGGTCCGAGGGAAAACTAACTCGCGAATCGTCAAAGTTAATCGAAGGACCGTTTATGTTTATTTTGCAGAAGGCCAACAATCCCGAGATTAAAATTTAGAAGTACTGGTACTTTATATTAAAATTATTTTAAGTCCAACGAGTGTTTCAGTCTTTTTAATGTTTAAACGAATGTAGTATTGTTTAAATATTATTTAGGTGTACTGTGTGTACACTATTTATTGCTTAAATAATTATAAACTACAAGAAAATATTAATTTATAAATTTTCGCGATTAGAAGTAGAGTATAGATGTGCCACGGTCGGGGTCCGAAGGAAAACTAACTCGCGAATCGTCAAAGTTAATCGAAGGACCGTTTATGTTTATTTTGCAGAAGGCCAACAATCCCGAGATTAAAATTTAGAAGTACTGGTACTTTATATTAAAATTATTTTAAGTCCAACGAGTGTTTCAGTCTTTTTAATGTTTAAACGAATGTAGTATTGTTTAAATATTATTTAGGTGTACTGTGTGTACACTATTTATTGTTTAAATAATTATAAAATACCCGAAAATATCAATTTATAAATTTTCGCGATTAGAAGTAGAGTATCGATGTGCCACGGTCGGGGTCTGAAGGAAAACTAACTCGCGAATCGTCAAAGTTAATCGAAGGACCGTTTATGTTTATATTGCAGAAGGCCAACAATCCCGAGATTAAAATTTAGAAGTACTGGTACTTTATATTAAAATTATTTTAAGTCCAACGAGTGTTTCCGTCTTTTTAATGTTTAAACGAATGTAGTATTGTTTAAATATTATTTAGGTGTACTGTGTGTACACTATTTATTGCTTAAATAATTATAAACTACAAGAAAATATTAATTTATAAATTTTCGCGATTAGAAGTAGAGTATAGATGTGCCACGGTCGGGGTCCGAGGGAAAACTAACTCGCGAATCGTCAAAGTTAATCGAAGGACCGTTTATGTTTATTTTGCAGAAGGCCAACAATCCCGAGATTAAAATTTAGAAGTACTGGTACTTTATATTAAAATTATTTTAAGTCCAACGAGTGTTTCAGTTTTTTTAATGTTTAAACGAATGTAGTATTGTTTAAATATTATTTAGGTGTACTGTGTGTACACTATTTATTGCTTAAATAATTATAAACTACAAGAAAATATTAATTTATAAATTTTCGCGATTAGAAGTAGAGTATAGATGTGCCACGGTCGGGGTCCGAAGGAAAACTAACTCGCGAATCGTCAAAGTTAATCGAAGGACCGTTTATGTTTATTTTGCAGAAGGCCAACAATCCCGAGATTAAAATTTAGAAGTACTGGTACTTTATATTAAAATTATTTTAAGTCCAACGAGTGTTTCAGTCTTTTTAATGTTTAAACGAATGTAGTATTGTTTAAATATTATTTAGGTGTACTGTGTGTACACTATTTATTGTTTAAATAATTATAAAATACCCGAAAATATCAATTTATAAATTTTCGCGATTAGAAGTAGAGTATCGATGTGCCACGGTCGGGGTCTGAAGGAAAACTAACTCGCGAATCGTCAAAGTTAATCGAAGGACCGTTTATGTTTATATTGCAGAAGGCCAACAATCCCGAGATTAAAATTTAGAAGTACTGGTACTTTATATTAAAATTATTTTAAGTCCAACGAGTGTTTCCGTCTTTTTAATGTTTAAACGAATGTAGTATTGTTTAAATATTATTTAGGTGTACTGTGTGTACACTATTTATTGCTTAAATAATTATAAACTACAAGAAAATATTAATTTATAAATTTTCGCGATTAGAAGTAGAGTATAGATGTGCCACGGTCGGGGTCCGAAGGAAAACTAACTCGCGAATCGTCAAAGTTAATCGAAGGACCGTTTATGTTTATTTTGCAGAAGGCCAACAATCCCGAGATTAAAATTTAGAAGTACTGGTACTTTATATTAAAATTATTTTAAGTCCAACGAGTGTTTCCGTCTTTTTAATGTTTAAACGAATGTAGTATTGTTTAAATATTATTTAGGTGTACTGTGTGTACACTATTTATTGCTTAAATAATTATAAACTACAAGAAAATATTAATTTATAAATTTTCGCGATTAGAAGTAGAGTATAGATGTGCCACGGTCGGGGTCCGAGGGAAAACTAACTCGCGAATCGTCAAAGTTAATCGAAGGACCGTTTATGTTTATTTTGCAGAAGGCCAACAATCCCGAGATTAAAATTTAGAAGTACTGGTACTTTATATTAAAATTATTTTAAGTCCAACGAGTGTTTCAGTCTTTTTAATGTTTAAACGAATGTAGTATTGTTTAAATATTATTTAGGTGTACTGTGTGTACACTATTTATTGCTTAAATAATTATAAACTACAAGAAAATATTAATTTATAAATTTTCGCGATTAGAAGTAGAGTATAGATGTGCCACGGTCGGGGTCCGAAGGAAAACTAACTCGCGAATCGTCAAAGTTAATCGAAGGACCGTTTATGTTTATTTTGCAGAAGGCCAACAATCCCGAGATTAAAATTTAGAAGTACTGGTACTTTATATTAAAATTATTTTAAGTCCAACGAGTGTTTCAGTCTTTTTAATGTTTAAACGAATGTAGTATTGTTTAAATATTATTTAGGTGTACTGTGTGTACACTATTTATTGTTTAAATAATTATAAAATACCCGAAAATATCAATTTATAAATTTTCGCGATTAGAAGTAGAGTATCGATGTGCCACGGTCGGGGTCTGAAGGAAAACTAACTCGCGAATCGTCAAAGTTAATCGAAGGACCGTTTATGTTTATATTGCAGAAGGCCAACAAACCCGACTGCAAAATTTTAAAATATTAGTATATTATAATAAAATTATTTTGTTTCTCGCGCGTTTTTGTCTTTTTAATGTTTAAACTATTGTTCTATTGTTTAAATATTTCTGTATTGTATTCCGCGTACATTATATATTTTTAAATATTTATAAAATTACCAAAAATATTAATTTATGTCTTCGCGTTTAGAAAGTGAGAGAATCGATTTACACTCTTCGAAGTGCGAAAGGAAACTAACTGGCGAATCGTGAAAGGTAATGAAAGGACTGTTTATGTTTATATTGTACAAAGTCAACTACCGCGAAATAATATTTTGAAGTATTGGATTCTTATATTAAAATTATTTTCCTTTTCTCGTGCCTTAGCGTCTTTATAATGTTTAAACGAATGTACTATTGTTTAAATATTAATTTATTGTGCTCGGTGTACACGTCAAATTGCTTAAATAATTATAAAATTATCGAAATTATTAATTATTCATGTAGAGTCCTAAAATAGTCTGATATAATGAATTTAGATGTTTATTCATCAAATTACAAAAGGAAACTAATCCGATAGCTATCGGTATCCATTTTTGTGTATATTATAATCATCTAAAATATAACTTTTATATATTATATAATGTAAATTTAAATTATGTAAAGAAAGAAAAAAAAAAGAAAATGTGAAAATGATACTAGCGCCACGAGATGTTGATATAGATTTACTTTCGGACAAAACATAACCTTATTATTGCATGTCTTGATAATTTTTGTAAATAGCATACGTTCGCTATTTATAAACTTAGTAATTAATCATTAACGTTATCTGTTCGTATTAATTATATTTATATGACAATGTCCGAGACTATAAATGGAATTTGTCTTTTAATGTGTCCTGAGAAAGAAAGATGGATGTAAGTCAAAATGGCATATAATTCTTTCTATCAATTAATTCGTTACATTTGGACAAAGTCTTAATCATTATTTCAATGCACTTATGTATGTTATATCAATTAGGAGAGAGAAAGAAGGTTTATTGCATCGATTTGAAATTGATGAAAAAACGAAACATTTAAAAAGACCAAAAGCCGATCCGAATAAAATAATAAAAAGTTTTTCTCGTCCAGCTGCTGGTCAGATTATGACAGATCCGAGTCTTTTACGACCAGGACCTGTATTACTATCAACAATTAAATATTTATTTACAAAGTATTATTATATATTATAACAACAGTTATATTATAATAATAGCAGTGTAATAAGCTTTTAATATTTTATATAATTTAGGATATTAACACGCACAGATGTAGATTGGGTACATATATATGATTTTACATTTGATCGATTAAGAGCTATACGGCAAGATTTAGTGATTCAAAGAATTGGTACGATTATGAGTATTCAACTTTTAGAACCCATTGTACGATTTCATACATATGCCGCACAAAGGTAAAATGATAACAAATTATAAAGCAAAAAGAAAATCATATAATTTATCATGATATTATATTTCATAGACTCTGCGAACGAAATATTTCTGAGTTTGATCCAAAAATTAATGATCAACATTTGTTGGAATGTATTAAGCAATTGTTAATCTTGTACGATACAGTAAACAAAACAGAGAAGTTAGAGCTTCATGAAGACATAAAAGCATTAACATTGATTGATAATAGAGCAGAAATGGAAGCATTATATATTCTTTTAAATATTGGAGATATCTCAGCATTGAACAGAGCTTTATCTCTTCCTGAAAAATTAAGGCATGTCACGATAAGTAAGATAGAAATATATTCATTTCATTTTAATAATTAATGTTTGTTATGTTACTTTATAATTGAAATAATATTCAATAATAATATAGTACAATTACGTAAATATTCATAAATGAATGTTTTAGAAAGTTGGAGGAAATTCGATTAGCCACAAATATATCTATAGCTTGGTATTTAAGGAACTATGTACGAGTGTTTCGATTAATACAAAAACTCCGTCCAATACTTGTATGTGCTGCTATGTGCAATTTAAAGAATATGAGAAGGTATTTCGACATTATGTTTTATGTTTTCATTGTTATATAGTACAAGTAGATATACTATATTTCTTTTTTTTTTGTATATTATTTTAGAAATGTATTACAAATTATGAGTTCTGGATATAATAATAAAATTCTCACATTTCCTGGATTAAAATTACAAGAGTTATTATTGTACAAAGACATAGAAAAACTTGAAAATGACTGCAAACTATTTAATTTAACATTTACTAATCAAAATATTTTGTTTCAAAAAACATCGTTTAACGATACAATATTATTGGTGAGTATTTAATATTTTCAACTTTGATTATTATTTAAGTAATATAAACTGTACAATTTTATCTTTTCTCACAAAGGTATCCTTGTGTTTGCATAATATTCAAGTATAAAATGCAAGTTACAATAATGGAATTATAGTTTCTCATTAATGTTTACTATATTTGTTTTATATATTTTAGGCAAATAGTGAAATGTATTATACGCCTCAAATATTACACAAGTTCTTGCCAAATATACTTCTGGGATCTTTATAATCAAATTATTAAAAAAATTATCTCCTTTGCTTTTTTGATTTAAAATTGATTAGTTTAAACAATTTTTGTTGTTAGACAAAAATAAAAATATACAATATTCTTCACTGCTAAATTTTTTATAAAAATTTTTCATGCGCAATATTATCAACTGTACTTAATCATAAATAAAAATGTAATATAGATTTCATATAACAAATATTTTATACAAGTTCGTTAATTATTTATAACCTATGCATCAAACCTCTATTTTCAGGATGATGTAAAAGTAAATTATATTTTAATAATTACATCAGTCTATTGTGAATCACTAGATGAGCTACTGGACGAATCTGTTGACATAACTTCAACATCTTCCGTTTCTTGTTTGTGAGTATTCATAGCTACACTCCCTTGTCCACCCACAGACATATGAATTTCTCCTGATGGATGCCATGCAAACTGGTTTGCTTGTGACACTGGAGGCTCTAAAATAATACTTATTTGAAATATATGAAACTCACTTATATCTAAAATGTATCTTTTTTTTTTTATATAATTTGCACAAAGTATATACCACCCGCAGGATGACCTGTTCTATGTAAATCTGAAGGAATTCCTGGATGAGAGCCTAACATCGGTACATTTAAAGGAAGATCACTTAGTCTACCTAAACATCCTAATCTCATTTCGATATCTGAAAAAGAAAAATTAATTTGTTGTTTATTTTAAAGGTTACATTTTACAAAAATAGATAAATGTAATGATTATACCAAATATAATTATTGTACCTGTAGGATAAGGCCTTCGAGGATCTCCTTGTTGCCATGTTAATGGTGCACAGATTGCATTTGAAGCACTTATTCTATGAGCAAACTTAATGAGTTCTTCAGAAGGTACAGGACGTTTATTAGCACGTGCAATAGATTGTAATTTTTGTTTTGCCTGGTATATAGCAGTAGCTAATATTTGTTCAGCTTCCTTTAATTGACGTTGTAATTGTTGAATGTCCTGGTCTTGCCTTTCAACTTCTGCCTTTAAAGCTTCCATTTTTAAATTTATTTTTGCTTGCTCTGCAGCACGCTTCAAAGTTGCTTTCAATTCATTATCTTTTGCTATTAATAACTCTGTCAACTGTGTGTGTTCTGTAGTGGATAATTTCAACGGTTTCTGAGCTATTATGTTCTCTATCATTTCCCTAATATAAGAGAAGAATAAAGATTATGCGAATATATATGTGCAAACTATAATCATATAGTATTAATATAAAAGTGCAATTTATTTTAAAGTGACAAAATGTTTTTTTTTTTTTAATTATTTATTATTATACATTCATCAGAATAAATAAAAGAATAAATAATATATCTTACTTTGCTATTAATTCAATATCATCAATTATTGACAAAAGTGCTTCTTTTGTACTTTTACTTGAAGTCATCATATATACGTTCTATATTAACTGAAACTTAGAGAACAAAATACTTTATATAAAATTTAAATCATACATTAAATATACTACCAATAAGAAAATATAATGATGCTTTTTTCACGTATTCATCAAATTAACAAACATATATCGTCTTATCGTTATGTTAGAAGTTCATAAAAACATAGTGTAAACGAACGGGTTGCCATTTTTAAATCTACCGAAAGATATTTGCATTACAGATCATTAACTTACGAACTTATAAGATAGTATTTTCGACTATATAACGTGAATATCTTACAAACATAACCACATTTTAATTTTATTTTTAATGAATGTGAAGTAAAAGAATATAAAAATTTGATTTTTGGAAGAAAAATTTGTTCAAATTTTTGAACATCATTTATAAAATTATATCAAATTATGTAAATGAAACTGACCAGATCTACACGATATTTTTAAAGTTGTTCCCTAGGTGGCGTATTGTGTCAATATTTTTAATCTAATTGAGAGTACCACTAAAATTTTCTCTTAACGAAATAATGTATATATTCGATATAAATAAAAGAGTTTAATAAAATGAAGCGTAAAATTAGACCCTTATCTACTTTTGTAAAATAACAAGGAACAATAAAACATGAACGGAAACAAAATATTCAAATATTTCCCGCTTTAGCTAAGGTCCATAGACTTGAAAATTGCTGAAGGGATATCGGCTGGACAAAATCGTACGCTATTTGACAACTGGTATCACGTGACATGACTGTACACATTAACGAACCTATCATAGACGAAATAAGATTAACAATAAATTTTTTTTTTTAGATTTCGCTTCTTTTAATTTTATGCGCACTGATAGATCCCCGAATAGTCGTGAACAAACAGATTTTACAATAGATATTTATTTCAGCGATAATGGGCAGTGCAAAGTCGGGTGAATTATCATTACAATTAATGATGGAAGTTGATTATATATTAAGTAAAATTTACAATTTACTTAACTATAATTGAATTAATCATATAAATATAATGAATAATGCTTCTTCAATAGTTTACGACGAAATTATTTATTTCATGATAGAGACTTTAAGATTAAATTATGCCAATGTTAAAGATTATCGTTCCCACTAAACATACATGAACATTTTCTGCTTATTTCAAGAATTATTTGTCCATTCGAGTAATAATTCAACTTTGAACTTAATTTGTATTATTAGTTTCTATTAACTAACTTAATTTGCCCTTTAATAGATGCTTTTTACGACTAGCAATCACAAAGAGCAGCTTTATTATAAAATGGTGCAGACATTATTACATCTGCAATTGAAATTCTCTTCTGGATTAAGTATTTTACTGCTTACATAAGTAGATATAATAAAATGTACTGCAGATAATCGGTATAACAAGTTTCCTGATAAAAAAAAAAAAAGAAAAATTGAACAGTGATATAACTGGTTCATTGCATATGCATTGAAATGTTTTGCGACAAAATCTGTACTTAAGATAGTTATCTTGAATAAAGATATATGACTAAATCTTTGTCAAGCATTCAGCAGCACAATGTGTTAATGAACCAGCAATAGATGGAAACAGAATAAACAGCATAGTGTTCTTAATGTCGAAGGAACTCAATGTTATAATTTTGGTGCTAAGTGTGTAGGCACCACACGCACATATAAATGTCCTTGTATTTTTAATGAATGGCTATAAGACCAGATTCCAAAAGCTTTTGTAATTTGGCAGCTATGTCAGGATTCTTTAAGTGACTGTAAAAACATAGAATATTAAATAACGAAATATTTTTTTTTTGTTTATAATGCTTTGTACGATTTTTCAATATACTTACTCTTGTAAGGCTCGTGGATCACTTTGCATTTGTTCCAAAATCAATCTCATGGCTGGATCTCGTAAAATACTTTGAACTTCTGGATCTGCCATTGCTCTTTTTCTAACTTCTTCAGGATTTGAACTAACGGAAACGGCACACGAACGATAGCCTTCCAATGCCTCACTGTTTGATGGATCTAATTCCAATGCTTTTTGATATGCTGTTAGTGCCTTGCCCTGCTGTTGCATACCTTGCAATATCTTTCCTTTCCTAATCCAACCTTTAATAAACTTTGGATCTATCTCAACACATTTTTCACAGTCTTTCAATCCAAGATCAAAAGCTGCTAATTTTGTATAACAGGCTGCTCTATTACTATAATACTTAGGATCATCTGGATTTCTTCTAATAGCTTCGGAATAATGTTTTATTGCTGCAGGATAATCACCATCTTTGTACTTTTGATTTCCCAATTCCTTCTCTTCTTCTGCTTTAACAGGATCAATATAAGCTTTCCTTTCTTCTTCTTTTATAATTTTATCTATATCTGATAATAATGTCTTAATCTCTGGTGTTCTATGTTCAGACATTGATTTTTCATAATATACTTTAGCCTGTTTCCAGTTTGCCATTTTTTCATATGCATGACCAATTCTAGTAAATGCTTTAGCTATGAGTTTAAAATCAGCTCGATTTTCTCTCCCTACCTCAATAGCTTTTTCACATTGAGCAATACATTTTTCATATTCTTTCTGTTCAAAATATACTGCAGCTATATTAAGCAAATAAACAATTTCTGTTGGATCAAGTTCAACTGCTTTATTATAATGTTGAAGAGCTTCCTCAAAGTTTTTCTTTTTATAGGCCTCATTTCCTAATTTCTTTTCATTCAAAGCATCTCTTTTCTCTACTGGTAAGTTTTCGTCTTCTTTTTTTTCTACTTTAGGCTCTGGTTTTGATTTTGGAGGTTCAGGTGGTTGTTCTTGGTCTACTTCCATTGTTTCATCTACACCTAAAAGTACTCCTAGAGTCGTGAGTATTCTTGGATCCTGAAGATTCAAACTTAAACTTTGAGGATTAGTACGTAGCTCTTGTAATAATTTTAAATATTCTGGATCATTTACGTAAGCCTTTGTTCTAGAATCATTTGCCAATTTTTTGAGAAGATCAGGATGATTGAAAGGATTGAATCTGCTTGAACTTTTTTGTGCCTTGACATCAGCCAAACTCGCTTTCATTTGGGCATTGTCAGGATCCAACATTAAACCTTTTTCATAAGCTGCAATGGATTCATCTAATTTACCCAAATATGCAAGAGCGCTACCTTTGCGAGAATATCCCTTTCCCCAATCAGGTTTCAGGTTAACAGTTTTTTCGGCATCTTCCAAAGCCTTCTCATACAATTTTGCTTTTGCAAATGCTGCAGAACGATTACTATACAAAACATGATTATTACTATCCAAAATTATGGCTTCAGTATAATTTTTGATGGCTTCATCAAATCTACCATCTTGCAAGGCAGCATTTCCTTTCACTTTCAATACAGATACCTACGCAGGAATTAAACACCATTAATCCAAACCCTTAATAAGTTATGTTGATCAAAAAAGAAATTTGAAATTTCCTCTCGTAGATCGCAAAAATTCATATTAATGGCATAAAATCTATTTGAATTTATTAATAAAAAGACAAATAAAGGATGAAAAGTTTTATATTATTCTTACACCTATAATCGATGTATGGTTTTATTAAAGACGACAATGCGTGTTCTAATTTAAAAATATTAATGCGTCTTTTTTACGATGCTGAAAAAAAATTCAACAATAAACATTTACCTTATCCATAACGGTCGATGTATAGCAAAGAGAATTATCGTTTTATAATATTTGGATTATAACTCACTCTCTCACTCTCTCTCTCTCTTTTTCTCTCTCTCTTGCGTGTACAAAAATTTTTGATGACTTGTGAATGTGATGTCGTGCCGGTGCAGATTTCAGAAAGCTCCAGAAATGGACAACTAGCGCCTCTCAGTGTTTATCACGAAAACATTTCTACGTATAGAGTAGTATCTTCCTTTACATTCGACAGTATTTTCTAGTACATTCTGAAGCGTTGCTTTTTGTTATAGTGCTGTCATCTTCGCCATGGTCGATGCAAAAAAAAAACTGAACGAAGCATCTAAAAAAAAAAAAAAAAAAAAAAAAAAAAAAAAAACCGAACAAAAAAAAAAAATTCATAATTATATCGAATTTATACATCTTTTTATTACAACCATCGATTAAATAATTTATAGTTCAATGATGCGCATTAATTGTCGACCATCGGTATATCTATATTTATTTTAAGATTTATAAATATTAATCCTGACGTTATTTGTCCCGTATAGATTACGACATATATATATATATATATATATATATATATGTACGTATGTACATACGTAGGTACTGTGTCCTACTTTCAACTTATAATACATATCTTTACGTAATGGCAATTATTTTCTAATCGATATTGTTTTATATAAATCGAACTTATTCGACGCAATATTCTTCGATCTTTAAATAAAAAGATTACTTGTCTTTTTTTTTATTCTCATTTCATTATTGCAAAGTAAAATAAAAATTAAAGAATCGTTAGTTAACGTTAAGAAAATATTTGTCATATATTTATAGAAACTTGATTCATTAAAAATTCTACAATATTTGTGACTATACTTCATGATGACGTCTTCTGATAAGTCATTTCGATAACAATGACATCTAGACGATATTTATTATATATAACTCATTTAAAGAAGGTGAGAAAAATCATTGTCTTATGTTATATCAATTTTTCGAATACTTTGTTGAATTTTTTGAAAATTATTCGACAAAATCAAACTATATTGATCGTTTAACGGCCTACTATAGGATCCCTATAGCTTTTTGTAGAATTTGAAAATTTTTATTTCAAGCATTATACAAAGACATAAATTTTTCTCGGCATACGTCAATAAGATATTAAATAATCATAAATTACTTAACAAAGCCGCACGACAATTTGATCATGCTATTGTTCTTTGAAAGTTGGTATTTCCGATAGTAAATTGAAGCAACTGGGGTTTTCCAAGCAACCCGACCTGTTGCATAGTTCTTCATACCTTAGAGTCTGTTGACCCTGAATGAAGACTATATACAATTTCTTAACATTCGAATGAATTCATATAATTGAATATATATGAGTTTCAATCTCAAGGATTATACCAAAGGAATACCGCGATCTGTATTAAAAATAATATATAATGAAGTCTTTTTTCTTTTGCAAATAAGAAAAAACGATTAGAAGTTTAATGTTGAATATAGTTTTATCCTTTTCTTTTTTTTCTTCTTTTTTTTTCACAATGTATTTTAAATCCTTTAAAAACTTACCTTACACTTAATTTTTAAAAGCAAAACAAAAATTCTCTCTTCTTTTTATTGCACACCAGCACGAAAAAGTAGCGAGCAACATTACCGACCTGATAATAATACTAATTGAATAATAATAATAATAATAATAATAATACTAATAATAATAATAATATTAATTGATAATACACGTCTCTCTCGTTGAACGCGTATTTCGCGTAAGAATTTTAATTCGTGACAATTAAAAAAAAAAAAAAAAAAAAAAAAAAAAAGGAAGAAAAAAACAATGAAGCGCGATAAATTGAAATAACTTTGGTCTATTCAAAGAAATATTTTAGTAAGCTATATGAACACATCATAGAAATAGCTAAGTACTTCTCTTTCGCGTGTTATCGACGAATCATCATCGTCTTCTACGAACGGAAGGGGATACTATAATTACAGTTTCTGTTTTATGCCTTCGAGACAAGCAGACGATTCGTGGCAAACTCCTTCCTCCTTCTCTAATCCAAATATAATTCTAAAGGCAGCGCAAAAACCGTAGACCAAACTCCCCCAAAAAGGAATAAGTCTGACGGATTCTTAGAATATCTAGACCGTTACACAGCGAGCTGCTAACTCGAAATAGATTTGTGAAGTCGGTGTCTTTGCTCCACATTTTTACCTTGCTTTGTAAAATTAATCAGCTAAAATATACATATTTCTGATACTTATTATTACAAAATGTCTTTATGAAATTAAACATAAAGGGATTGATTGCTTATTAACTTACATAACAAATGATTGAAACAATAACGTGATTATATAGAACCCCGAAGGGCTTTTATTACTAAAAAATAATTATGGACGTTATTTAATAATAGTCTGTATGTTATATACGGTAAAATTACCATTTTCTCTCTTTCTCTCTTTTTTCTTTTTTTCTTTTTTTCTTTTTTTCTTCTTCATTTTTCATTCTTTTTTTTTTTGATAAAATTTCTAGTAAATAATCTATTTAACGATTCTAAAAAGAAAAATAGAATTATATGTACAATGGGAACGATGAATATAACTGATATAATAATCTACGAAGATAACTTTCTTCAGGCATCGCTAAGGCCACGTTAAGAGTAAACGAATCGACGAAAATACATCGTTCACAAATATCATACTTAAATATAATGTTCTATATGAGCTACTAAACACATAAATAACTATGTACACTAATTTACCTAATGATAATAGATACTTGATTAACATTATTCCAATTGAACGTACATACATATCGAATCGAATTTATGTTATCTTTTTGTGTGGGATATACAAAGAAATTCACGCAAAAATAGAAGAGATTGCGAGGAGCAGCAGCAGCAACGTCGAATTGATATTTCTTATTTCATTAGTTAGAAGAACGAACCTTTGGTGATAAAAATAAAGGGAGACATAGAATAGTGAATCGATTCTTTTTCTCTTTTCTTTTTTTTTTTTTTTAATTTTTGATATATTTCATAATAAATATTCATTAAATGATTTAGTCCTTTTGTACCATAGAATGTAAAGAATAAACTGTAAAGAATCAATAACTGTAATAATTCCGGCAAAAATAGTTTGTAACGCTATATAGGGTCAATGTATACATTACATATCTATACACATATTCATTCACTCATACACTCTCTCTCTCTTTCTCTCTTCACACTTATATATCTACACTTATTAATTCCTCAATTGCCGAAAATTTTCGTAGCATATCTTACATTATGTAATATACATATACATATACAAATGTATTGTCGTGAAAGTAAAAATGAAAAAAAAAAAGAAAGAAAAAGAAAAAAAGAAAAGAAAAAAAATCGTAAGCTAATTGAATTATTCAAACCAAACTCAAAGTCAAGATAGTACATTTAAAAAAAAGGTTGAACGTTCAACGAAGAATGGAGAGATCATTAATGTAATGCAAAGTAATGCATAGCACGGACGATCTGTCATTGATCGTTTATATAAACAAATTCAAGACCATTATTTCTTCTACATAGGAGTATGTAGTAAATAAGAATACGATGGAAAAAAAGAAGAGTCTGAGAGTAAGACTAAAGGAAGTTTACAATGAAACGAAAAGAAGGTTGAAAACGACGAGATAAATAGAAAGAGAGGGGGGGGGAAGAGGAGAAAGCTTCTGGATAGCTAAGGGATTGAAGGTAGGGATTTCGAAGAGAAAACAAAGTGAGTCAGGTAGGTTGAAATAAAGATAAAGAAAAAAAAAAAAGATATGAACTCTGACCTATGCAAACGACATAGTAATATTGATCGATGACAAAGGGAGAATTAAAGGAACCATGATGAGATTGGAGAAATATTTAGACAAGAAAGGGTTCGAACTTAATCAGAAAAAAGAAAAAAATAAATAAATAAAAATGATAAGGTACATGAAAAGAAGGAGGTAGATTAGTTAGGTAGTAGATTTAGTTGCAAGGAAATAATGATCGTTTCAACGTCATCTCTTACTTCTCATTAAAAACAACCTCATTGAATATTTCAAAAAGATTAAGCGTCTTCGACGTCTATATGACAAACATAAAAATATATAATTGAAAAGAGAATTTACGAGATATAACTATGAAAAAATTCGACAACGTATGAAGCAAACGAACGAGGGAAAGAAAATTCAAATGTGAGCAAATCTATGGGAAATAGAGACTATATACATGGGATAGCTCACATTAGTGTTATATACATAGCTAACATTAAGTGTTTTGCCGGAAAAAGCTATCGACCTAAATTGTATTCTCATTAAATGGGACAAAAGAGCTGATTCTTTTAATGAAAAAAAAAAAAAAAAAAAAAAAAAAAAAAAGAAAAAAAAAAAAAAGAAGAAATGACAAAATCGTAATTAATGAAACTTCACTGTTAGCAGAGGAATTTCGTTTCATTTGTTTTAAAAAGATAAGTTTCCTTTTTTGTATGTTAGGTTAGCCTTTATGAAAAGTTGATAATATATATTAAAAATAACTTAACAAAAAAGAAAAAAAAAAAAAAAAGAAAAGAAAGAAAAAAGGAAAAAAAAACTATACGTATATATAGTTTTTTTTTTCTGTATAATATGTATCCTAAGATTGAGGATATAAACATATATATGTTTCGATAATTGCAACATGCAGATCTACTATCTTCTTGAAAAAAGAACAAAAAAAAAATAATAATAATAATTCCACTTTATCATTTCATTCCTTCGCTCCTCCTCGTTTTCTTTTATACCCTTACGCCAACAACGTTTTGTTGTTTGAGCCTTGTTATCGAGGGTAGATAATCGTTAGCTGGTCCATCCTCGTCATCGCTTTCGTCGGAATCGGTCTCGGGAAGAGGCTCTGGAGTGGCACCCAGTCTAACGAGTTCCCTAGCAAGTTGTCCATCGAAGCAAAGAGCATACTGATAAACGGTAATACCCGCGTACGTTGGCGTATCCAAGCAAGGTCTGCATTCATGCAGTAGAAAGGATACCACAGATCGGCAGCCACGTTCGACGGCTAAATGAAGGGCAGTCTTGCCTGAAAGTGCTTCGCGTGCCTCAAGATCAGCGCCAAGTCTGACCAACAAACGTACCAGTTCAACCTGACCACCGGAAGCGGCTATATGCAAACACATTTCTCCTGAAAAATAAACGAATGATATTGTTGATAGGAAATCATTATTATTTTTCTTCTTCGTCAGTCTCTAATCATATTTTCATTTTTTATGAATAAATCTTTGGCTTAAGATTCCACGTATGTATCTACCTAATGATGAAAAGAAATAAAATATGAGCTATACGTTGATCTATAATTATGATTAGGGAAATTGTAAGAAAAAAAAAAGAAAAGAAAAAAAGAAAAAGAAAAAAAAGAAAACAATCATTTATATTAAGACTTTTCGATACGACTTTCATTGCCATGCGCAGAGGAAAGGGGTAATATAGGGAGAGAATGGGAAAGAAAAGGGGAGGGGATTGCATTTTATTTGGAACGATCGCAATCGCGTCACATGCCTTTAGAAGATATACATAGAACTAGGAAGATGCCGGTGAATCATTGTCGTCGGAGATTTGGCCGGAGTCCCGGGGTCCAAACTAGGCTCGTACCGATCAAAGTGACCACTAAAATTAGATATCCCTTGAGTTAGCGCGACGGCGACGACCGGTGCATTGGCGGAATTTAATCCAAAACACATGACCATATGACAACAATATGAAATCAAAGATAAAAATATTTCATGGGAACTACGCCGAGCTACGGAAAGGTTCATCTTTGTAAACAAAAACAAAAAGGGTATTAATAATAATTTTTTCTTTCTTCAAATTGCATGTATTCTTCGTAACGTTTCTAAATATTTAATTCGATGGTCACGATCATTTTCCACTTTGGACATTACGATTCGTTATTTCTATTCTTGAAATAATAATGATACGCGTTTATGGTCCACTATAGTCGACGCCATTGTGGGGTTTTCCGAGGCCGCCAACCGGTGCAGGAATAGCGTGGCACGTAAATAGTCTTACAAGTATTTTTAAATATCAAAAACATCTGCTTTGGCTTCTGTCTCATCGTCTTCGTGATGTAACGCACGCGCTCGTACGATACATCAAAATACCATTGAAATTAAGAAACACAATTTTCTCTTTTTTCCTTTCTTTCCTTCTTTTTTTCTTCTACGAATATTCAAACGAAAAAAAAAAACAAAAAAAAAGGAGCAGGATAAAAATTGAAAAGAGAACTTTCATGACGGAACTATTATCGAAATTAACAGTTATTTTGAACGATCGTACGGATAATGGAATAAAAAGAATAGACAAAAGAAAGAGGTAAAATGAAAGATTAAGTAACGAAGAACTCTTCGAGCAACATTTTGTCACAATCTAGAATTGTCTATTACCTACAAGAGGATGATGCGTGTAAAAAGAACGACGTAGTACAATCGTGGCTGAGGCATGACGCTACTATGTGGGAATTCCAAGAAACTGAAAAAGTTTGCTAAACATTTCCCGATGAAGTCTATTGACTTTTGAACGGTACCGACTATTTTTTGTGCACTATATGTCAGGTTTGAATAGAGAGAGAAAGAGAGATACAGAGAGAGAAAGAGAGATAAAGAGAGATAGGAATCACAAAGAGGTATCGTAAAAAATGCTCACGAGAAAACAAACGTGTGGGTTGGATGAAGAAGTTGGACGAGAAGGGAGAACGTACTCGACAATGGGAAAGTCTAGTGACTAAACTGTGAAGTGTGATGACTTTGAGAAACCGTATATTTCTCATGGAACATTCTTTTCATTTTTATTTATTTATTTTTTTTTTTTTAATCGAACGCCTCCGATTTACGATGAATAATAAAATTCCAATACGATTGAGGAATATTAGATATTATTCTTATATAACATTAAAGTTTAATTATTATTCACCCCGCACATCAAGTTACCGCAAAAGTATGATCCGAATGTGTGCGAACGCGCAATATAATGATGCAAATGAAATAAACAGAAACTCGTAAACAAGTCGTAAAAACAATTGTCATATATTCGTCACAATTTTTCCGTAGATCGTAATTTGGTTAATACATATCCGCGTCGATACGCCGTCACGGTCTTTAGGGATTTCCCCAAGCGATTGGAACATACTGTATTGATTGTGACGTATACAAAAAAAAATAAAAGAAAAAGAAAAAACAGACGTTTCAAGATCAGTATCAGCTCGTGACACAATTGATAATCGAAATGTTATCTACTAAATCAGGCCTAATTTCAAAGATATATCGAATAGTACGATAACTTTAACTTTTACAAGCATATATCATATATAATATATTTTCGTGTGTGTGTGTGTGTGTGTGTGTGTGTGTGTGTGTGTGTGTGTGTGCACGTGCGTATGTGTCATCATCTAGGAATTTTATCGTAAATCCCTTATAATATGATCAAAAGAAATGGTTTTTCGAACAAGAATTCAATTTAAATCAATTAAAATTTTCCTAAGAGTTTAATATCGAAATATAATGGAATTTCCTGACCATTTTTGTGGTATGATCTTGTAAGGTATGCGCGCGCGCGCACGCACGTATGCAAGAGAGAGAGAGAGAGAGAGAGAGAGAGAGAGAGAGAGAGAGAGAGAGAGAGAGAAAGACTCCAGATGGTACATACATTCGTCGATGAAATCATGGGAAATCCACGATTATCCACGAGTATATAATCGACAAAGGCAACGAAGGATTCCTGAGACCATTTAAAACGTACAATTTACGAAGGATTATAAATGTTTCATTCTTTTAATGCGATTTCTATGTCCATTTAGCAAAGTTTTTTCTTTATATATATATAAAATAAATAAACAATATGCTAAGCGTACAATAGTGTATTACTGTTAGAAGATTATTTGGAATAAATATATTAATAAAAGTGAAGAATAAACATACATATGTAATGTGTTAGGATACGATGCTGTCGAATTTGGCTAAGTGAATAAATCTCAAATTTAGGAATCAACGTAGCAAATCATTCTACCTCTAGATAATATTCTAGATAATTTTTTTTTCTCTTTATATAAGACAACTGGTTTTAAACATAAAACAGAGTTCTTCCCCTTCTCCTTCTCTTCTCTCTCCTCCCTTCTCTCGCCGCCATCATAATTATCCAATTCGAAATTAAAAACGATTGTAACATTATAAAATATTTGAGGGATAGCTTACCTTCGTAGTTTCGTTGTTCTAAATTTTGCGGCAGTGCTGGTGGTATCTTCTTTCCAAGTAGAAGATAATTTCTTTCGACCGGAGACAAGGGATCGGTTAAAGCCTTGGCGCAACTCAAATCGCCGGTCTCGCATGTTAAATGAAGTGCCGTGTTACCACGGAAATTTCTCAGGGATGGATTTGCACCTGCCAATATTAAACGTCTAACGATTCTCGGTTGACGCGTTAACACGGCCAAGTGTAATGGTGATTGACCGTCGTCATTCAAGATATCGAGCAAGCACGGATGAGGTGCCATCCTAATGAGACTGAACGCGGCCTCCAAAAACCCTTGAACGATTGCGATATGTAGCTGTCTGAAAAAAGAAAAGAAGAAAAAAAAAAACAATGAAAATATCTCCATAATTCGACGTATACGATTTTGCAATATCATAGAATCTTTCTCTTTCGTAATTATGAGGAAATATTTATTATAATGAAAATATGACTAATATATATATAACGTTGTAACAAACAAATTAAATAATCTCAAGTATATTTCGACATCGTTCAACGTTCAAATAGCCAAGTTCAAATAATATCGGAGCATCTGTTTAGATTATCATTTGATCGAAGAATAGTGTGAATAGTATTTAAGATACGATAAATCGGTTAGGTTCGAGTATCGATTATCTTTATAGGAAATAAGATCAACAGAAATTTTTGGAAAACCGATTTTTAATTTCAACCGATATAAATAACAATATCCAAATGCTATATATTAATAATTGAATGTTCGATTGTCTTTAATTACCGATCACAAGGTCCTAACAAGATACATCTATTAATGATGATGTGACCGGTCATTGAGCTCTCCTCAGTTATCTCCTATATATATCTATATATTCTGATATTGTAAACCATTACAATAATGTTTACACTACATGAGATTAGTTCGCGAGATCATCAGAAACAATGGCATGATGCTATAAATATATCCAGTTATCTCTTTCTCTCTCTCATGACCGAACTTGATTTGACAAAATTGTTACAATACTTTTGTATTAAAAATGTCTTCCTATTTCACTATATTCGATTTCGTAATCACGCGATACGTAATTCTTATATAATCTAACATGCATATAAAAATATTGAACAAGAAAATCGAAAAAAGATCTTTTGTAATTATCTTCATAAAAATTTCAATCTATTATTACAATATATATCACACATTTGTTGATACCTTATCGAATATTTAACATTGCGGGGGAGAGAGAGAGGGAGAGAGAGAGAGAGAGAGAGAGAGAGAGAGAGAGAGAGAGAGAGAGAGAAAGAGAAAGAAAGAGAGAGAGAAATGATGATGGTGGTAGGAGAATAAGGGGAAATACATACACGTGGTATAACTTTTTATAATAATGAATAGCCGTATATTTATCAACATATTAACGGAAAAGCTATTAATTCTTCGAAAGATTTCGTCATATTATTATTAATGATTAGAAATTAACTTGTAATATCTTTCTTTCCCATTGAAATCTCGGTTAATTCCCGAATAAAGCATTCTTAGAGAAATTTTAACTGATCTTGAATCAGCTGGATACACGAATATTCTCGATAAGATATCTTCCTGAAATTTGTTTATTTTATATATATATATATATATATAAAATAAACAAAAAATCCAAGCATCCTATTTCTCTATAAAAATATAAATAAATTAACGTTGATTTTGATTAGAGAAAGTTACAACCAACGATATTTTCAATTGTCGCAAATCACTAAAGAAGGTACTAATAATAAAGTACTAATAATAATACGGGTTAAAAATAATACGGGCAATATAATTGAACCGATAAATCTATCAAATTTGTATTTTTTTCATGTCTGCGAATAACTCTCCCTCCATTCCCCTCCCCCAACCCCCGCCCCACGTGTACATATGTAAATATAAATAATGTATGATATTGGAAATTGTAATCGAAGATTGTAAATTTGTTAAAAGTAAATTTTTTTAAAAGTTTTTTTTTTTTTTTAAATAAAATTAAACTATATGAGTTAATAACAATGTTTGAATTATTCCACAGGGAATGGCATTATCGAAGCAAACAATAGCTGATGACACTTAACGTCTGTCCTAGAATTTTTAATTGGCTGAGAAGTGTATGTATGTGTGTGTGTGCGCGCGCGCGCATATTGTGTTTGTTTGAGAAAGCAGAAGCAGAGAGAAAAAATGTATCAGGCACGTGTCTTGTAGTAAGAAAATTTTTTTTCTTGACAAGTTTGTCAAAAAACGAAAAAATAAGTCGATCAAGTTTTTAAGAAAGACAAACAAATGTATTCATTTCTGTTATAAGTTGTTAATCGTCATGAAATTAATCGTTATTTGTTATATCAAAAAAATAAAGTCAAACAGATATACGTGGTACTACTAAGCAAAAATCTGATTGATAGAGCTTACGAAAAAAAAAAAAAAGAAAACATCGGAATGACGTATGTCAGCGACATATACACATTAATTCATCTCTCTCTCCCTCTTATGATTTCTTATCAACCGAGGAACATTCAGCAGAAAATTGAAATAAAAGATAAAAAATATAAGAACAAAAAATTTCAATTAATTAAAATAAAACTAATGTCAAGATCGTTACGTAAAACTAATATACGTATTTCTTTTGAAATTATTTTATAAATAGGCAAATAATGTTAATATGTACAGTGCATTAACCTTGATAACGAATGAGAGAGAGGGAGGAGAGAAAGAGAGAGAGAGGGAAGGAGAGAGAGAAAAAAACAGATGATAATTAATATTCAAATTTTTACGAACGATTACAAGTAAATATCAACTTACGTGTCTCCTTCATCGTCCTGAGTGTAGTAAAGCTGCCAAGGTTCATCGTTATTGATTCTCTTTTCGTGATTTTCAGACGTTCCGACATTTTTCTCAATGATCGGAACTTTGACTCCTTGAGGCAATTGTTGTTGTTCAAGAATACCGATTTTATGATCAGCGAGAGGTACAAGTTCAATGGTGGGCTCAGTTTGTACCTTCCCACTCGCCAAAGGATTCAAAGTTACTTGCTTTAACGTTAACTGGCTCAAGCTCTCGCTGAGACCGAGATCTACTCCACTATCCGCTCTCATTGGTTCCGGCGCAACAGCACCAATATCCGGTATAACGTCCAAATCCGAGCAATCGAGTTCGGAACTAATCTGTAGATTTCCACCGGAAAGAAATCCAGAATCAATGCGACCGGAGTCCTCTCGTTCTTTCTGCCACTTTTCCTCAGTGATATTGTCTGCAACATTATCCCGATGTTCTGTCTGTTCAGCATTCCTCCCCGACGAAGAGTACCACATTTTTATCTTGCGTTTTTGTTCTCTCTTTTATTCGTGCTAATACCTTGAACCTTCCTCCTCCCGTTTTTCTTCGTTCTAATAACACCACGCGACGCGTTTACAACGTGGTTATATATATATACATATATATGCAAGTTTTTCTATGTATTTATGTGTACTTCGTTATGGTTAATATTACAGTCGCAGTCTCACACACGAAAAAAAAGTATAAGATCAGAAAAAAGAAAAAGAACTCTGTGATGAAATTTCGAAAGAACTGATGATTATTCGTTTTTCGCACGAACGATTATCGTGCGTCGGGTTATACGTATATAATTAATGTCGTCGTAGTCGTTCGCTTAGGACGCACCGATCCGTATAACTCGGACGATGCCCTTCGATCTCCGTACTGCCTCAAACAGCTGCCACCACTGTTTTAAGGATCTTCAGTATCTGTTTCGTTCACTCGCCTTCGTAGCATTCTTCGCTCTATCTCGTTCGGCCAAGCTCGGTCGTATTCGTGCCTACTCGTAGAACGCCGCTCGGTCGTGTTCGTGCTTATTCGTAAGACATCGCTCGTTCGTATACGCACGTCGTCGTTGCGTCGTCGTCGCAACGTCACTTGCGTCTTCGTACACTTTCAAAGAAAGTAATAAAAACGTTAAACGTTAATCCAACGATGCACACGTGTACCTTTTCCTTCTCTTTTTTGAGATCGATTGGTTATGCCGAAAGTGTGAATCTATTGACGTTTCTTCAAATAAGAGAAGAGAAAAAAAGAACTTGTAGAAACGACGAGTAGCGTGTATTAGTGTCGATCCCTCGCGTACACTGTTCTGGTATTAACTGACATAGCCGTGTTGCGCGCTTGAGAAATAATTTGTGACCGTCGTCGTGCTATTGGCTGAAGACGATTGGAGCTTCCATAGAAGAGGTAGGGGTGGAAAAACCCATCTGAACCGTGCAGGTCGCCCTCAACGGACGAAGCGATTCGATAAGGATAGAGTTTGAATATAGAGTTAACATGGTTATACCATAAATTTAGTAAGAGAATTATTATATTAAGGATATATCCAGTTTTATTTAACGTATTTTTATTCGTTATTGTATATTACAGAAAAGTATATTTTGAAAATCGATCTATATAATGTAATGAAGAAATCTCGACCTTGATATATCGCTTTTGTTTTTAATGCTGCCTTTAGTCATCTTATCGTCATGTTTTGAATAATAACGATTTTTATTGAAACGTACATAGAATGAAAGAACATTTAAAATGATCTACTTTGATCAATAATTTTTTTAAAGATTATATCAATACGTTATAAAGAAAATGATATATATATATATATATATAGATATGTGACGAATACCTTGTTTTTTTAATAATTAAGAGAACAAAACGTAACAGTTAAACTGACGAGAAACAGAATAATGAATCGCACAAATCACAATGTATAAATATGAAAACTGTAATTGAATTATTGATATAATCTGTCGTTTGAATTTAGATTGCGTTTATTAAATCCAGATATCTGTTCAAAGAAAAATTTTTAACTTTCACGAGACACAAATGAATCAATACGGGTTAATAAAATAACACTAAAATAAGTAATCGCACTTTGGATTATCTTATGTCTCATTAACGTCAATTATTAAATCTGATTATATAGCTAATCTCTTTCTCTCTCTCTCTCTCTCTCTCTCTCTCTCTCTCTCTCTCTCTCTCTCTTTCTCTTTTGCAAAATTTGCGGTTATGTTTTTTATATTTCGAATTTTATATAAGAAATTTTTGAATAAAGAAACCTTTATTTCTCGAAAAGGACGAATGGTTAATTGAATATGTACTATCATTGTTTGTTCATCAAACGAATCGTAGAGAGTCGATTTCTACTAAGAGAAAGACACTTTCTTGTCTCCCCCTACTGTTTTACAAACGGTCTACTTTCTTTTACAAACCAATCGCTGATACGAATGCGAACTCATCGTAAATACCAATAGGTATTTCCAATTATTAAGCTTACGATAAATCGGCTATACAAAATAATCATTACATAGAAACCGATCATTAAAATCGACTGTGGATTTTTTAAACTTGGATTTTCCCATTATTATTTAATGGTATCTCTCTCTATCTCTTTCTCTCTTTCTCTTTCTCTTTCTCTCTTTCTCTTTGTTATGAACCTGTACCGATGAAACTCTCTATCTGGATATCATATTTTACACGAAAATTAATCGATTTGATAACGCGCCGAATAACTTAAAAAAAAAAAATATTTTTCTACCTATCCAAAATAGTATGAATCTTAAATGTCTCGATTAATCGTTTGGAACATATGTAAGAAGAAAATTACCTGTAAGAATGTTGATCTCCTTCGAGGAGTCTCTTCTATGAGGTGTCGACTTTTATGAATCATTAAAGATTTCATTGCGGTCATTACAAATGATGGATTTCCTTTGTTATATATTACGTAAAAAGCCAACTCATTTGAGTGATGCATGAATTCTTAATAATTTTTTTTTTGTTTCGTTTTGTTTTTATAGAAATTGAAAAAGGAATGAAAAAGGTTAAAGAAATCGATGATCAATTGGGGCCCAATTTACTTCGTTGCGATTGGATGTAATATTATCTTATGCATTAAAAAAAAATCATATTTTATGATCTGAAATTGAATGAATAAATCAAAAAAGAAAAATTTTATTTATAACATTAAAGATACAAATAAATGATATCAGAAATGGGAACGAAGTATCGGCATTACTATTACTGGTACTATTACTTAAAATATTTGATAAATATTAGAAATCAAAAATCTTGTTTTGTCATTCTTATAGACGTGAGACAGGTTTTTTTTCTTTTTTTTTTTTTTTTTTTTTATTATAAATCCTAATGGATGTTACTCAAGTTATCTGGGGAAAACCTGAACGAGATAAGAACAGAAAATATATTATCAACGTATCGTGTTCGGCTTAAAGTTGTGCGTATTGTTAACAATACTTCTTTCTGATTAAAAATTATCCCAAAATATAAAGAATGCCAAGAAGAAGAAAAGAAAATCGAATCTTATTTTATCACGCTAATAATATTCATGGAATTTGACTATAAGGAAAAAGATAACAATACTCAAAAATTAGAGAATATATATTAGAACGTTAGGGAATGTAGAGAGAAAAAAAAATTTAAATCAACGCGCGGTCTCGTAATATGAAAGAGATAGGGCAATATAGTTCTAGCCTTGTAAAATCCCTGTTTGTATATCTGCGATAATTTCATTTGTATGATAACGATAAGACCGATATTTTCTTTCTTTTTATTTTCTGAGCCCTTTGAAAATACCCCTTATCTATATTTTATTGATCTTTTTTACAATTTCGAGTAAATTAAAATTAAATTTATTCGATATATCGATTATTTCATATATAAATTTGAACAAAACATGATTTCCTAAATTAAGCGTATTTTGGCTTTAGAGAAATCATCATAAAATTTGTCGAATGTCAAGCGTTGTTGTTTGGTTATACACGAGGTTGGGAAAGTACGATGACTCAATGACAAAACGGAAAGTAGTGGATATTTTTGCCCAGATCTCTATAGTCTCAGAAAATTTTGATCTTTCGAGTTTGGTTTCTTCAACTGATTTTCTCGATATTATTTCCACGAGTTGGCAAATGAACAGAGGTGAATGCAGTTAAAAAATAAGAAAAAAAAAAAAAAAGAAAAGAAAGAGAGAGAAAAAAAAACAAACTTGAAAGCTTTAACATATCCCAATTAATCATCCTTTGATCTTTAGCGTACGCATAGGATTCATACAATAACGCTATGTTACATCTAAATGTGTTACTTTAAACAAACAATCATTGTTAAATCACGTTAAATTATTTATAAATGACGTCTTTTTGATCTATCAAGATTTATATTTATAATATGTACGTATATCAAAATGATTAGAAAAATCACAACAACTTGTTATTCATCATGATCGTAATAATAGAGACAGATTTGATTATGTTCAAGTTAACGAAATTGTTTATATTCGTAGAACTCAATCGTTTTTATATTGTAAATCAATCGATTTATACAAGAATTTTTACTTTTATATTTTGTCTTTTTCTTTTTTTTTTGGTTGTTTCTTTTTTTTTTTTCTTTTTTTTTTCTTTTTTATATCGCCATCATACAATAATCGCTATCTCTGATAATCTTTTAAATATTTTTATCGAAGAAGAGGAAGAAAGTCATTCGGCATAAAAACAAAAAAGAGAGAAAACAACATTGCAAAATTATAATAATAATATTAATACTTACGTATGCTCAATTGTTCGGACATTTATGACGAAACATGAAGAGCCTGTTAGTAAAAAATAATTTCCTTTTTCTTTTTTTTTTTTTTTTTCTTTACGAAGAATTCTTTTGTTTTTTTTTTTCTTTCTCAATACTTAGAACACCAACACTGCAGAACGTGTTTCCTTCGTTCGTAAAATATCCCGATTCGCGCTGAGAATGAATATTTTGTTTCACGGTGAAATAACGATGATAGAGAAAAAAATAATCTTGACTCGTATCACTATCTGAGAAATATACGTTGTCCGTTCTGAATATACCACTCATCACGAATCGAAGACAACCGATGACTACGCTTAAGTAATATTCTGCACAAATAAACTTTGAATTTGAACACCTTGGGAAAATCCTTGTGAAAACATGTGTTAGAAATATGTGTTTTCTAAAAGTATCCTTATTTTAATCCACTTTCTCTTGGAAAATCCAACATAAACATATAGTTAAGAAACGATCACGTGATAGATTTTTGTCTAACATTCAAATTTCGGTTCTTTGAAAGATCTGTTAGAAATGTTCTTTATACATAAATTAGTATTTTATTGTAAAGCATGTATGGTATAAAAATAATATGATTTGAATTTCAAAATCTTCTTTTTTTTTTTTTTTTTCTTTTTTGTAATATCAAACAACAAACGCATCATGCGAGATGTTCTAATATACCCTGTCTGATAAGAGGCTCGCAGATTACTCTAGGTAATAAATGATATGTGTTTTTCTTGAGAGTGACTACTTGTCCATTTTCAATCTCTAGCTTGCCAAAATCTGTTAAACACTTAACCTAATAATAATAAAATATAATTTTTATTATTGCTAAATATTGAAAGTAAAAATAAAAGGATCAAAATATTTACTTACTTCTATATAAAGAGATTTAGGTGGTAACATATTTACTGTCAAATTAAGTCCGCAACTATCTCCTATAGATCTCATATATGTAGCTAAAGATTTATTATATGAATGGAACCATTGAATTTCTGCATTAAGTAAATTAGAATTGATTTCTGGTGGTAAGATGCTACCTAATTCCCAACGCATTTGACGTAATCTTCTCATTCTATTATACAAGTATGCTAAGATACATCTTTTGTTTCTAGTTAAAGCTATATGTCGAAATTGTACAGACGGAAGTAATGCTGTATTGCCATCATTTTTGATAGCATTGCTGAAAGAAATGATATAAAATATAAATAATAAGTTAAATAGAAACATGTATGGATATATGAAATATATAAAAATATACCTATCAAGTAAATTTGCTTCATAAAGATAATGTATTTCTTCCAATACTTGTCTGACCACAGATTCCTTAAAAAAAGTTAGAAAACTTAATTTATTATTCTTATATACTTATATTTTACAATAATTAGCTTTAGTCATTTTTCTTTTTTCTTTTTTCTTGTTTTTTTACTTACATTGAAGGGTTTTATATCATCAGACAAATCAAGTTCTGTAATAAGTTGGAAGGCCTCTTTCCCAAACATGATTAGATATTTATTTGTATTTAAATATATAATGCATTAAATATATTTCTACATATATATACACATATCTATGACTATAATGTCTATGAATGTAAAAATATAACTATTTTATGACACATTGATTTTAAAAGGGAGTATAAAAGCTTGTAGAGTTATTGCTTGTAATTTATATAAATGTAAATAAACACTTGTGCTTCTCAATTGCGATACTGGAGACATCTTTCTAAAGAACTTTTCGATACGTCATATAACATACTGCGCCATCTCATGGAGACTATATAAACACGTGTGTTATATTTAATTTATATAGAATCATAATTAAAATTATGTCGATTTTCCGAAATGTCTTTAACAATTTACATAAACGATGTTTTCAAACGTTAAAGTACAGTACTACGATCGAATCAAACATAGAAGAATTCAAACCAATCATTGATATAAGATCATACGACAGTGACAGATATTTTCATAAGTCTCGAGAAGTATGGTTAGAAAATCTAGATACAGTTGAGGAAAAGAAATTAGGTTTGATCAATTTGCATGCGGAAATTTTCGCAGCTCAACCACGAGTTGATATAATTCATGAAAATGTTAAATGGCAAAGATTATATAGTTATGTGGTAAGAACACACACACACTCACACCATATCATTTGCAAAAGTTGAATTTTATTAATTAATTAAATCTCTTATTATCTATTTGTATTTTGTGTTTAGAGTTATGCGCATACAAAGACTCGAGCAGAGGTAAGAGGAGGTGGTAAAAAACCTTGGAAACAAAAAGGTACAGGAAGAGCACGTCATGGTAGTATAAGATCACCTTTATGGAGAAAAGGTGGTGTTATTCATGGCCCACGATCACATACAACTCATTTCTATATGTTACCATTTTATACTCGTATTGCTGGGCTTACATCAACATTATCCGTTAAATTTGCTCAAGATGATTTACATTTGGTAAATGATTTGGAAATACCTTCCGAGGAATCATCTTATATAGAACAACTGATCGTAGAAAGAAATTGGGGTCCTTCTGTCCTTATTGTAGACAGTGAAGATATTATGCCAATTAATTTGACAATAGCAACTGATACGATACCCCATGTAAATTTGATGCCTGTCTATGGTACGTGTCTATATTATATAATACATCTATGATAAATATTGTATTTAATAATTCTGTATATTTTTAGGTTTGAATGTGTACAGTATGCTAAAACATGATACATTAGTATTGACACATCGTGCAGCACGATTAATAGAAGAAAAATTGCTATTTCATTTAAATAGGGCAGATAGTAATAAATTTTTAAAAAAATTCCAGCTAAGTCAACAGTAAAAGAATTACTTACATCATGTAATCGAAACTTTATTTACATAGATTATTTTTACTTAGTGTATGTAGTACCATATTCACTTTATTTTCCTGTATTAAAAAAATAAATTTCTTCTAATATATATTGTTTAACTTTTTCCTGTCATAATAATTATGAATATCTTGGAAATTACTTTTGCCGCTCTGTGGTTTATCCTTAAAATTATTCCCTGGAAATTCTAATCGTACGTGTTTAATACTATTAAGGAAATACTGATTTTATATGGAATTAAGAATCTTATTTTTTGTTTGTTTCAAATGCACACTACATAAGAATGTGTATGCCGTACGATAAGTTATATTAGAGTTCATTTTTTAAACAAAAGCAGCTCGTTCATATCGAAAATATTGCAATATATAATCGTAACAATATAAATATCGGGAATTATCTTGATTGACAGGAATAGTTACAATTTTTTATATCATGCTATATCATATTTATAGTCATTTTTTCCTCAATATAGGTACACTAGCGGATTTTCTTGGCAAAGGCTGTAAATTAAAAAAAGATATAGATTTGAGAGTAAAAATTAAATTATTAAATTATATTTGATATTTACTGGAGGATGAGGATCACCACCAAGCATTTTTTCACGTACAGCCCACCTTACAGTCATATGTTTTGCTTCTCCAGGAAATGCTATCTGCTTCCATTCTTCCTGATACTTTTGATAAAGAGCAACAGGATCGCATCTCTTATTTGTTGTACTTTTTTGAACTTCTGGATGTAATCGCCACGGTCGAATAACTATATGAAAATTATTAACATACTTTTTATTGAAGATAACATTTTTATTCTTACCTTTAAGATTTAATATCTTACATGATTTATGTGTGGAACAGCTAGAACTTTTAGTACGTGGAAGACTCTGCGATCGAACAGTAGTAGATTGATCAGATAATATACTTTTTGATCTTGATTTACGATTATTTTCTAAAATATTTGGGGCACTAATTGGTCTATTGTTATCTGATAATATTGGCTTTGAATGTAACGGTTGTTCTTGAGAAATTGTATTATATTTATTAATATCATAGTTTGCATTATAAACATTCTGCATAGAATAAGAATTGACAAAAGATTGATTATCATTTTTGGATCGTTGGATAGTTGAACGAGATGTAGAATCTATAAAATTATGATCTTTTCTATTTAAACATGAGTCCTCAATAAGATTTACTTTTTTACATTTGTTTTTTAACAGATTTGATGGTTCTCTCACTGGCACATCAAATTCTTCTTTTATATATCTGTGATGTAGATTTTCTTTATCTTTTGGAATACATTTGATTTCCACTTTTACTAGAGATTCATTGTCGAAATTCGAAGAATTGTTAGTTTGTTCACTTAATTCTTTAATATGTTCACTGAGAATTTCATGAAACATTTGCTGCTGTTTTCTCATTATTTTCTTTCTGATTTCTTCCTTATGTTGTTGTCTTTCATGTTCTTTTATCTTCTTGTATATCTTCAAATCTTTCAACAATAATGAATAACAATTAAAAACAGATATACTCGAGACATTACATTTTATAAAGAATGATTTAAAAATAAAATTCACTTTTAGTGAAAACAATTGCTAACAATTATAAAAGTTGAGAATATAAAGTCATAGAAATTCATAAGTAAAAACAATAATATTTTAAAGTACATATAAAACGTGTTACCTTTCATAAAAGCTTTAAGTTGAGGTGCAGTAATACCAATAAATCCCAAAGAATTAAGAGTAGCAAGAACTTCTCGTGGATCATCTTTTATATTAGACATATTATTAACTTATTAAAATAGAGAAATTAAACTTCGTTTACTCGATTTCAAAAAGTAAAATCTATGACGGTTAATAATTGTCATTGAATCATATATAACGTAGATTAAAAACTACATAGTTAAAAATTGATCTACACTTATGGTATATAGATTTCTACTTATTTTGTCATCGCGTTTGTATTGTAATTATGTTTATATATATATATATATAAGCGATGTGTTTTCATAAATAATTACATTAAAGAAATTATTATTTATAATGTAAAAAAACCGACACTATAAATGTAGAAAAATTAAAAGTTGATTTTTAAATTGCAAAATAGTGCCATCTAGCGATGACAGCATGTACGATAAAGACCGTTCGAAACGAGTTTAAATAGAAATGACATACGTGTACTAGGAAAAAGAAAATAATGAATAAATAGATTATTTATGTTTAAAAATTATTATTAACATTATGCATAATACCTATTATACAAATGTTTGATTCAATTATAAAATGAAAAAAAAAAGAAAAAAGAAAATAAATAAAAATGCCACATATCGATGTGATTACACATCATATATAACATCGAATATCCATAAAGGTTGCGCAGAATCTTGTTTCAGGAGTGTTTAAAGTTAGACGAAGCGTATTTAATTGTGCATCAGTCTGAAAAGAGACCTTGAAAGGTAATGTCGTCAACAACGCTTTCAGTTTTTTTCTTTCTGACGAGAGTGATCATACTAAAGTACTTTTCCGGTAAGTGAATTAAAATTCTAAATAAATATTATATTAATATCTATTAACGCACGATAAACGTTAACGCATTAATATAGACAATGAATATCGTATATGTGAAAGAATTATTTTTTTTTATCTACTGATCAAACGTAAAAATTATCATTTTATATATCAAATCTGTAACAAATCCATTTCTACAAATTATTTTCTTGCCTGTTTTTTTTATTACAGCGATCGATGCGTCTATTATCGAAAGCATAAATGTGCCGTCAGTTGTACACAATGGTACTGGACCAATTGAGCTATCTTGTATTTACAAAATCGATGAGAATGAGAATGGTCTTGTTATTAAATGGTATCACGAGTTGGATCAGATCTATCAATGGATACCTCCATGTAAATAAATCTTGACTATCTTTTAAAGATTTATATTATTACAACAAAAAAAAAAAAAAGAAAAGAAAAAGAAAAAAGAAAAAAAGAGAAAAGAAAAAGATAATTGCAATATATTAAGAGATGATTTATAAAATTTTAGTACCACCACAAGATACGGGAATAATTGCAAACTACTCGAAATATCCAACGGAGAATTTGAGAGAACCAGAGAGACGATCGATAATCTATTTAAAAATGATTACTCTTGACATGAGCGGAGAATACATGTGTGTCGTCAAAACATTTCATAGCGAGCACACCAAAGCAGCCAGAATGATTGTATACGGTAATTCAAAAGTTATTTTCAATGTTAATTTAATTTAAATATCTAATAATTATAATTCACGAATTATACATATATTTATTTATTATTTGTCGATAACAAATAATTAATAAATAATTAATACTTGCAGTCCCGGAAAGCAGCGCAAAAATTTATGTCTCTCGTTTTAATGATAGTCATATTAACGTTAAATGTACAGTATTAGGAGCACGACCTAAGCCGACTTTGATACTTTATATCGAAGGGATTAAAATCGATGATAAATTCGACGAGTCATTGAAAATTATTAACGAGTATAGAGATAATTTTTCCGTGACACGAAATACTATCTTAAAGAATATAATAAATCCTGTATTAATAGAATGCGAGATTTCTATTTCTGATACAAATTACAAAAGAAGGGAAAAGATGGTTTATTATCCTGATTATATAAAAAATTAAGATAATGAATTATATTTTCACTATATTATAATTACAATTTAGTATGATAAAAAAAAAAGAAAATAATAATAATAATAATAAGAAAAAAAATAATAACGTAGTTAAAAGCGTAATATTAATATATTAATTTTAATAGTTATTGATGATATTTTAATCGATTTTTTTTTTATATCATATACTTTTGTTATTTCCAAAATTTAATTTTCATTTATGATCATTATGATTTATGAATTCATCCTACTGATCATTATGATGAATTCATTAATTTTAATCTGTTGATCGCGCATACCACTTTGTGCGTGCGTAATTTAAGTTCATAAATTTATTTATACAAATAATCCGTGTATATATATAAGTAACGTGATCAGATTCTTAACAAATATTGTATCATGTCAATCCTTTTTATACAAAACAAGTATTTAGTATGGAATTAATTTACATTTTAAAAATTAACAGAACTATTTTTTTATACACTATTTCCTTATTCTAATTTGTTGTTTCATTCTTACAATACGTTTAATACTTTACGAAGAAAATTAATTAAAAATTTTAATATTATACGCAATTCTATATACGCTTGCACGAATGAAAATATCAAATGATAATGCCCACGCTTAAAAATTCTCTTTGCCATGTTGTACGAGAATTTTCGAATCGTATTATAAATAGGATTATTCCAATTTTCAAATCATATTGTAGGAATATCGCGTTATAAGGGATTTGTTTGTATTCGGAATAAAATCTGTGGTGTACTTTAGTCAATCCCCGTACCAAGAAAATCGACAATCGAATGTTAATTAGCTTCAATATCTATATTTGCAACGGTACGGCGATTGCGTATAAGTCGAGGGTGGATGAGGAAAATATACACGATAGTGGGGGAAAATTTACTTAGGAATCGAGTAACAGGATCTTTCGATGCTCCTTAGGATCATTTCTTCGTCAGCTCTCACCTGCTAAAGTAAGTGTTAGTTTCTAAGATTGAATTTTCATTTAATGTCGATTACAATTATTAACAATTTTAATTTCATCAGTTTTCTATTATTCTATAAATTTTTAATACGATATTATATTAATTTTAGCAAAATATTTTATAAAAATATTTTGATAGTTTTATATCTATAGAATTTCAGTATCTATTAATTATATAATTTTTAAATCGTAACATTAATTTAAAAATTTTTTAAATTATACGTTAAATAATTAAACTCTTGTCATTTTTATCGTTAGGTGAAAACAACGAAAGGAAAGTGAAATTGATTTTATAAAAAAGTGATTACGTTGAAGTACAATTCAACAATGAGCCGCATCTGTGTAATTATCCTTATTACAGGTAACGAAATGCATATATTTAATACTTATTAAATATTAATTATACTTATTATTTAATATTAATTATATTATTATTATTTTTATTTTTATTATTTACTGTTATTTTTAACGCAATTTGAATTCGATTTCTTTCACTTATATTATATGAATATTTTTTATCAGAAAATAATTAGTAAACTTTATCGAGTAAAGTACGATAACGAACAATACGATAACGAACTCGAAGATTCAAAGAGATTATGGATTAAGTGGAATTAATTGATCAAAATGTTTGATATTCTCTGCACTATAATCCTATTAGCCGTCATAATCTATTTTTATTTGTAAAAGCTTTTGTCATCAATCGAATCGAAATGTTGAAATGATTACATAAAAAAAAAAGAAAAAAAAAAATAAAAAGATAATAATATAATATACAATAATTTTTAAAAATAAAGATCCAAACGGGAATTGTCGTGTAATTTTTGTGTTTTAGTTTCTTAATAAAAATAGTTTGTAAAGATTTTTAACAAAACAAATCATAATTTTTTATAATTTTTGTATAAATTAAAAATATAGAAATATTACGTTTAAACAATTAAATACATTAAATTATATTGCATTTAATCAAATTTGATATTACTTATATTGATCTTAAATTATTTTCTTTTGGCCCCTTATGTTGAATATAAAAATATTGAAAGTTAGAAGAAAAAAGTTAGTTAAAATTATGCATCAATTTATATATTAATAGAAAACTTATAATTACTTAATTAACATTCATTACCGATATAAAGTTCGTGCTATCACATCCATAAATGCATCAAGTGTAGTCTGGTTGCCATAGCGTTTTCAGCGTGATGCTCGTCCATATATTTACTTTTCCTAGCTGTTTTACAAACATTACAAATATTTATAGAAAATTTCTAATTTCCGACGGAATTCCTTTGGACATCGCTAAAATATTCTTCGACTTTACATTTTGATCAGTAATTATAATAATTTATAGATTATAAATCAATATTTTTTTTTTTTTTTTTATAATTTATTATACATTTATTATATTTTTTTTCTGATATAAAATAAATTAATATTTATATTTTATAAATTATCATCGACTAGTATAATAAACTGATATTTATATTGTGTAAATTATAGTTGCAAAAAACATTTATAAATATTACTTTTATGAAAGATTATTTTTTATTTGTAATTTATGATGTTTCTTCATGAAATATTTCAGTCTGCGCTTTGTGGACTTTTGGAGAGACTCTATCGTGTGACCAATGTGGACAGGAATGTGCCGGAATCTGTGGTACGCGACAATTTCGGGCCTGCTGCTTCAACAATATGAAAAAAAGAAACTCTGACTTTGTATTTAAATTTGGGATGAGATCACGAAGATATGCAATACCATTCTACCGTCCGGCTTACGACGCATAATATTACTGGATCTACATTATCGAATACCCCTGCAATTATTTAAATGATTTATATTCTTCCAAGTAATCACTATATCTGATATAATTTCTTTTCTTTTTCGATAAACGATCTGTTAAATGATATTAAAGACATTATAGAGCAGCACGTACTCAGGGATAATTCTTTGATTATAATACATTATATCTTTGATCGTCTGATCAATTATTTTCATAACATCAATTAAATTATTATATCATTTTTCCTATTTGATATTATTTTGTTTATTACTATTATCCAAGTTGTATTTTATTTTATCGTTTATCGCTACATATATTTATTAATGAGTCACATATATTTTTGTTAATATATTAAAGTCGGATAATTATGATTTTTAGACAGGAAGGAGTTCATGTAATAATAGGAATACGAACTGAAATAAAAATAGATTTCATATTAACATATATATTTACATTTTAAATTTGTTTAAATTTATTTATTAACTTTATGTAAAATTTTAGATCATAACGTTGAATTGATGTTTCGTATAATATTAATTGCTTTCTTAATTAATAATTGTTTCTTTTCGCCAGTAGATTCTTTTGATTTCCTCAGTAGTTTATAGCACTTTTTTTTAACAATTTTCCATTGTAACTTACTTATTCCTGGATAACAATTTTTATTTAAAAGTCTATTCAAATCTGATTTTTTCATATTATCAAAATTAGAAGTAACATTTTTATTTGAGATTGTATTACATGATTGAACCAATTTTTTTTTCTTTGCTTTAGGTTCCAATTGACATAATGTAGTTCTGCAGTCATTAAGTAAAGAAGAGCTTTTTTCTTCTTTTTGTTTTTGTTTCTTAGATTTGAATGTAATTGTTTGTTTTCTATCACTCTCATTTCCTTCATTATTTAGTGACAATTTTTGCTCTCCTAGTGATTCTTTCTTCTTACGTTTTTTCTTATTAATATTTAATGCAGAGCTTGAACGATTGACAACTTCTAGAAAATAATGTCAAAAATGTTTAATATATTTTCAATATTTTTTATTTTATTTAATGAATAATAATATTTTTCATACCTCCAAGATCATCGTTCATATGAATGGAAAGTTCACCAACATTTTTTGAAATATTTGATTTTGAAATATTTTCTGATACACCACAAATAAAATCAGTGGTATCTAATTCTGTCAACTTATTTTGAAAGTCAGAAGTTAAATCATTGTCTAAATTATCATCTTGTACATTAATTAATTTAAACATCTTGTCCTTCAAAATATTTTCTTCGGGCATGCTATGATTATATCAAAAAAATATTTATAAGATAAATACTTTTAATTTACAAATTTATAATATCAATTTAGCTAGTTCATCTAATTAGAATACCTTGATTCATTTTCATCGAGCCATGATAAAGCAAGCCATGATTTTAAATCAGATGGTAAGTTGTCTTTTTTCAAAAGCCAGGGATGACCTATCATTTTGAATGTATTCAAAAATCGATAGAGACCATTATACCAAATGCAAGATCTTTTAACTAAATATTTTGATAAGATCCTAAAAACATATATAATATATTAGAACCAAAATAAATATTTCAAAATGTATATATAAATAAATAACATACCAAATTCTACTAATGATAGCATATGCTACAAGCGTAATAGTCCATGCATGACCCAATATAATACGAGTTCGTAAATATGTACCAGCGCACTTTGCAACTTCTTCCACTCTTGCTAAAAGCTTTGCAAAACCTTGAGTTCTGACAAGAATGTACTCTAACATTTGTTTGCTTGGCAAAGTAACAAAAATACCACTTAATTCTATGTAACTTTCAAAATTCTTATATTCCTTTTCAAGTCCTAAATTCAAGTAATTGAGTAAAGCTCTGTTTACTTTCTCCATATTCTTAAAACCTTTGTCATTGCGAAATTTACATTTCATACGATAGATTAATCTACTTAATATTGCTGCTTCTGTGTGCATATCATTTTGAGATTCTAAATCCTTAATAATACGTTTTAACGTCTTCTTAAGTCCTGTGACATCTATTTCAGAAAAAGATTTTATAGATAATTATTACATAAAAATATAAATTTTACTATACAACATGTATAAAAATTAAAATGATTTTATATTTTTGTGTACATAATATAAGTTGTAAGAATTTAGGTTAGAATATATTTTTACCAATTTTCTGAGCTTCGATATGCCACGTAATATTTGGTGGATGTTCAATGTGAATTCTATTCCAAATAGCTTCCATATTTTATATCTATTAATTAATAGATATAATTTAAATACAAATATTTTCGATCATATCCATATAAATTCACTAATCCCGCCGTGTCAAATAAAACACAATATATAATCGCATCTAAGAAGAAAACGATTACATTCTGCGCAGCTTTGAGAAGAGTGGGGATTAAATGGGAGGGATTTGAATACGCTACGCTCAGTGCCGTATGCGTTATTATCGTACTCTTGTACCCTGAAGGTACAATATATTCTTTAAACAATAAATGGAGTAAGTGAATTTATACGCGGAGATTCCTAACTGTTCGTCACTTTTTGACGACGTAGAAGGAGTAAATTGGACATTCGTAAAACATTATGACTCATTCAAATTTATGAAACATAACTATGGTATATTATATGTGTGTATATTTATGCGTACATAAGTTTGAAATACATATGAGCTTTTGCATATGAATAATTTATTGTAATATTATAATTTAATATATCTCTTTAAACATATTTTTTTTTAAACGTATATTTCTCTTTAAACGTATATTAATAAAATTTGATAAATACATTTTTTTATAACAATATAACTATAAGAATATTTACGGAGCACTGTAAACTATCATACCAGGTGAATCGGAAGGTTTGATCGGAGTTGGTCGGCAAAGAACAGGCGGTCCAGGTGGTGGACCACGTGGAATTAATTTATCAACACCGTAATAACTGAAACCACCTTGAATTATCGGACGATAAGTAAGATTCGTCCATTGTCCGCAACCATGAGGCGGATTAGCGGCTGGTGCAAATCTGAAATAAAAATAATTCATTAAAAATTAAAACGAATTAATAGAACGTTAAAAAAAGAATATGGAAAAATATAACAAATTATAAGTTAACAGAAATATAGCAATAATTGCTATATATAATTGATAATGCATACCTGATAGCTTTAATAGGTTCAATTTTCGGAAAATATGCTTTGCAACTTAATTTTGGTCTCCTGGTTTGTGGTGGTGGTAAAGAACACGTTATTATTGTGCAAGGAGTTGGACAAGGATAACTCGGATCAGGTGGAATTTGTGGGGGTGGACATGGTGGGCATATTAAAGAACACCGGAAGCACTGATCATTTGAACTTCAGTACATTGTACGATCAGTTAATATTATTATATCTAGTTAATCGATCGTAGGATTAAAGGTTTTATTAACTTACCACATTTCGATAGGTTTGCTGTCTTTTCGATATTTTTCAAATTATTCCTGAAATTTATTATTATATATTGTTTATTGAAATTTTATTATATATTGTTTATTGAAATATTATTATATATTGTTTACTGAAATACGAAAACGATATAATTTATTTGTATATCGGATAAACATCTTTAATTTATCTGAACGGAGATGAAACAAACATAAGAACGTTGGAAGCTACGAAGTCACTTACAAATGAATCTATATAAACGTAATTACTTGATAATTACGATTATTCTTTATTTATTCTATTTTTCCGATTAATGTAATTTTATCCCTATAAAACATAAATTTTCATTAATGCGATGGGTGTTACAATTTTTATTTTATTAAATAATTATACACCATGATAAATCAGATAATATAAATTATTTATAATTCAGTTAATTCATCTTACGTAAACATTTTATAATTTAAATTGTTACGATTTATATTATAATTAATTGTCATGGAATCAACATGTAACAGACATTCCAGGTATGGGAGTACATGGCATACATGGTGGAGGACAAGCAGGTGGTAGACAAGGATAACATTTACTGGTACCAATGTAAAAAAGTCCGCCGGTGTTAATCGGTGTCCGAATGACAGGCATAATAGGCTCACAGGGTGCTGGTACTGGTTTCGGTATAGGTGCAGTCGTAACACAAGGATAACCGGTGCAAGGTGGACATATGAAAGGACATGGTGGACATGGTGGAATAGGTCCTAACGGAGGACACGTCATACATGGTACTGGTGAACTTGGAGCACATGGACCACAAGGTCTCGAGGAAGCCAGACCAATCGGCGGAACCAGAGGAATAGTACAACAGGGATCACATTTTACTGGAGCACATGGATTACAAGGAGGTGATGGGCAGCATGAAGATGGCACACAAAAAATGGCTGGGCATGGAGGTTCAGGCGGTGGACAGCAACCGCAACTGAAAGAAAATTAAGAACAATGAGCATGTACATTATTTATTTTGTATGAAAATAATTAAATTGCACCTTTCGATAATGGCCTTCAAAGCTTTCTTATCGTATGTACCTTGACATTTTACCATCACAGACATATTTATTACTTGTGAATAATTTTACAAGAATTTTCATACGTTTACAAATTTTACAAGACACCGATATTAAATAAAGAAAAGCGTGAAGTTTGGTGATATAATAATTGAGAATCTTCATAAAAACAGTGGTACTGATTCGTATAACTACGATATTACAAATTCGTAAAAAAAAAAAAAAATAAATAAATAAATAAATAAAAAATAACAATTTTTAAACTGCAGATTAATAAAAACATTAGGATGAGGGAGCATAATAATTTTTATCAGGAAGAGGGCCGGAATGTGGAGGTGGCCATGGCGGGCAAATTGGTGGAGGCGGTGGAGGTAATGCTATGCAAACAGGTCGTGGTTTACAACAAAAGCAAGGATCGCATGGTGGTAAAGGTGGATAACAGCAAACTGGTGGGCTATATGGGCAACAACTATAAAAAAAAATTAATAGCCATTTATATCTAATATTTTTATACTATTTAGAAAAATAGAAAAAAGCTCACTAATAATTTTTCAACAAATAGTATGAACTATCATAAATACTAGGTGTGCCTTTCACGATCACCGACATTATTTAAAAAATAATGTATTTTTACTTTCAATTTTGTGAGTTTCTTCTTAATACGTTGATATTTTTAATAAATTATACAAGTTATGTCTTTTGTTTTATTTATAATTATATGTATATCTTGAAGTTGTAACACTATATGAACTGTAAAATATGAAAATACATTATTATTATAATATAATCTATTTAATATATTTTATTCATATAGTTCTCGTATAATTGTATAAGTGACGTCGGTGTTCTTGGAGTCACTATTGATAATGCAACTTTGAAATGATCTTTGGTAACAATAGCAGCGTCCAAGTTCTCCTCGAGCGCGTTCATTGCTGCTTCGTGACATATCGCTTGAATTTCAGCTCCAGAATAACCTTCTGTCAACTCGACTAAATCCAATATATTTACATCTTCTGCAATTGGCATTTTTTTAAGCTTTATGTCAAATATTTCTTCTCTGGTTTCACCATCCGGTAATCCCACGTAAATTATTCTATCTAAACGACCAGGGCGAAGTAGAGCCTGATAAAAATAATGATTCGTTACTTATCAATATTTGAATTAAATATAGATCACAAATACGAACCTTGTCTATTTTATCAGGACGATTTGTAGCTGCTACTAATGTAACATTTCCTAAGGCCGTGACACCATCTAATTCTGTAAGTAATTGTGCCAAGACACGTTCTTGAACATTACTTCCATTACCATTTAATGAAGATCCTCTTTCTCCTCCAAGGGCATCGATTTCATCTATAAAAATGATAGAGGGTGCAACTTGACGAGCTTTTCGAAAAACTTCACGTACAGCTTTCTCAGATTCGCCAACCCATTTAGAAAATAGTTCTGGGCCCTACGAATAATGATTACGTTAAATATGTCAGCGTAAGAAAACTATTTATTGAAAAAAAGTTTACCCTAATATTTAAAAAATTAACTCTGCTTTCTGTAGCAAGAGCTTTAGCAATCATAGTTTTGGAACAACCAGGTGGACCAAACATAAGTACTCCTCTAGGTGGTGTTATTCCCATTCTAGCAAATGCTTCAGGATGTCTCAAAGGCCATTCAATAGATTGTTTTAATTTTAATTTTAATTCTTTCTGTCCACCTATGTCAGACCATCTAACTGTAGGAACTTCTACCAAAACTTCTTTCATGGCAGAGGGTTTAGTTATGGTTAAAGCATAATTAAAATCATCTATCGTTATATTTATCTCATCATTTGCTCTGGTATCAGTAACATTAATAGAATGCTGACGTTTAACGGCAGCCATCAATGCTTGCGAACACAGACCATATATATCAGCACCAACAAAACCATGAGTAGAAAAAGAAATATTCATTATATCATTTTGTGATAAAGTATTTGGTACTTTTTTGAGTAACTTAAATAATATTTCGAAACGGGTACTTTGAAAAGGTACATAAACTTCAAATTCTTTATCGATTCTGCCAGGTCTTCTTAAAGACGCATCTACAAATTCAATTCTTGATGTAGTAGCTATTACAATAATATTATCTTTTGTATTCTGTAATTCATCAAAAAGTGATATTATTTGAGCAAGAACTCTTCTTTCCTGATCTGTACTTGAGTTACTCCTTTTTGGACATAACGTATCAATATCTTCCAACAATATTATACTTGGAGTTTTAGCTTTTGCTTTTGTAAAAATTTCTTTCAGCTTCCTCTCAGTTTCACCCATAGATTTACTATAAATGTCTGAACTGTGAACATTAAAATAGTTGACTTTGTACTCTGATATAATAGCATTAGCAATCGTAGATTTGCCAACGCCAGGAGTACCATAGAGTAAAATTCCTTTGCTGATAAAAAAATCACCAATATTACATTTACCTAATCCAATATCCACTACATCTTTTATATCTGCTATTAAATCATTATATCCTCCTATATCTTCTATTTTATACTTTACTTTTTTCTGTTCTTCTTTAACCATTGATACATCTTCCTGAATGATCCATTTTGTAGAATACATAGCCTTATAATATTTTATATAGGATTCATCTGTAGTTAAATGTAAACAATTGAAAGCCAATAATAAATCGTCATCCGTATCTATCGTATTTTCATTCTGATCTATTGAAGCTGCTGTGATTATGTATGTCAATTTTCTTCCATAGTATGGGATACTTATTTTATTTCCAATGCAAAATATTTTTTGTTCATTACAGTTCTTAAAAAGTATTTCTAGATCTGTAGACATATGTGGTAATGCATGTTTGCCGGTACACTTGACAGTAAATTCTTTAGCTACAGCTATATCATGCTTCACATTTTGTATCTTAATCAAACCTTTCAAGTTGTTTAATTCAATGGCTAAAGAAATGATCAGTAGTTATGCCATATCTTTTTAAATATATAAATAGATTTGATGTACATGTCTAACTTACTAGGCTTAGATAAAGAAACGCTCAATAATGACTTATCATTGGTAGGCCAAGCTATTTTTACAATTATATTATTTTTTGTCGCAACAGTAACAGGATCTCCTATAGCAATATTGCATAACTGCATCACAGACTGTGACATGAACACCATATCATTTAAGTCTCTTACGGATATATTCGTTGGTGCTATAAAATAACGTATAACTTAATAACATGAAGTGAATAGAGAATTAAAATATTAATGATATATATATATTTACCTGAAGCACTATAAATTTCTAAAGTACTATGCAAAGTATCATTGAAAATAAAATTATGGTTCCAATTTTCAAAACAAGGTGGACAATTTGATTCATGTAAGGTTGCATCCTTTTGTCCAAAAGTGCACTGACATTTGTCACATGTTGTTAATGATGATAAACTTTTTCTAGACTTAGATGACATGCTGAAAAAAAGCAAAGAAAAATTTATTGTTTTAATTTTTAATAACCATTTAACACAAATAAGAATAATAAATTAATCATATTTAATTGATAATCAAATACTTAAACATAACCTAAAAACGAAACAAACTTTAATCGAAATAAACATATAAGTAAAGAATAAAAAAGAAAAACCTTGTCGATAAAAAAGTGAAGATATAATTAGCTTTGAATGTTTATAAAATAAAAAATGCTTCAATTATGCATAAAAAAAATATATCAATAACTTGTATGGCCATCTGCCTTGAATCCAACGTGAATCCAACTTGAATACTACTTGAAACAAATTTCTTTTTATTTTTTATTTTATTATCATTTTGACGACATTGACTTTAGTGAAAATTTTTTTTCCGGTGTCATTGATTTGAATGTTTTTAATTTCTAAAAATTACATGTTCGATAAAGAAAATTAATGAGTAATATTAAAATTACCAATTAATAAATTTCGACTTATTAAAAATATTTCTTAACTAAATATATCAATTAAAATATTTATTAATTATAAGAATTATATATATATGTATGTGATAATTAAATTTATTCTTTATATAACCTTTATAAGTATAAAAAAAAAAAAAAACATTTTTACTCATAGGAAATACGAAATAGTTTCATCTAATTGAACGATTTTAAAAAATTATAAGAATACTTAACAAATAATTTTGCAACCAATATGGATCCGAGTCTGAGGACGAATCTGACAATGAGATTGATGCGGTGATTTATAAGTAACGATAATGACTTTGAGTTATTTGCCGCGGTAGCAGCGAAGGAAGGAGTGTTAATGAGTCCAGAACGCAAAGAAATCCCTTGATGCAATCAACAATGATGATGCAGCCGGTCGAGCCATTGGTGGTAAATCGCGATGAAGGAGAGAAGGTGATTTAACAAAAAGGAAGGTAATAGACCGACGAAATGAATAATGTTCTCATCTCTTTCTCTCTACTTTCATTGCATTAGCGTCGAAGGAAAAAAGTCTCTTAACAAATAAAATTTGCGAGTCGAAACTTCTTAACGTTCTTTCTCCCCCCCTCCCCTATTCTTATAATCATCCTTTTGAACTCATACATCTCATTAGCCAAAAATCAAAAAAAAATTCTTCTTATATTACAATAGAAAAAATCATAATGCGTGCTTTGAGAAAATATGCGATAAATTTTAATATATAGAAATTTATCTAATATAATAAATTTATATAATAAAGCAAACGGTTGAAACTAATCATTCTGATTAGTCGATTCAATGATTCAATATGTCCACGTAATGCCATAATATTATGAACTATTAGATAAGTAATTTCTAATTGAAAATATTTCGTGGCTTTCAAAGGAATTTCAATATTTTTTTCAAAACGTTTAACTCTAACAAAACCGATGTTCACGTTAAAATTTCGTATAAATGATATAATTAATCTAAAACCAATTAAATCATATCGTCATAATGTTTATTCCAAGAAATCATTTAGGTAAATGATCGGAATCGTTAATTTCTAAGATATCACGATATCTATTTAGGTAAAAGCGTTTGCCGATAAACATGTGACGATATGGTAATCACGTAACAGATCGTTCATATATTTCGGTATTTAAGCGTATTAGTAATTTTACCGAATTGGTGTCACACGATCGTAATGTTCACACATTGGTTCAATTTTATACAGTTATGACGGTAGTTTGATGTGAACATGTACATATAAAAAATATGCGCCATTGGAGAAGCCGATTAAAATAAATAATTTGAACAAAAAAAAAAAAAAAGAAAAAAAAAGACCGATCCGGTGCCATGTGAACGAGCTGTAAGGCAATCAGATAGACAAGGAGACAAGCAAGCAAGCAGGCAAGTGGACAGACAAGCGTGCAGGCAAGCAAGCAAGCAAGCAGGCAGACAGGCAGGCAGGCAAACGAGCAAGCAAGCGAGCAAGCAGGCAAGCGGGCAGGTTCGGCAAAATCAACGCGGAGTGATTGCCGGCAAAGTCGGCAAAGAGAGGCAAGTGATGGACGGCCCATCAGGAGGGCCCCGACGTTCCGTACCAAACGAGATTAATAGAGATCCGGCTGTCAGCCGGACGCCTCACCGTCTGAGCGAGATCTGAGCGGGTACCAGACGGCCAGTCTTCCCGCAGATCGCAACCTGCGTGGGCAAGAACCGATCGTGATCGATCGCACGGTTTAAGCATTCTTTAGGCTACTTGTCTTCTATACGAGTCCGCGAGTTATAATAACGTTTGATCCTCTAGTCATTTCGGGGGAGATCTGTAATGAGATAACGATAGTGAAAATTATACATTATCGTGATTTAACTGATACGCGATTAGAGAGAGAGAGAGAGAGAGAGAGAGAGAGATAGAGAGAGAGAGAAAGAGAGAGAGAGAGAGAGAGAGATAGAAAAAAAATAAAGAATAAAAAAGAATAATAATAAAAAAACACAAAAAACAAAAAAGAAAGAAAAAAGAATTTGCTTAATCCATCATATTGTACAATTTCTCTACAAATAGGTCTATCTTTCTTTTCGTACCGATGCGAATGCAAAGCACGAGGGGATGGTGGAGCGTCCTCGGCAGTTTTGCCCTGATTTTTCTCGCCAATATACGATTAGGTAGGCTATCCAATACGCAGGATAAATCGTCTTACGTTACCAATGTAATAAAAAATATTCGTCATTAATGAATTTTTTTTTCCGAATTTTCTTTTTTATCTCATTTACATTTACTTAAGAAAATGTATCAATCGATTGCAATATTGTTTTTACAAGTAATTATTTATCTTTAAACGAAATCAATTTTTAAATATATGTAAAGGTTAACAGAATAAATTCATTCTGATCGTTTTTGAAAAAGCAATTGACTTCATGAAAATTCGTTTGTTTTTTAGCTTTCAGCGAGAAGGATTCGGAAGGAAAAGTTCATACGGAGGAAGCACGGCAACATCTTTGCTGTGCGAGGCACGAAAAAATGATTGACGTCGGTTATGGTGAGTTCTCTACGATTTATACAAATTAATATTATTATGATCTATATAAATGAAATATAAAGCATACATACACTATGTAAAGATTGCATAAGTGATTCTTTAAAAAAAAAAAAGAAAAAATATATAAATAAATAAATAAATAATTAAAAAAGAAAAATACCGGGTTGCATAATGCATCGTGGACTTATTTGTCGTTAGAAAATATGACCTTGTCTTCGTTAGATACCACCGAGCAAGATTATTACTGGGTGTTTAATCAATTGATGCCCGGTGTCGATGTCGAGGGTGATGGAACGTCCGGTATTCTCGCATAGCAAATATACTTACATACTTACATACACTCATACATCGTCAATATTCGTGATTTAGAATACCGGTTCGTTCTGACGAAGAATTTGTTTCTTCGATCGGCGGATCGCTTTGAGCATATCGATCCCGATTAATCATAATAACGTTCCTCTTCTTCGATTCATTGACCGTAATAAAATGCTGCGGACCTCGAGACCATTGACATGAGAAATGAATTGGCAAGTTGAAAGTGCGAACGAAGGAATTAATATTTCGTAGAAGTGTTATTTGTGGGTTATATAAATTATCGTACTTGTTATATAAAAATAAATATAACAAGTACTTTTGAAAAATTCAGCAACCAATTTATATCAGATTTCGCTTGTAAAATTTTTCATTTACTTATATTAGTAATCGTTACCATTAACTCAATAAATTGTTTAATTACTTTTTATGATTTATAAATATTACACAATTTGTAATTCGCACATATATATATATATATATATATATATATATATATATATATATATGTGCGTGTCATATATGACCAAACTTATATTTTTTAATAATATTGTATTACAATATACATACGTTAGAATTGTATATATGTAATTTAGATAAGACACTTATGAAATTCGAGCAAACAGGAAATTCATTGGCGATATTATTTGTATTTCTATAAAGAACATCTACATTTGTGGTCTTAAAACAAATATACGCAAAAAATATAGCACGAAAGAATGGACGAAAGAATGTAAATCGTTAAAAAATCTTTGAATTCAATATCATCCATATCTACATCCAAAATAGCTTGATTACATTAAGTATAGTATAAGAATTCAATTCAGGAATACATTATAATTATATGCAGTATATTAAATGATAAATTTATATTTTAATGCGATTTAAAAAATTGTAAATTTTTTCTTTTATTGTGACACGATTTAATAGATCGCAATTTTAAAAATTAAAAGAAATTTGCGATTTTTATATTCGATTTCTTCAAAATATTTACTTTTTTAATTTTTCTTCAGGAATATCTGGAGAAGTCATACAAATCGATATTGGACATTGTCGAAAGCTCTGTCCCCGATACGTTTCCGACGATCCTGGCGACGCTAGCAAACCGGCTGTTCAGGTAAAAATTTTCGACAAAATAAGAAAACGTAGGGAAATTAATTCGCAGAGTATATTCTTTTACCATATTGACTGTTTAAAAGAATTTTATAAAAATTTATTTAAGTGCCTTTGAAAAATCTTTTATGAATCAATTTACATTAAGAATTCATACTCCTTTATTTACTACAAAGTAAATAATAAACTTTACTATCTCCATGATTCTTAATAGCAATCTTATAAACAACGTCGTAAACGAACTGTTAGTGAATACATTTTACAAATGTTTCGGTATGATATCGGTATAAAATAAAGTTATAATCACACGATGACAATCAACGTGTTAAGGGAAACTTTTTAAGGGAAGCCTCGATCACCAAAGAGACAATTTTTTTGCGATATCGTAGCAGGAATGCAGCTTTAGGGAGGGCCTACGTGACTATGCGTAATCCGTGACTCATACTTGCGGGATGCACCAGGTGCAAAAACACCGTAGGCTGATTGCCGCATCAGGTTCCATACGAACAAAAAGCCCATCCTGCCGGATTGAAGTTTATCGAACCGGTCCGTGGATCTCTTTCGAATTTCATGCTGGAGTCTTTCGGCTGCTTGAAAATGAGAATGGCTTTGTGCCAGAGCGACTTTGGTCGAAAATAAATCAGAAAATTGCAAGATATTTTGCGAGTAAGAAAAGTAGAAAAAAAAAGAAAAAAAAAAGAAAACGGGAAAAAAAAACGGATACCTTCAGGCGTTCGATGGCCATTGAACTCGCCAAAATTCAAATTCCATCCGAAAGTGATCCTATATGGTAAAAACTATGCTTTCGAATAGCTTCAAGGCGCGTCTAGGTTCCGATAGGAAAATATTTTTAAAAGTTTTAACGCTATAGATAATAGTCTTTTATCTTCAACATTCTCTTATTGAAACAAGTTATCGTTGAAAAGAAATATTAAAAATATCCTTAGAAAAAATGAAAATATATAAGGAATTATTGGGACAACAATATCTAAGTGTATACACGTGTGATCAAAGATATGAAAAAAATTAAAAAATTTAAATATCTTACTAATAATAAAATATTTTTATGTTGAATTATTCTTTTAATTTAGATTACATTCAAGTTATTATTTTAATCCTTGGATTCAATTAATGAAAATTTGTAAAAAATATTTTTCAATAAAATAATTATAATTTAAGAGAATTCTATATAGAATCATTCACATTTAATGTGATCTTACAAATCTATATATCTGTAAAAAGAAAAAAATCAAAAGATCTTGATCACAGCGTATAGTACGTGCATACATATTTTAAAGTACAGTTTCGAGAGAATTTTTATATCAAGGAGTATATATAGTTTGAGAGCCCAGTAATGTCGGCCGATTATGCCGAGGGCTATGAAGGGTGAAGAAAGACTGGAACGTATCTCAGATTTATGACGCATGAGTTCGACCAATCCGGAAGCTGGAATGTGGCCACGCCAGACATCGCACGATCGAACAATCTTCACGACTCTGAAAAGAGCTCACCCCGTATATCGATGAGGATTTTCAACTACAAAAAGAAATTATTCATATTTTTATTGTTAAAAAAAGAAGAGTTTTTAAAAGTTAATATATCAAAGATACAAGAAAAAAATAAAAAAACTAATGCATTTGGGTAAATGTAGCAATAAATAATTGCCTTTAAACAAAATAATCGTTAATAATAATAAACGGATAATATTAAACATTATACAAATAATTATATATTAATGTCAACATCTTTCTGTTTTTTTTTATAAATATAATATTTTTTTTTTTTTTTTAGAAATATAATAATAATAGTAAAAAAGTCATATTTTAATGTCACAGAAAATAAGTCGATTGGTACAATAGTTTCCTATGTTTTCCCGTGAATATTATATACTTGGTATATATGTCTGTATATATAGTATGAATATACATGTACAACATATATATGTATATATTTATATGGTTGTATTATATATAATATTGTTTACAATAATATATCGTATATATATACCCTTTGGTTACATTTATATATATATATATATATATATATATATATATATATATATATATATAAATATACATATATATATATGTATATATATATGTATATATATATATATATGTATATATATAGTTTCTATTAATCTTTAAAGTTTTTATTTGCAACAATATATGCAATCGCAGAAAATTATTGTAGACTTTTAGATATCTTCGAGTTCAGCAAAAGAAGATCCGGAGAACGATTTTCCAAGGATGCGTATTTGGAGTGTCCCTTCGTGTATCGCTTCCTTGCACGGGTGGAGGAGGTTATTTTCGTCACGTAATGTAATCCGATTGGTAGTATTTACGATCTTGTAGCTCACCTACGCTCTCCTGGAGAGAAACAAGTCGGGAAGACGACGCTGCACGCGATATGCAAAGGAGAAGAGAGGAGAGAGGTTGCTTGTCGACGATGTGTTTTGCGTCCTTGGAAGGTCGAATCGTCTTGGGTCACCACACGCGGGCGCCAGCCTGTCCAGATACTAAATCCCGAGAATCGCGTTCCTTTATATCCAGGAGGACAAATGATCCGGATGAAAAAGAAATTTATTGGATCCTCCTAAAGAAATTATTATAATGTAGTTAAAGAAAACGGAAAAAAGAATAAGTACTAAATTTATTTTCATATTACGAAGAGTATGAAAAATAAAATTATCTTCTCTATGATATAATTGTAACATACAATTATATAAGACATCATATAAAAAGAAGAAAGTTGAAAGCGATTATCACGTATATAATCAGGATGCATGCACGCGAGCCAATAATTATGTTATCGATTTTTTATAATTCCTAAGAGTTTTTGCACTTACTGCAGTATCTTCTTTTTTCCAGATGATCGAGACAGCCTCATCGAGAGAATCTCGTCTTTCTAAACCTTATATCTTTCTTAATGTACCAGAGTCATCTAAAAATGTGACTCGATCATTTCGATTGAATTATTAAACGATTAGGATAATATTAAGTACTAGATCTAGATATCGAATAAGAACGGATGATATTTGTTAGAGAAAAAATATACCTGTTATAATATTTTTAGAGATGTTCGCAAGAGGGTCATTGCCGGCCAAGAGCTGCTAGACTGGAAAGAGTATCCACGTTGCAGGGAGTCCGTATTATTGAGGCTGTTGATGCTTGCGAGTGTTCTTCAGATTCCTCTTGTAAAAGAGAATCATATACACATCTTATACATTCTGGTACACCGTATCAAGTCGTTATTGATGTTGGCGTTTGCATAGGACACTGTGGCAAAGGTATTAGAAATAATTAATATTCAGGAATAATAATAATAATCCAATGACAATAAAATGATAATGCATTTAATAAAATAATTTTATATAAATGCTTGTACGTTATAATATCGTTTATATTTTTTTTTTCTTTTTTCTTCTTTGATTTCTTTTTTTTTTTTTTCTTAAGATCTTGGTTGCAAACCTGTAAGAAATAACACGGTCAGCGTTAAAGGACCAAATGGTAAATAAAATGTAAAAAACAAAATAATTTGAAAAATCTAAATGATATTATAACAATTATTACGTTTTAAGGAGACGAAGTTTATCCGGTTATCGAAAGATGCAGCTGTGTCGGTAATTGTCATCGAATGGATCACATGGAAACAGTGTTGGATTTCAGTGAAGTTGAAATTAAAGAGGGTACCAATACTACCGATGTCAAGCCCGTTGTTAGAGTAAGCGATTTTGATATATCATCAAAGGATTTTTCAATAATCATAGAATTATTTTTCTTATGAATATTTTTCAGCAAATTAATGTTGGCCAATGTGTCGGAGCTTGTCCTGGAAACGAAACAGAAACTTGCCTTTTACGGGACAAACGTGAGCCCTCGAGATGTCTGGCTGGTCTTTATTCCAAACAACATACTTGCACACCGGCGAGATTTAAAGTCCACGAGTACAGGTACGATCATTTGTATTTATTTAAAGAAATTAAATATACTAATTGTGCAAAGTATTTTTAGAAAAATAATACAACATTAAATGCTCTTTTAGAACTCGACGAGGATCAAAACGCGAAGTGATACAAATTATTCAATGCATTTGCGTTTAGAAAGGATCATCATTGGACATACAAATTTTATTATCGAAAAAAAAAACGATGATGAAGATGTGACAGAAAATATCCTTTTGTGTTGCGTTTTACAAAAACGTTAAGATATACTTTCTCTTTTTCTTTTTTTAGATCTGCCGTGTAGTTATGTGGCTAATAAATTTCTAATGTCTTTTCTAAAGAAAAAAAAAAAAAAAGAAAAAAAAACAGAAAAAAGAAAAGAAGAAAAACTCAAATCGCATGTCTGCCGGATCAACATCTTTCTGTGTAATATAACGATGTATAAGTTAATCGGCAAATAATAACGAAATATCTTTAAGTAAATTTAACTTTGAACTAAGAAATGTTATATCCTCACATGATGCTGAACGTATAATATACATATAGATATTTTCCATAGTTATGTATATTTCATGTATACATGTATTTTTATACGTATATTATACGTCTATTTTACGTCTATGATGTACTTATATAGTATGTCTATCAAATAAACGTATATTTTACATAACTCTTATAACTATTTATATATTATTAGTATTATAAAATATGGATGGAGATAGAGAAAGAGAGAGAGAGAGAGAGAGAGAGAGAGAGAGAGAGAGAAAGAGAGAAAGAGAGAGAGAGAAAGAGATAACTTTATTGTTACCCCCTTCAGATGTCACAATATCTTATATGTGGATATACTATATGTATGTACTTGTTTAGCATGAGATCTCGTCGCATACGTTATTCCCAAGCAATGCAGTTCGAAGTAAAAGACCGAAACTAACTGAAATTCGAGGCGACAACCTCGATATGAGAGAAAAACGTGGGCGAACGACTCATAAAAATACGCTCGTGACTTGTGATCAGTCATCGCCCTCGCAATGAAAAAAAAAAAAAAAAAAAGAAAAGAAGAAAAAAAAGAAAAAAAAGAAAAAAGAAAAAACAACGAATTATCTAAAACGTTCATCCACCTAAATATCGCGTCGAGAGCATAGCTTGGTGCTTACGAATCCGTAGAATTTAGGAAACGTGCTTTTTATAATAGCCCGGCACTGTCATCATCGCTCAGCGATTTCCATCGTCTCAATAACACACACACACATACATATATTCATTTATTTTTTATAAAATATATATATATATATATACATATTTAATTTATTTACGAACTATTACTTAAAATTCGTATAAACATTTTTTAGCGACAATAACAACGATAATTAAATATCCTGTAATAATTTAATATTGGATATGAATTATATTGCTAAACAGAATTGTTTAAATAATAACAAAATAGATATAGATACAAACAACAGTCAAATTCGATAGTCAAAAACAAAAATAGTATTGTGAAAAAGTTAAGAAGTGAAACATATACAAACGAGATCGTCTTTGACGAGTAGGTTAAAGGGCCAAGATATGTTGTCGTTATTGACAATTATGCGGACAAATAAATGGTTTGCATATATGTCGCGGTGTGACTGTGTACATATATATATATAAAACGTGAGAAGCGCCAATGTCGAGCGGGGAGTAAAGCGGGGGAAGGAACTCCCGGCATAGCATAAAGGTGACTCCTCGCAGCGAAAACCTTCCATATGCCACTTAGCGTCCCGTTGAGTTCGGCAAAGTGTCCGGTAAAGCAGAGATATCCGTTCCTTCGACGAAACGAGACATATAGAAAATAGAGTGTCTCTTTTTTTTTCTTGTTCGTCCATCGATAAGGTGTCCAAGTCCACGATTAATTATTATACCATACGTACATAATACAGTACCATAAAGGGTGAGTCATTTCTATAGGAACATCAAAATATCTTCGTTGTTTATGAACGTTTAAGAATTGACTCAGTCGAAGAAAATTGACGTCTTTCAAATAGACCAATGTATAATAATAGAAAAAGAATTTTTATACGTTTATAAACAACGAAAATGTTCAAATGATCCTATTGATATGACTCACTTCACATTTTGTGATACCAATAGAAAAATATAGCGGACACCTCACCCGCGTGAAGACCTGACTAAAACGTTGACTAAGATTTAGGTGTACATGTTTGACACCTTAAAGAAAGTGCACTCGATTGCTTCCCGATTTCTTTTTTCCTTCTAATCAAACGCAAGATCATATCAATGCAGACGCGAAGTGCATTGTCGTTATTGCTTGTGATGTCGGCGATGTCATTGTCGACGTATCTTCTTCCTGAAGCGGACGCATATCCCTCAGATCTTCTCAAGGATGATAAAGGTCAGGAAAGAAGGGGCCCGTCTTCGTCGCATAGTGAACTCACTCAGGGAAAAGAGCTCGGTAACGAGAAACACCAAGACGAGTTGGAAAAGTTGCAAAAGGTCCGTCTTGTATCCGATTTCTAACGATGTTTTTTCACGTACGTCGTTGAGAAGTAATTTATGAAAGGACGATTGAAAACTGAGTGTACGTGTTATTTTGTGAAAAATATTAATCAAATATAATAATATTACAGATCTTTGGTATACGTGGCCAGGGCGAAATATCAGCCCATCGTAAGATACCACCTCAGTTCATGATGGAACTGTATAATATTATCGCCGATGATAAAGGCGTCACACGAGGACGAAATCCTTATAATGCTAAGATCGTACGGAGTTTCATCGAAAAGAGTAAATTCTTTTCTTTAATATCTACCCAAACCTCTTTCTCTCTCATATTTGTATATAATAAATTATCTATATTTCCATCTTCAATTCTCCCATTCTTAATTACTATACTTTCCACTTCAAGTAATCACTAATTTTAATCATGTATATAATTTAAATCACTCTTTTAACGTGACAATTTATTCAGAAGAAAATAATGACTAATTACTTCAACTCGTAGATACCTCCTTGCCTCATTTTTATTTCTTTAATGTATCCGGCCTTGAAGAAAACGAATCGGTTTTGGAAGCCGAGTTACATCTTTACAGAAAGAAAACGCCAACTAAATCAATGCATCCTTTGACGCTTACGTCGCCGTATTATTCGGTAAGCGTCAGACATCCAAACGATTTCCTTCCTCAATCTTCTCTTTTCATAAGATAATCACTTCTGTTCAGATAAGAGTCTATCAAGTGTTAGAGAAAAGAAGTCTTGCTGTACCGAATCTTCACAAGTTACTCAATATTCATTATGCTGGAATACATACTTCAGGTTGGCAGGTATGTTTTTATGATCTTCAAAAGTAAAAAACTATTATTATTATATTATATATATAATATAATAATATTAATATATATATATATTATATATATAATATATAATATATATAATATATAAATATATATATATATATATAATACACACACACTCACACACTTTATCTTTCTAATTTAAATAGGATAGTTAGAACATAAACAGAGCTATCGTGTTAAAAGTTAAAGTTATTAAAAAACAGTTACTTACCACCATTCCACAGGTGTTTAACGTTAAAGAAGCTGTACTTTCCTGGTTCAGCGGTGATCCAAATCTTGGTCTCTTGGTGACGGTCACGACTTTGTTCGATGATGAAGTAAACATCGAGTTTTCTCGACGAAATGAATATCATCATAACAAGCAACCGATCTTGGTTCTTTTTAACGACGATGGTAAAGAACAACGACCTAGAATGAAAATCGTTCCGGATTACTATCCTTATGGGAATGACAATATCGACCAAGATAAATTACTTTATGACGGTGTAAACGATAAGATTAATTTGAAAGAAGAGTATGACGAGCATCTTCAAAAACAGGAAAGACAGAGAGACGAAGTTGAAGGAACGTCAGGAATAAGAAGACGCGAAAAAGAATTTTTTTCAAGAGAGAAAAGAAAACAGGACGAGTCAGATTCAACTTGGCGGGAAGGTTCCGTAGAACGTGATCGACGTGATACAAAATTAACCAGAGAACGTCCTAAGAAGATTATCTCGCGTAAAACGAAGACGACGCATGTTTTAACGTCGATGGATATTTACAAGAGAGCAATGCTTCGGGAGAAATTAAATAAGGTCTCCCAAAGAGGAGCTAGCAGGAATCAACGTAGAGCGAAAAGGTCAACAAAACAAAATGTTTTGTTGGGTTACAAAAACACGACTATCTGCTCGAGACACGAGCTTTACGTCGATTTCGAAAAAATTGGACTATCTTCAAACATAATTGCGCCTAAAGGATACTCTGCATATCATTGCAAAGGTCTTTGCGAGCCACCGCTGAGCCAGAATCAACAACCAACAAATCATGCCACCGTACAAAGTATTATTCATAAGATGGGTTTGGTGGAAGGCGTTGAAATGCCTTGTTGTGTACCAACGAAGCTATCTAGCACCAGTATGCTTTTCTACAACGATAACGAAAACGTTGCTCTGAAAATATACGAGGACATGATAGCTGAACATTGTGGTTGTCATTAATCGAATAACGCTTGTTTCGATCGAAAATTGTTGCTCGATATTTTCCTGAAGAGTCCATGTCAAAAGGACACACAGATTAGTGATCGTACGAACGATTCGTGAGTGTTCTTCAGGATTTCAAGAATTATGACTAAGAAAATAGATTAAATGTTGTATATTTTGGGTTCTCGTTGGTTCTTTTAAGTACTTACGTCTTCCTGAAAGAAAAATAAAAGAAAATTATTATTTCTACAATATCGAGCGTTATTTTCGCATAAGTCGTCGTACATCGACAAAGTCCTGTTTGTAAATAAGAACATTCCCAAGTATGCGTACACCTAAACACATATACACACGCACGCACACAAACACAAGCAACGTTGTATTGTAATGTAATCTATTGTATTGTTATAACGTATCTCTGTAAATTATTATAATCGTAATTCGTAGATATAGAGATGATAAGATTCAATTTGTATATATAATATCTCGTGATAACTGCATTAGAATTATTTATAGTAAAATAGTAGATATACAATAAATGATATTTAAACCGATAATTATTATTATTTTTTTTATTATTATTCCTTTGTCCCTCTTATCCTTAAAAAATATATAAAATGACGTATCATGAAAGTCTGTGTTAAAAACGTACACAGGACTTGATCATTGTCTGCCATCAAAGGAGCGTCCCGAAATCAAACGCTTCTCTCAAGCTCGCGGAATGTTTTCGAGAGGGCGAACGATGAAATCAGCGGTGAAATTTATAAGCCTGGCGTTAAAATAAATGCGACAGTTATTCGTGTTGTTGACGGTGAGTTTGGCGCCGGTGGATTGCAGAAATGCAGTCGTGGAATGTGAAACGCTACCGGTGTTGAACTTCCACGAGTACGTTATGGAAAACAAAAGATAAGGGTGGCCGGCCTCTCTCGAAGTAACTTTGATATTAATTCGGACCACTCAATATGTAAATTATCACGCTTTGCAATATTTTCTCATTATTTTTTTATATATATGTAAATACTTAATAATACGTAGAATTCAGATATTTCTATCGTTAATTTCATTTCAAAATTCGTAATAGTTATCGGGATATCACCATTAAAAGATAAAATTTATTTAAATTTATTAACTATTGCGAAACTTTTTTTTATATATAATATATTGATAATGGAAAAAAAAAAATGAGTAAAGAAGTGCTCCTCAATCGTAATAGTTGGCGTATGAAATAATAACCTACTTTATGTCGGAGGACATCTTATTTGCTCGAATTATTCTATTCCTATCGCAAAAAATAAATTATGTTAAACAAGGTCATGCGGAAGACATCAGAGTTAACGTACGATCTTAATAAATTATCTTCTCGCGTGTATCATGGAATATTCGTTTGCTCTGTTATTATGGAAATTTAGAATATTATACTAACTATTACGATACGTAAGTATCGTGAAATAAAGAAAGTTTTATGATCTTCTCGCTTGTTTCACGTATGTTTCTAATTTTAATGCATCTAGTAAAAGTATAAAATATTATAAAATATATACAATATATATATATATATATATATATATATATATATATATATATATATATAATATTATATTATATTTCTATCACATTAAACAAAATAATACTTAAATAATTTACTTTTCTTAATACTAATAAAGTTTATCATTATATATTATAGGTACTTATATATTATAAAAGAAATGTAAGAGATAAGGCAGATTCGTACGTTCAACACACCCCATCAATTTCTCGATACTAGCATTTACATATCTGTGAGGTGTCTGACTGCTCGCGTGCCGTTCTCACTGCATTCCCGTACGCGCATCTCCGGTTATATTTACTTCAGGGTGGGTGTATTTTCGAATCTGTTCGACTAAAAATAACTGGAACGTGTTTCACTGCATTCCATTCATGTTGTATTTAGATCCTGGCGCCGTAATACGTATTGATTTACGATACGGCTTTGCGCGAACTTTGCGGTCCAAAAGATAACATATTAAAGACTTTTCGTACTAAACTTACCAATAAAACATTAATCAAGTGCTAGATCATTTTCAAGTAATCACTTTCATCCATTATACTAGATCAATGAACGACACGAAACAAAAACAAAAAATAAAGTGAATTACTTAAATCGCCTACATCTGAAATATTATAAAAACAAATGGAATTATCTGATAAAACGGATTTTGTAATGATGCGAATGATTTGAACGATTATTTAATAAGATAGATACAAGGAATGTATTTGATTAAATGTAGAATTGAAATGTGAAAGCATGATATATGAAATAAAAGAAAGAAAGGAAAAAGATTTTTTTTTTCCTTTTTTTTTTGTTTGGTTTTTTTTTTTTTTTTTTTTTTTTTTTTAGGAGAACAAAATAAAAGCCTAAGCCGTGATACGCCATAATAGAAGCTATACAATGACGTAGTGTTCTGTCATCCGGCGTGCTACCTCTCCAACCGTTTCACCTCGCCGCCACTGGCCCATTATAGTGGGACAGAACTTCACCGATTCACAACTATACACATAGTGGTGTACGCCTTTGAACAGTGAGCGCCGCGTTTTGTACCCGCTCTTCTTCTCCTCTCGCAATTCTCATACTTCATCATTTTGATAAGATAAACGTGTGTGCTTCTTCCGTAATTTACTTATCTTTCCGGGAGAAGATTACCGATGAACTTTCGATTTACTTTGTCGTTATACCTTTATAATCACGAAGAACTAAAACAAAGAAAATAACGCTGATTTGGTGACAATAATGAATATCTAGAAGATATACTGATTGATCGATTAATTGGCGCTAATAAAGAATAATAATAATAATAATAATAATAATAATAATAATAATAATAATAATAATAATAATAAAAAGAAAAGAAAAGAATAAAATAAAATAAAAACAAACGAAACCAAATAGAAAATGAGATCGATACAATTGATGATCTATATAATCATTACTCTTCATTTGATTTTAGCTGTTACTCTTATACATTACCAGGTAAGTCAAGTAAACAAATGAAGTGATATTTAGTAGGACATTTACATGCTCCAATAATATACGGAATTAGAGATAAAGCGCTCTTTTTTTGAGCATTTAAATAAACAAATATTATTATTTCCTTTAAATAATCCATATCTTTTAAAAATAACAATAAGATAAATATCATTTGTTATGATTAGACATCTTACAGTAAAATAAATGTAGTATACCAATGTATCGTCGATTTCGTTAAGAGATATTACATATTATATTTCCTGTTAGTTTTCGTTTCTTCAAACTGAGACGAAGTAGGAGTTCTTCCCGGCATCATACAATGGCTACGCCATTGAATGGGCAACGATCGCATAACACGCGGCTTCTCAGAAGTAGAAATGTTCCATCTCTCGCATCGTTGAGCGTATCCCATTCCAGTCCATTCCACTCATACCGTTCCAACACATACCGCTACGTCCCTTTTTCTCCTTCAAAGTCCGTAACTCATCTACGAAGTAAACACGATCTTTTGATGTTATGCTCGTTGTGTTGTTCGTGTGAGAAAAAAAAAGAAACACAAAAGAAAAGAAAAAGAAAAACAGTTACCAGTAACCAATAAAAGATTTAAAAATTTATAAATTATCTCCATATATGTGTATATATATATATAATTTGTATATATATATATATATATATATATATATATATGTATATAATTTAATTCGATTGGAAATTATTTGGAAAATCAGCACTTTCGTCATTTTGATTTTATTTTCAATTTTTCTTCAATACATTTTTTAAAAATTATACAAATGACGTCGAAGATCCAATCGCCATTTTGATTCTGTTTGCGTACTTGGCGGACTTTTAAAAATGGCGCCCTAATGTCGCAAAATTACATTTTAAATATTTTATCCTGTAATAATATATATACGATATCAGGCAAAGAATTCTCCATTAAGAAGGATTTTTAATAAAACGACGACCTCTGTCCACTTTTTCCCGAATTTAAATACATCATTCTCGTTAACCATATCAAGAAGGAAACGAGAAGACGACGAGATCGATGATTTATTAACGAGACACTCGAAGAATCGTAAGCGTCATTGCAAAAATAATTCCACGTGTTCTCATATTGGAACACCGGAACAGGTAAGTATTATAATAGACATGTACGATAAAACAAAACTAACGAATAATAATAGGACCAATAACAAATGATAAACTTTCGTATCCACAGATGTTCCAACAGGATAACGATTACGAAAGTGAGGAATCACGTTTAATGACAAAGATCCGAGCGTCAAATGAAAAAGATGAAAATATTAATACGCAATTAGAAGATATCGATATATATAACAATAGATCGTCGATTATCGATGGATACGTCGAGGATAAGGATAAAGATACAATCGGCGATTACGACGACAATAAAGATTTTCCTTCTATTTATAAAACTTCGGATGATTTTTCCGGCATGTTGACGAATCTTTTTCAAGCCTTATTAAATGCATCGTTTGAGACCGATCACAATAACTTTAAGGGATTGCATTTTGTCAGAGAAAAATTTGACACGGACCCATGTCAAAAGTGGTTGAATAATGAAGACAAACTCGAGGCGGCATTTTTGGGTGAGGTTATTTAACATTTTTCTCATTAAATTAAAAAGAAAAATGATTTATAACGCTCATTTCAGGACACCTCGTTGTTCTTCCTGCCTGTCCGTGCAAATATCCGAACATTATCTTCTACGATAACAATTTATGGGACGAAAAACAAAAGAAGCATTATCGTTGGCGCGACGTAAGCAGCGCATCCTACCGATTGGATGTTTACAAGCCAGGGGCGGCCTATTGCGTGCGTACTCTATTGGCTACGGGAAGCGGAAGTGCACAACATTGTTGCTACGATAGTGACAGAAACCTGATAACACGTGGTTCCGGCGCGGGGACACCGTATTTTGTTAGTCCAGATATATCTTTGATTCTTCATGAGAAAATAGACATTTTACCTTGGCGTCTTTGTAAAGGAGACTTTTCTAGGTATTTTTATTTGGGAATTGTGTTTGACATCATCGTGATAGGTTCCATTGTTAAAAAAGTACATGTGTACGTTGTTTAGATTTAACAAAGTGAGGCCACCGAACAACGATAATGGTTGTAATGAAAATCCAGACAACGAGGAGTATCAACGACAAATAAACAGTACGAAATATTATTGAAGAACTCTAGTTTTCATTCATGAAGATAGGACGAAGCGAAAGTGTTAAATTGTAACAAATAGTGTTTTTGTATTTGAAATATTAATTATGATTGTGCGGAATTTTATTTGAACTTTACTAAACTGAGTTTTTTCTAAACTGACTTTGTTAAAGGAGATTATAAGAAAAAAAAATTATATATTACTAAATTCCAAAGGATAATAAGCGCAATGTGTTTATTTTCAAATATTCCCGCCTTTCCTACATTATCGACACGACGAGAATGCTGTCAATTGTCATGGTTACCACTTGCAAACACAAAACCGACACTCTCTCTTTGATTCTTCTACGAAATATAAATAAATTGTATTTTAAAAACGATGGATTGGGCTACAGATTTAGAAATTACATCGAAGAAGGTAAATTACTTTAAATCATCGTCATAAATTCTTAAATATTTTACACGCAGTTGTAAATGTATTATTGAATACCTGTGTTCAATGTTATTGTTAAAATTTTATAAATATTTTCAAACGACTAATGTTTACAGCTTATTCCAAGACTGGGCAGAAGAGCAGGCCAAAATATTATGCAGGAAGATTCAAAATCAGATGAGGATTTGTTAAACAGCCCTACGTCATTATCCTCGGGACGTTCAACGCAGCCACCTGTGGCGCCACCTCGTGCCAGGAAAACTGGTTGGGGTGACGATTTAAAAAGTGGCAAGTGAGTGACGTATATAAAATATTTCGACTTTGTTCTTCCATATTTAAAAATAATCAGTAATTGTCAAAAACTATTTAATCTGTTTATTTTTTATCGTAGAACAAAGGCTTCTTCTAACATAATTGAACAGTGAGTATTTATAATTAACAACAATATAGAATCAGACATCTATAGTCACTAAAACAGATTATTCCTTAGGGATCGATTTCGATCAACTGGAAAAGAAAATCAACAAGATGGTAAGATCGCAATGAGAGATTTTATAAATATAAACCAATATCATATCATTTTTAATAAAGAAAATAAATCAATTGGATCAATATGATCTTATTACAGATATTCCTGTGATACCGGATTTGGACGAAATTCAAGAGGACAATGTTCTTTCAGATCTTTCCAATGCACCTGTGTAAGTAAAATATTTATGTTATGTTTTTATCAAATAAATAAATAAATTCTAACTATTCTTTATTCATTTATTTCTTTTTTTTTTTTTTTTTTTTTTTACCTAAATTTTTTTAATCTACATTGAACATTCATTTGTTTACGTAGAATCGACACGAACAGAGTCACGGCTTACAAAGAATTAGATACGGATTTAATTAAAAACGAAGCATTTACATCGTTGGATGGGATAAGTCTTTTCCCTCTAACAGAAAAATTGTATAATGAAAATATGGTGAAGGAACCCGACGAAGCTTGGAATTGGAATCTTTTGTTCACGCAAGTCGCATCGGAGATTAATAACGAGGTCCAGAAAAAATTGAATGCTTAAATAATAACAGATATGCCAGCATAATTCTATAAATTATTTTTCATACATGAAAATATATATAATAAAAATTATTTCTTATTACACTATTGCAAAAAAAATATATTCATTATCACCAAATATAGGGTTATTGTATAAAATGTGTTTTCGTAATGGGGGGGAAAAAAAAATGGCATACTGCTTTTCCGCAGTGCCTGTATATGGAAGCGACAAATTACCTCGTCTGACCTATTCGATTGCCCCCCAATTTGGAAATCGCGGTAGTTCGAGGAGCGACGTGAAGACTCAACCGTGCAGGCGTGCATATCCGAGGTTTTGGAAGAAAACCACGAACATGCACGCGCAATCGGGAGCCGAACACAAGCTACTTGAAGCGACCACGTGACAACACCCACTGAGCAGATCTGCCATATCTCGACGTTTAGCGATCAATGTTCAGCTGTGCCATCACTAGCACACACTTCCGTCAAATAACAATCTTTGAACTCTTATAAAGATAAGATACCTTTATAGAGTATTTATGAGAAACTCAAGTATACAATGATATAACAGAGTCATCTATCGACAATATCGTGGAACCTCAAATTTATGCTACTGCGCATCCTTCGTTTTTTTATTCCTCTTAGCGGCAAATTTCAAATGTTCACTATCAACCCCATCTTTTTTAGCTTTCGAATTTGCAAATAATACATTCAATTTAAATGTTTTGTCCCTGCTCAGAAAAATGTACAAATATTTCGATGAACGCCGAATTTATACAAATTTTGACTTCTTTTAAGGAAGCCATTTCTCGTGATCATAATGGGTATTATATATGCCATTGTAAATAAAGAACAAAATCCATATATAGCCTCAAATAAGACAGATATTCCTGACTGTGTACCATGCCCGAACGAAGAAGACAGAAAACCTGGAAATCCAGGAAGTTTCGAGGATCTTCATAAAAAAGTGAAGGATCTTTATCCACAAAATTTTGAGGGTGCAAGATTAATAATTAAGAAAGTTCTCAGTTCCCATTTCAATGTAATGCACACAATAACGTTGAGTTCTGTAACTCCTTCGGGATACAAATTTGGCGCATCTTACATTGGCACTAAGGCAGTGGGCTTACACGAGAAGTACCCGATTGTGAAAGGCGATATTATTCCAAATGGAAACATGACAGCAAATTTTGTACATACACTTGGATGTAGATTTAGATTCAAATTGTCTACGCAAGTTGCAAATTTTAAGTACAAGGCTTCTAGTTCATCCATAGAATATCGGTCCAATGATTATACATTGGCATTAACATTAGCAAATCCAAAATTTTTAAAACAGCAAGGAATTGTTGTATTACATTTCTTGCAAGCAATTACATCTAGGATTACATTGGGTGCAGAAGTAGCTTGTCTTCGAAATTCTAAAATTACTGGCGGTCAACAAACATTAATGTGTGTAGCATTCAGATATAATACAGGACCTGCAACATGGTCTGCTACTTTAGGAGAAGCTGGTCTTCATATTTGTTATTATAGAAGAGCAAGCAAACAACTACAACTTGGTGTTGAAATAGAAACTAATATGAGGATTCATGAATCAATTGCCACTATAGTATACCAAATTAATATACCATATGCTGATCTAATTTTCAAAGGCATTGTTAATTCAGAAAGTAGTATTGGTTGTGTATTTGAAAAGAAATTATATCCAATTCCAGAATCATCATTAATCATTAGTGGACACTTGAATCATCTGAATCAGCAATTTCGCGTAGGTGTAGGTCTTGATATTGGTGTATAATTATTGTTAATTGATCATACAATATGTGTTTAATTTTATGTGTTCTGTGATTTATATCACAGACATCTACGAATTTTTTTTTTTATTACTTTAGTAATAAAAACTGATGTACTGATAATATTCTTTTTATAAACTTTATTACTTATATCTTAAATTAAATAATGTTTCTATGCCTGATAAATTTTTTTGTACAACTATTTTTACTTCCAATCTAGTAAACAAAAAAAAACAATTATAAGTTACACTATTGTATAATTATTAAAAAATATATACACTTAAATTCATTTAAGCATGTTTACAAAATTCTACACAAATTTTATATGAGAAAAGTACAATTGACAATATTAGTGATTATGTTTTGTAATAATCACGGTGATTAAATCAATTTTATTATAAATTACAATTAATTGTACCTTTCCTATTCGTTTATTAAAAATTAATAAAAAATCAATTTTCATTAATCATCTCCATTAGCTATTCTTTCATCTAAATCATCTTGTTCTACATGAAGAGCTGTTATTTTCAATTTAGCAAAATCTGTTTCGAATTTTTCATTTAAAAGACCATTTTCATCTGCATATTCTAAAATATCACAGATTAATGGAGACTCAACTCTTAACACATATTTGCATGTTTTTGGTTCTAATAAGAATAATGATATACTGGATGGACTGCCCATATGATTATCAACACACTTTAATTTTACCTAAAAAATAATATTTATTAATAAATAATTTTATTTAAGATTATATTATTTATTATTTGAATTTTAAAATCTAATACCTCAGTTTGTCGTAATTGGCCAATTTTTTCACAAATACTTCCATCGCTATAAAAATGTGATAAATATTTACGCACTTCTGGTGGTCCTGGTTTCTTATAAGGATGAGTAGCAATCCACTCCAAGTGTTTTTGTCTATCAAATTTACCAAGATTAACAGTAGTCTTAGTACCATCTTTTTCTGTATGATACTGGACTATAGAACGTCCAAAACAGAATTCATATTTCCACCAACCATTTCCCTGTTTATTATAATAAAATATTATTATGTTTCAGTTAATAAATAATGCATAGATACTTACTCCATGTAAACAATTTTTGCCACTAAGAAAGTTTTGGACCGAATTAATTTCTGCAGGAGTTATGTTTTGATCTATTAACGAATTAACAGAATCATCCTCACCATTCTGTTTATCAACAACATCTACTGGTCGTATTTCAACCCTTACACGAGCATCACCATCCTGGAATCAATTTTATATCATGCTATTATAAATACAGATTTTAAATTTAATCACTGTATATTGAAATCAAAGTTAGATGATTAATATTGACTATATGCATAGCGTATTTATGCTTTGATTAAAAAAATTATTATTATTATTGTGTAAGATTAATAAAGATGCAGGAATCCATGATGTTTCATGTGATATTAATTATCACATTATTTGTAAAATAGATCAAATAAACTACTAATATAAGTTAATAAGACTAGTGTATTAAATAAAAGATAGTTTTGCATTATATATTAACAGTTGGAGTTAAAACTCAGTATATGAATTAGTATTTAGACATTATATGGTTAAGAAATAAAGTATGTAGATGAAGAAGGGGCAGAGTGAATTAGATGTCAGCAAAAGCCCATGACATTATGTGACAACGGGCATAAAGCGTAAAGCCTATCTCCCAAAAATGAAAATTTTCTGACCTGGCCCTCCTTATCTACATGGAAGATCGCATAGATTTTCTGCAGCTTGTTATCCTGTGTAAGAAATAATCAATTCAGTTTATAAATAATAAATCAACTTAAAAATAAAGAAATTATTAATTTAGTACTCAGAAATAATCTGTTTGATAGTGGACAATAGCTTTGAAAAATTAAGATTTTCAAAGATTGAAATAAGATAACCTTAATCCTTTTTTTATGATCTATATTAATCCAGCAACATGCTCTCTTTCATATAATCTAATAATGTTTAATTCAAATTAATTTTCAAATTTGAGATGTTCTGTGCATATCATGCGCTACATACAAAAAAAAGCCTTTGCATCTGTATATGAAACACATTCAGAAATGAATTGATTTTGATTTTGATATTTATAAGTAAATATCAAATATCAAATAATTTTGATATTTATAAGTAAAAAAAAATATATATTTAGACGAAGTTATCATTACTTTTTGATGTCGAAGTTTCAAACTCTCCATTTCCATTGCAACAAGTGCTCTAGGTTTCTTGGGTGTATTATCCACAGGACGGCATTCAATTTCATTTTCCTTAGAGTCTTGTGGTTTATAATCAGGATGATAACAAAGCAATGGAGATAGAACAATGGCCTCATATTCACAGCTAGATGTTTCTTTTAATGAAAATATTTCATGTTTGCCATGCTGATAACATACATATAGAACTCTTATCATTCTTGGTTTACTGCTTATATCACAAAGTGTACCATCTCCCATTTTAATTTCAACATAAGGCATATTTATTCCATCTACTTTCTTTACTGGTATCTCTGACTTTTTATCAGGATTTTTTGCTAATTCATCGTATTCAACGGAAAGTTTGAAATTTTGTGATTTGTCAAAATTACCAAGATAATATTCTTGAGTTTTGACCTTTTTTCCTTCTCTATCTTCATGATACTGGCGCACAAAATGGCCATGACATAATTCATAAGTCCAATAAGACTCTAACTATTTATTGAAATAGATTATTTGTTATAATGAATATTATATCTTATTAAATTCATATTGTTCTTTAATAAATACGTACCCTATAAGAACAAGTATTTTGACGAAATAACATTGATAATATTTCTATTGGATTTGATCCCTTATATATTTCAGCATTATTATGTTCTTGCTCTATCATATCTGGTATTAAACATTGATAACGTTCATTATTTGCAGTTGTTATAAAATAAGGCTCAACATTAGTTTCAGGTTTCTATAAATAAACAAAAAAATAAATTTTATAATATTTTCGTTTAATCACATTTCTACAGTTTTTTATTTTCATTAATATTCTTATATTATACTCACTAATAATTCTGTATTACTTTTGTCTGGCCAATTAATTTTGAATAAAATAGTATCATCGAAATTTTTTACTTCGTGGGCCCATGTATTGGCAAGTATAACGTTTAATACGTTGTAAATACAATAATATTTCCACATTTTTATAAATCAATAATTATTTTATCATATTTTGATTAAATATGTTAAAATTAGTAAAACGTTTATAAATTTATGACAGCAAAAAACCTTATTAATCAAATAGGCGCAAACGCCATCTATCCCGACGTAGACATTAATTTTTAAATAAAAAGTAACAACCAATGGAAAATGTTATATTTCAATGATTTATGATATTATGAAGGTGGTAAAAATTTTATTTCTGCACGCTTAACTCTATTGATATTATTTTATAATTAAAGCAAAAGAATTCTTCGAAAAAAGGAACTATATTTGCATTAACGAAATCGTTCAATTCGATATATCCACGTAGTACAAGAAACAAGGTGAAACTTATAGGTGACGTTAATTTCCCATGAATCATATAATAATCGCGCGGCAATCATTCGAAGAGAAATTCAAGCGATTCGTCGATTTAACAATTATTTCGTTAAAAGAAAGAAAAAAAAAATAAAAGAAAAAAGAAAACTGGATAATTACGAATTTTTATTAATTAATGAACGACATTAATTCGATTTTAATTAAAAATCTTGATTGTTTTCAATTGTATGTCATTTTACAAAAAAGGTTATATTAAAGTGGAATGTATATATCTGATCACGTCAAATTCAACATGACCGCCATTGCTGCCGAGCAATTTGACAACGACCTAACGGAATCGTTGTGGTCGCTGAAGAGAAAATACAAGGACGGTGTGCCTTCTTAATTAGTGTACTTAGGTCGGTTGGACTGTATAAAACGAGAATTTTAAGAGAATCTCCTTTGATTCAAGAGACAATACGATAAGTAACGATAAGCTTTCTTAACTTTTCTCTTCGTGCAACGAACCTTCGTTGTCAAAGGAAAAGAAAAAGAAAGCAAAAGGAACGGAAACGATTGTAGAACGCGTGTGGCTTCACTCGAAATAACATGTCTGATACGCGACGTCGTCGAAAATCCAATCAATCGTGTGGTTCTGATGATCTCTCGGATTCTTACGAGGAGTTGAACGCCACAAAAGAGACTCAAGTGAGTGAATACATAAAATTCAATTACATACATTTTATTTTCCTATTTTAATGAGAATTTGCTCAATTATTTCAAAATATTTTTCTTGGATTTATCGATAATAAAAAATGAGGTCGGAAGCTCGATATTCTTTATTTAACTAAGTAAACCAATATTATATTTAAATACATCATTACAATTCGATAATTTACTTTTATTAGTAATTTTTTGGTTATCTGGTTCCGTTAATGTTTTACGGTTATCTCGTTGGAATAATTTTCGAAAAAAAAACCTTGATAAATTTATTGATTTATTTATTTTTTATTTATTTATTTTTTTATTATTTTCATTTTATTTTTTTTTTGTTGAATTTTCATAAAATTAATAACCATATGAGAACTTCGTAATGAGAGTCACGTAAAACTCCTTGTTAATTTGATTTATTATGTGTATCTGTGTTCTATGTAAATCTAGTATGGTAGACGTATTGTTTCTCTTATAGAGTAGCGAACAAACTGATGGTCATCAAGATTCGGAATGTGATGTTTATGTAACTGATTCTGATGTTGAGTCACAAGAAGGTGTATTGCGAGAAAGTGGAGATGGACAAGAAGAAGAGAAACCCCAAAAGAAATTGGACGATGATGAAGATAGACGAAATCCACAATATATACCTAAACGTGGAACATTTTATGAACATGATGATAGAACTACGGATGAAGTTATAGATAATAATGCAGATACTACAAATGAAAGAGAAACTAAAGAAAAGAAAGTATGGAAAGATAAGGAGGATAGATGGGATCATGATAGGTATAATGATGAAGAACAAGCTCCAAAGAGTCATGAAGAATTGATAGCAGTGTATGGTTATGATATTAGAAATGAAGAAGGTCCACCTAGAGCTAGAAGGAGAAGAAGATATGGGTAAAAGTTATATTTTAATTATATATAAATTTAATGAAGTTAAAATGTTTTCTTTATTTGATATTTAATATATTTATATATATACATATATATATATATATATATACAGACGTGGTCCAAATAAATATACACGTAACTGGGAAGATGAAGATGCTTATGGTAAAACTGGTAATAATACATCATCTAAAAGCAATAATAGAAAGTTTAATAGAAGTGGAGAAGATTTTCCTGCGCTTGGTACTAATAAGGTGATTATAACTTTCTATACAAATATTTTATGCATTCAAAATATATGTTAGAGCACATGGAACATAATAACATATATTAGAATTGTTTGCTTTGTATTTCTATACAAAGTATATTTTTAATTTAGTTAATTACATTATTGCTGATATTGATATAGATTGGACAGCATTGGATGATCACCTCAATTCTTTTCTTTTCTTTTCTTTTTTCTTTTCTTTTCTTTTCTTTTCTTTTCTTTTCTTTTCTTTCTATATTTTTTTTTTCATTTTGACATTTCATAAACATCACATCATTTTGACTGCTGAGGTCATTAATGTTGATTACAAATTTAATATTACTTATCATTTTGATATATGCGGTTTTGTAACCATTTAAAATTATATTTAAAGAATATTATTTCTTCAACTTTGATTATTATAGAATTCCTCCACAACTGTAGAAGAACCAGTAATATCATCAGCATGGTATAATAGTAAAAGTAAAACTATAAATAAAACACAAAACTTTCCACCTTTACAATCACAGCACGACGGGCAAAAGACAAAATCTTCCGGAACATCTGTTGGTCATACGTAAGTAAATGTTATGACAACTGTTATTATAAATGATATTTAGTTTAATTGTATATTTTAATTATTTTAATTGTAGAAATGAAAACAAAGTTCCAAATGAGTCCAATAATACAGTTTGGAAGAAAGAAGGAAAACATGGAAATCATAATCAGAATACAAATGGAAATAGTGGATCTAGTGGAGACGCAGAGAAATCTGTTGAAACAAAAACTTTACCAAGAGAAAGTAACAAACGGAATGTACAAGAGTCAACAAATTTCGGAACAGGCAGAACTCGTGGAAGAGGATTTAAGGCAAATGCTAATAACAATGTATTGAGCAATAGAACAATTGAAACCAAACCAAAAGGAAGAGGAGCTGGTCCAATAAATTCTGAAAATAGACGAAGTAATGCAATACAGCATGACGATGATAATCAAATTATACATGATATGAAAAATATTCACATCAATGATGGTGGACAATATCATCAGAGTGGTAAACATAATAGTAAGTTGACATTTTATAAATGAGAAATCAAAGTTTTATAAATAGATTGAATTTTATTTTTAAATATATTTTTTTTTTTCTTTTTTTTTTTTTGTAGAAAATTACTATGCACAATCCCCGGGTCAACAAAGAGCAAACACTGTTCCACCAAGAATGCAGCAACAACAATCTCATCAAACACAGTCACAGCAAGGACATCAGCAGCAACAAACAGTTCAGCATCAACAACAGCAGGATAGTTCTGGTAACAGACCAAAGCGGTATTCCAGCCTTCGTCAACGTCCAACAGTTTCTGAGAATCCTACACAACAGAATTATCAGCCCCCACATGGACAACATGGACAACATACACAACATCCGCAACATGCACAACATGCACAGCACGCACAGCATGGACAACATGGACAGCATGGACAACATGGACCACATGGTCAACACAGTCAACATGGTCAACATGGATATTATACTCCTCAAGGTAATTAAACAAAATGTATTCTGTGTATAATAGAGTAATAAAATTAATAATATTAAAGTTATAAAGCTGTTTCTTATATTACTGGATAGATTTAATATCTATATGTAATATTAACGGCCATTTTATATGCATTTATATAGCTGGAAATCCAAGAGGCGTTCTAGACTCCCAAGGTAAGATGTGACGTGCTATAGTCACGTAAAAACGTTTCTTTTTTGGAATGAACTTGGAGGATCTTATTACCGATTATTTTTTAATTTCCCAACCATTTTCAAGAAATATGTCTGTTTCAAAGTTTTGAATTATGATATCATATCTGTACAGGTTATCCACAAGGACATTTCGAACAAACTGCACCCGTTGCTGCTCCAGCTGCTCCTATGGCTGGACAACCAGTAATACCTTTGCCACCAAATGGTCAACCTGCTAGCTATGCTCCACCTCCATTTTTGGTGCCACCACCTCAGTTTATACCACCTCAAACTGCTCCTCCTAGCATAATTAATTATGTTCCTGGACCCAATGGACCAGCATTTCAACCAAATTTTCAAGGCTATCAAAGTTACACTTCTCCTGTACAGGTAAATTTTCTAATCAGAATAATAAATTGTTCTTGGCTGTTTGATTTAATTAATAAAACTCATTCAATATTAATCAATAAAATTATAGGCACAAGGGCCACCTCCACAAGAATTATTCCAACCACAAGGTTGTACTTATTATAGTCCTGTGCAACAGCAACAGCAACAACAACAAACAGCTCCTGTAAGACGACCAAAGGCAGCCATTCCAATTCTTCCACCCCCAGATAATCAGCAACATCAAAGTAGTCGTGGCAGAGGTAGAAGTACTCAATCTAATCAACAAACTAACCAACCTGGTAGTGTACAACAAAGTGAACAAGAAGTTAAAAGTAACTCAGTGGAAAGTGATCAAAAGACTGTGCCAGGACAGTTTGACAATCTACAAAATGATCAATCAGAATCGATTCAACAAAAGGAAGAAAACTTAAGTATAATATCGAATAATATAGGAAACGAAGAAAGTGTAACTAAAAATATTGATGACGTAAATACGTCAGTAGAGATTTCAGTCGTTACAACGGATAAAATAGAAGATATAAATAACAAAGAAACACTGAAAACAGTTGAAGATAGTAAAAGTGTGATTACTTCAAAGTTTATACAATTGGACATTGATAAGACTGATAGTGAACCACCTAAGCTCGAAACTACTGTTCCTGAAACTTCTGTTGTTGAGGAAGCGGTTGCCTAAATAATCCACATGAGATATTGATAGAACGAGTTATTAGAATATCTAAAGGTTCTATATAATAATTGAGTTGAAAGGAGATGTGTTATCGCAAAGATATCCTTCTGTTTGCAGTTTTATAATGTCTTTTGTAGAGATATTACAAAAAGTGAAACTGGGAATCAATCAGATATTAGCTGTCCCAGCAAGTTGCTTCTTGTATGCTATTGTGTACTGAATAATCCAGATTCCTGCTAATTGCAGGATGTATCTGTTACATATAAGATATACAGGTTTGTCTAAGATATTGCAATTTCCATTTTGAGTCTCTTTATGAATTGTATCTAATGTCAAAACATGAAACTGTATTATCAATATGTCGATAATACACGGAAGTTTGTCAATTACTTTTCATAAATGAGAATTGATTATCTAATGCCATTTAAAGAAATATGCGATCTTGAACGTCCATTTAGGCAAGCCTGTACAACACCATGTAGCGGATATATATTAATTCTTTATCAATTATGTAACTCAGTCAAACTGTGTAAATTTCTAGTTATATCAAAATTTATAAGTGATAATTACGGTTCCTTAAATGGCTGGTTTTTATTAATTCGTATTTAACTATACTGCCATGTATTTTACATTTTGTTTCTTTCAATATCCAACATGTTGCAGTTGTATTGTACTTTATATTGAATTCCGCTACTTTTTTCCAATTAGGGATTGGTGATTTACGTGTACCGATATTTAACAAATACATCCTCTATATAATATATTCTAAAATAAGATATAGCATATTAAATAATTATGCTGTTTGAAATGACGTTATAATTACTAAGATGCTAAGGAAAAAGATTTCTCAACAACATGATCACTGTAAATACAATACAGTTCAGTGCATAGCTGTTTCATTAATTGTCTTATCGATCCTTATGTGATTCGAATGATCTATTTAAATGATTAAATAAAAAACTTACTTAGCGTATTTTAATTGAGACATATAACTTTAGTTATATATGATATTTAACACTACTAGAAAGAAGCTTTTTTTCTTTTCTTCACAAAATCTTACGTGCAAAGCATTTATTTGATCATATAGAGAATCAAACATTAAAAGGAAAAAAAAAAAGAATAAAAACAAAAGAAAAAGATAATACTAAAAAAAAAAAAAAAAAAAGAAAAAAAAAATAAGAAAAACGAAATATTTTGTATGAAGTCGCGTGATCTATATATTTTTAAAATAAACACTGCTAATGCGTTTTTAGGGAATATCCGCATTTTCGATCGGTTCTTCCCTTCTGGGTAAATAATAACGATTATTTATATATACATATATATATATATATATATATATATATATGTATAAATATATATATATATATATATATATATATATATATATATATATATTGTTTCTATTATTACACTAAAAACGTTGCAGCTTGTAAACAAAATGTACCGCTAATAACTTGATTATATAGCTTATAAGCAAACCAAAAAAAAAAAAAAAGAAAGGAAATGAATAGGTTCGGATAGTCTCTGATTTATATGTCACATTAATCCTGTTCTTGTAATACCTGATAAGAAATAGTCGTTCATATACATACATAAATCTGTACAAATATTCTGATGTATGTATGTATAATGGAATATATAATTTTATTCCATTTATATACATCTGATATATACAACAGTATATTATACAGATTCGAAATTATTACCGAATTCACCTCGGTAGCGTAGAAAAATGACACTTATTAAATTTTGTAGATATCGCTCCGTTTAGTATATACAACTGTATCATAAGAGAATTGTTATGAATACTAAATAACACCATTATTTGCGGAAATATACGCTAACAAATTGTCACTTAACATGGTACCTACGAGTACATCTCTTCATTTACTTAACAGACATTTAGTTTATCCTTTTTTCTCTCCTTTTTTCTTTTTGTTTTCTTTCTTTCTTTTTTTTTTCTTTTTTTTTTTTTTTTTTAAAGAGAGAGAATTCAACGTTCATTTTAAGTGCGTTTAATGTTTACAAAATAACACAATACAATTTTGATGATTTATCCTTTTATTATCAATTACGTTAAAGCTTCTCAACTTTCGTTGCTAAATACATATGTATACGTGTATATAACTTCTAAATTTTCATATTCAATTAATATCGACGGATTTAATACATGTTTCGCATGAAGTGTCAATGTATTATGTCAATGTTGATGATGATGACAATGGCGATGACGATGATTGCGTTGAAGACGACAACAATAACGATGATAATGATAATAATTATCGTGCGTGTGTGCATATAATGATATTAAGATGGGCAATATACAAAATGCAAATAAAAATAAAGCGTTTAAACCTCGTCGTATTTGATATTATCCGATATCACATATGAATTGAAAAAGAAAATTATTTATACAGGATATATCATAATTCATGATAATATATAGTGAATTAAGGAACATCCCGTATATACATTTATCATGTCAATGAGTATTGAGTTAAATAATGTTTCAAAAATTACATCTTAAAGTGTAGCGTTCATTCGTTTCCTGCTTCAACCATAATAATCACTTATTTGAATTTATTCTGATTTACCATTTGGACGTGGCTCAGTTATTGCGAATCCGCTCAGTGGTATGATCTCGGTATTTCGTTGAACATTATTATTACTATTAGTCGTGGTCTGTATTGACTTTATCGTTGCACGAGATCTCGCTGCGAAATAACTCGTGATATTAGCGATGCGAGTCGTTCTTGCTCGATTTTTATGTTTCTTGAAGCAAGGAAAGGCGCGTTTGAATTGTCTCCGAAATTTACCTATAACAGAAGAACTACGAATTATGTTTTATTAATCTGGTATATAATAATTCTAACAACAGAAAGTTTCAACAATAAAAATTTATTTATATCTAAACAAGTCCAACATATGCCGATAGCCTAAGGGTAAGCTATATGTGCAGTAATATCGATGCACATAGTTATTGGCCGTTTATAAAAAATATGATAACTTCAATATTTGACTATATGCCAATAACTGACATGCTTTAACTACTTGCTACGGTAACTTTTACAAAATAAAACTTATCTATACGCTACTAATGCATGTATATGTACATATATGTAGATTTTTTTTAATGGAAACACACACACACATGGTGTTATAATATCTAAAAAAAAAATATATATTATAACAATTTGTATATAAATAATAATTTAAATATTATTTATATAATTTTTCTTGTACGAATATATCGCAAGGTTTATAAAATGAATGTAAAAATTAAAAAAAGAAAAAAAAAATATATATATATATATATATATATGTACATTATACATCCCGTTTATACGGATATTACATGCTTCATGATTATAAAATTATAAAAGAGCTATAATATTATTATTATATATAAAAATCATTTTTTATTATTTCGAAAGGGGGCCAATAACTACTAGAATCATGTATATAGCTCACCCTCTAAGCATAATCGACTTCACGGCTGGAATTGTTCATTGCTGTTTTGTGATCCGTTCCACCAAGATTTGTTTCCATCGTGATGTCTATGGATTTCTTTGCACAGGATGGCCGTTTTACAGAGGACACAAAAGGATCACGACAACATCGGAGCGTAGAATGGTAGCCATTACCCATTCTGTAAGCGTAGTTGCTGAGCCGATGGGTCGCATGGCGACCATTCACATTGCTCGTAGGTGTACAATCTCGAAAAGTACGCCGAAATTCGTGCCGGAACTTACCTATAAAGTAAAACATCTCCTGGCACCGTTCTTTTTCCTTTTCATATTTTTTTATTTCATTAATTTTTTTATTTATTCATTTATTTCCCTTTTTTTTTGATCGTCTCCAAAATATAAAAAATAATTTTGTTTACTTTGACGAGGAGGCAAATTTACTACTCCATTAGAATATTATAATCGTTCGTTATTAAAATGTTTCAATAATTTTTGGCCGGCGAAAGTTACGTTTTTATTTCTTTTTTTCTTTTTTTTTTTTATTTTTATTTTTATTTATTTCTCAAATTTAATATTAATCTTTTTTTATTTTTCTTTTTGCTAACATGATACATAAAATGAAAGTGTATCGGTGAACCGATGGAACGTACTTGATTAGTTCGTAAAATGAGATAATTGATAAGGTAGTATTTTATTCCTCTGTCGATTCGATAAAATAATTATTATGTAACAGTGACGTAAAATGATTTCCTCTTATTCTCGAAGAACGATATATATATATATATATGAATATTGGATTATTCACGCATTTTTAAATTGATATTTTATATAAAATGATCTATGATAACAATTTATGATTTAATAATTGATTCTATAAAAATTTACATTTTTTTCATAAATGAATAATAAAAAATTAAAAAATTAAAAAATAAACGAATATTTTTTTTTTATCGGCATAATCAATCAATATTATTCCCGTTATCGAGTGAAAAATTGAAATTTATTAAAAACCACTGTTCGTTCCTAATATATTGAGTTTAGGGTGTCTTTATTTAATGAAAATTAATCGTTTTCATAAATGTACTAAGAAGATGTGAAACGACTGATATAATTAAATCATTCGTTAATATTATAATTTAAAGAAATCACGAAATCGATGCGGTTTCGTTTAATTATTCATTTTTTTTTTTTAATTTTCATTTTAAGTCTGTATAATTATATTCAAACGATATTTATTTTAAAGCCTGTCGTATTTCATATTCTCATTATAATATTTTGTAAACTGAGTTATTATTATCGGACTTAATGTTATATAACACGAAAGAGTTTATGAAACCAAAAATATTTTATACTTGTTATCACATAGTGATAATAATATATATCACATATTTCGTTTTACATATTTATAAATAGATCTTTTTAAATTTTGTCATTATTACGATATAAATTATATTTGATATTATTAAATACGTTTGATCGCTATAATTTAGAAAAATGTATAATGGTATAACAGTATCTCATAATATATGTATAATAGTATTTTACTAAAGGTAAAAATATCACATCTATCGTGAGATAAGTATTATGTATGGAAGATATATTGGATTATGTTAATATTGAGATCATCGTAAAAGGGGATGTTTTTTTTCTTCTCATTTTTTTTTTGTTTTTTTGTTTTTTTATTACGAAACGCGAAATATGGAAAAGCATGGATCACACACGCAACTTATTAAGTATACAACGGGTGATTCACTAAGTTTCTCCACGATACCCCCAGCCTAAAAAAAAAAGAAAAAAAAAATAAAATAAAAAAGCCAAGAGAATGCTTTGACGTGCGAGTGTAGAACACGAGATTGTAAATAAGAAACATAATTTATCAAGGCGTTAAGTTTCTATGTGGAAGTGACGAAGGGTGATTCAAGGTTATCCATCAAATAAAAGTATACATTGTAAAAATATCCATCGTAACAATGGGATTGAAGATATAAAAACTATTGATTAAATAAAGGTTATTAAATAAACAAGACTATACGTTTAATCTATATACACTATCATTAAGGATAGTTTCATAGAAATCCTTGTCTCATATATTTGATATAGTCCAATCGCTATACGATAACGACGGATATACAAGATTCCATAACGGAGCTATTCTAATTAATATTTATTGAAAAGTTTGATCGTACGATGTAGATATCCGTGTCAAAATTTATCTCTATATTTAAGAATTCAATGAAAATGCATTAAACGATGAACGAATAAAAATTATTTACAATCACTCGTATCTTACGATAGTACATAGATTTGAATATTATTTTTCACTTTAAATATTATTGTACGATGTTACAAGAGATCACGTATAAAGTGATAGTTCCGAATTGAAAATAAAAACTTTGCAAAAGGATATAATCCTGTAAATATCGATGAGATCAAATCTCAATCGATAATAATACGGCTTATTCATGAAATAAAAATCGTATCTCTCAACGATTCAATGAGAATCGTTGAGAGATACGAGCAAAGTTTTTCCATCTAACCCTCTTCCGTATTTTTTTATGACTTTTATATTATAGAATAATATTAATATAGATTTATCGGTATGTATCCCTTCTTTTTTTCTTTCTCTCGCTCTTTTTCTATTTTTTTCTTATTTCTTTTTTTTCTTTCTTTCTTCTCAAACAAATGGAAATTCGATGACCCAAATGATCAAACCGAACTTTATCTTCTCCTGCGTATCATGTTATTGGAAGAAACATTCGCGTGCATCCCCTTTAATAAGAAATTGTCTTACGAGGTCATCGATATCTTTCATTAAGGAAATACGCTCGGATATCGTGGAAAGAAAAAATGCCAATTAAAGACGACACCGTAAGGGAATCCATATTTTATCTTATAAAGAGGATCCACCAAGAAAAATCCATTATTTTTACGGGTCATGAGATTTTTTGTTTAAATAAGCGATGATCTACCTTTATTGGATACTCTTTGTATATATATATATATATATATATATATATATATATATATATATATATATATATATATATATATATATATATATATATATATATATATATATATATATATATATATATACCCTTATCTACGTATAAGTATATTAAATATATATAATAAATTTCTCGTTTATCAGAATTTCAGGTGATTTTGTTTAACTAAAATATTCACCGTTTAAAAAGCTTCAAGTAATAATATTATTTAATTACCGCTCATAAAATTGTATATCAAGGGATTCACTGCGCTGTTGACGTAACAAAGCCAATGAGCGAACAAGCTCACTTTAATCGACCATTCACCGGACGGTAAAAGGATGATGTATCTGTAAAAAAGAAATTAAAAAAAATATTACAAAGTTTTTCGATACATTGTGATTCGCTTAAAGCGCGTTCTTTTGAATAGAATTTACAAAATATACGATATTCTCAATGATATAGTCGAGTTTCATGATTTCTTAGCTTTTCTTTTTATTTGTTTCTCTTTCTCTTTCTCTTTCTTTCTTTCTCTTTCTCTCTCTCTCTCTCTCTCTCTCTCTCTCTCTCTCTTTCTTTCTTTTTCCGTCTCTCTCAACGTACTTTAAGATCGAGAGAAGATGCACTGGAAAATAACAAATGGCGAATGTGACAACTATGGCTATCAACATCTTTGCTGCTTTTCGTCGAGATCTCAATTGACCCTCAGGATTTCCAGCACCGGTGGAACGTATCTCACCTATTTGACAAGCTCTGCTAGTAACTGTAATATAACAACATACATATTTATATACATAGGTACAATTTATCTTTGCAAACATTATCCACGTGATAGATCATATTATTTTAATTTACATATTCGTGAAAAAAAAAAATATATATATATATATGGATAAATTTAATGTCTTATACTAATTAAAAAATTCTATATCATTTTTTCTATCTATAAACCTAATGAAATAAAGGATATATAGGATATTGTCATCTTTTACTCACGGTTATGTCCAGGAATATCGCTACGCCAAAGAACATGTACTATTTGCCAATAAGTTAAAGTCATGAAAATTAATGGAACGACATATAAAAAGGTTAACTTTATGGCCCAAAATATAGTTTGTTTTTCATGACTTAAAGAAGATTTGCATTGAGTGTAGAGTATCGTTTTTACTCTACTTTCGGATGGTACCGTGTGGAGAACTAATATATCTGGAATATCTGTATGAAATACGTATTGATTTATTGTATTATCATATAGTGAATATTATAGATATGTATATTATGTTGAGATTAATAAATCATTATCAATTTATATATTATATATATATATATATATATATTATATATATAAATATATAATAATATATAATTATTACAGAATAGTAAATATTTAATTAATATTAATGTATTAAAATTTTAATAATTCTAAAATCGTATTATATTGAAAATAATATTATTTATTATGTTAAAATAATATTGGTATTAATTAATTAATTAATATATATATATTTATATTATAATAATTATATTATTATTACCAAAAAGAAAAGATACCGTCCAGATAACAGCAATTGCTGTTTTTGCCCATCTAGTAGTCGATCTGAATCTTAAGGGATAACAAATGGCATACCATCGGTCTATCGATATGCATGTCAATGTTAAAACGCTGACGCTCACTGAGACGGTCTGTAATAGAATACAAAAGGATTTAAATTTAAATATCATTTATTTTGGTCCGTCACTGGTCGGATTCTTATATAATACTATTTTTATCTGATAAGAGGCTAAAGAATGTTGGAATAAATTGTGACGGTTGTTGGTTTAACTTACGCACGCGATGTAAAAATGAACGCAATGAACCTTATTTGCAATTGAAGAAAAGAGAAGAAGTAATTTGCTTACATTAGCATAACCATCCGTTTACTAGGCGATGCGGCATTTTCTTCCGCAGTATTAGCTCGTCAGATTCAAGTAGATATTCTCGTATAATCTAGTTCAGATTTCTTTGAAAAACGAAATATTTTCAAGTGATTGTATTTTATAGAAACTTTTATACAGGAAACTCTTGACAATGGGTAACTTGGGGCGATTTACTCGAACATTCAAAAGCACGGATTCAAAGTTTAAATACATTCAATACGGAAACTAGATTTCAAGATGATTTCTTTTCAAAATAGAAGTGAATATATTTTATCAAGTATCTTTACATAAAGATTTCATTGCAACATTACTTCTATTCTTTTTTATTATAATTTTTATTATATGAATATATAATCGCATTACAATAAATAATTTAATATTTATTTACACACACACACACACACACACACACACACACACACACACACACACACACACACACACACACACACACACACACACATATATATATATATATATATGATTACATATGATATACAATGACATATCTAACGTTGCAATATTATTACATTATAATGTAATTACATTATAATATAATAAGTATTATAATTCGATTAAATGTATACGATATTAAGTATTTGATTTATGATCTTTTAAACATAAAATTTCTTTTATTATTTATAAATATTGATATCGAAATTTTATTCTATCCCGTTATACTATCTATAAATTAAATATCACGATATTTGGAAACTAAATCGGATCATCTTATATATTTTCTTTGTCTAAGGATTTGCTTCATTATCGTAGAAATGGCATGTGACCACAAATTGAATCTACGAATATTTGTGTAAGTACCTGGTTTAGCTTGGCAAACGGTGTGACACGCGTTTGCCCACTTAATCGACTGTGGTATGGAACACAAAAGCGGTCTTAACTGTTTCCTGCACATGCTATGTTGCTTTACGTTATAACGAAAGCTACCAAAAGCCGTGCTTCTATATATGAACACACGCCCACATACACGAGCGCGCGCGCGTGAACAGGTAAATAGGCAAACACGTACAAACATATAGTTTTCTTGTCACGAGCGTTACGACAAATTATTCTTGTTTGAATGATTATTATCATTCTTCATATCTAGTTCCGCTTAAATTAATAACATTGTTACACGCGCGTAGTGTACTAACGGCACTATCCATCTTAATGAAAATTATGCAGCAATTGATGAATAAACACGGTCATATCTGATTCTCGTTGTATTGAAATAATAATTAATTAACTTAATTTTCATTAAATGTATTCAATTATTTCATGTTAATTATATGAGTTATTCCATATTTTATTGGAATATAATAATGAAAGAAAAAAAAAAAATATATATATATATATATGTGTGTGTGTATATAATTCGAATTTGTTAGATAAAACTTTGGAAATTATAACGTAATAATAACAAAAATTTATATCATTTATATTTGATAATGAGAGATAACAATCGAGTTAAGAAAATATATCCTTAAAGTATGTTAAAATATAAAGGAATTTACTTAGGTATCCCTTTAAAAGAAGAAAAAATTTCATTTGATTAAGAATCAGTTAGAGAACTAAGGAGTGGCAATTCCGAGATTGCTGTTATACGTATCCTCGCTATCGATCTTCAGAGAACACTCTGCATTCTAATAGGTACAAAAAAGAAAAAAAGAAAAAAAGAAAAAAAAACGCTCAGAGTATTTGTACAACTTTCGAGACAGTCTTTAACTTCAAGATTACGATTCTGAAAACGCAGAGAGTGCGAATACGTTTTCCTCTTTATCGAATTCTTTTACTTCCATTTTTTTCATTTCATTCGCAGAAAATTTTGTTCAGTGAAATACACGGAACAATTTGAATTATTTTTTTCCTAATCGATATAAATTATGTCTTAATAAGATTTTTTTTCAACTTTGTATTTTCGCATGTCATTCTTATAATCGTCAAGATCATTCCTCATAAAAATTCTTGATTGATAATATCAAATGACTAAATGTCAACTCAAGTACTCGTTCAATCTTGGAACATAACTAGGACGAGATACCACTTAAGATCATATTTCTTAGCGCACATAACAATTTTAATGAAAATGTTGGAAAAGAATTCAAATTGATGCCATTCAAATGCAAACTTCCTTTTTTTTTCTTCTTTTCATTTTTTTTTCTTTCTTTCTTTTTTTTTTCTTTTTTTTCCTTCTTTACAACGGTGACTCGTACGGTCTTCCATTATATTTATATATATATATATATATATATATATATATATATATATATATATATATAGAGAGAGAGAGAGAGAGAGAGAGAGAGAGAGAGAGAAAAGAAAAGAATTTTCTAAAAGTCGAATACATTTTTTAGAATAAATTCTTTTATTGACGTAATAGCACGACCGAAATAAATGTTAAAGAATAGGATAATCTGATTGAATTGTAAAACCTCCTGTATGGTACGAGTCATTCAATTTTCCACTTCGAAACTTGATTACCGTAGCCATCCCATGTTTCCTCATGGAAACAGGTGTTCAATAGCGGATAAAGGAAATTGGAGGAAAATTTCGTCTAGGTTCTTTCTATCTTTCATGAGGGTTTCTTTTTTCCTTTTTTTTGTTTTTTTTTTCTTATCTTCTAAATAGAAGAAAATAAAGATAGATTGAGATACAAAAATGTCAAACAGAAAGAAAGAAAAAAAAGAAAGAGATAGATAGATAGATAGATAGATAGAGAGAGAGAGAGAGAGAAAGAGAAAAGAATATGATCATCCCGATGATTCCTATCGTATTGTTTTTCTTCGATTAAAACGAAAAGATTAAAAACGAATTTGTGAAGTACGTAGAAAGTTTTAAAGTAACGATTTATCACGTTCTTTAGATGTTTTCATATCTTCTGGAAAGGGACAGCTAATGGCATGTTGGTCTGCTTTGTATAATTCACACGTAGCCGACTATGTTGTTTTCTGTCCGTTATTTGCTTTTTTTCTTTTCTTTTTTTTCTTTTTTTTTTTTTTCTTTTTTTTTACCTCTCTAGAGAAGGAGGAAATCCAATGTGGAACATTTTTGCGAGTGTTTGTTATCGTACACGGTGTGAAGCACGTTTCAATTAAATCAGAGTTATCTACCCGTACGCACTCGCAAATATGATGAGTTAGTCGATCCAAATTGAGTGATCAAAATCTGATGATTCGTTTCTTTTCTTTTTTCTTTTCTTTTCTTTTCTTTTCTTGTTTCTTTTCTTTTCCTTTCGTTTCTTTTCTCTTCTTCTTTCTTTTCCTTTTTATTTTTTTCTTAATATCTCTTTTCATTTCTTATTTTTTCTTTTTCCTTTTTATGTTTTTTTTTTCTTTTCTTTTGTACGTCGTTGAAATTTCGAATTCGCTATGATAATGAGAATTATTATAAATTAATGGAAAATTTTCTATCGGAAAAATAAATATACGCTCGGATAATGTCATCGATCGCGTTGAAATGAGTGCTTCTCTTGAACTCGGTCGTAAATATTTCTTTTTTTTTTTCTGAACGCTTTTAAAGAAATCGATAAATCGAATTACGTATGCATATAGAGATATACACAACTACGTGTAAACGTATATAAATGTGAGAACGTATACAAGAATGTATAGGTTGGTAAATATAATGAAACACTTAAAATGTATGAATAAATTTACTTGATTAAATCTAATCGAGTTGATTGGTAAATTTTTATTGTTCTGAATTTATTCTTCTTCTTTACTTTTCTTTTTCTTTTTTTTTTTTTCTTTTTCTTAAATAAATACGACGCACACGTTGTTTCTTGAATTTTCATAGCCATTAATTAAGCATAATATGCATGTCCATGTGTACATACACTCGATGAAGTCCGTTTGCATTGCATGATTTCATTTGCATAATTTGCGTGTCATAGTTGTTTCAGGAAACTACGGTTTTGAAATTCGTAGTATATGGAGAATAAAGTGATTAATAACCTTAGAGAATCTCCCTTGAAGTTTATGCGCAGGTACTTCCATCCATTACTATCAGGGACAAAGATATACCGAATCTATTCAAAACGAACTCGCGTAATACCTTTATGAAGATAATTGATCCGTATGATGGTCTGCGTAATCGATAATCGATTAATTGAAGACGTTACCTAACATAACCGACATGATTCTATCTATGGATATTATCGATCGTACGAATGTAATAAATCATTTTATTAATTGATAAATCGTCGATAAGTTATCCATGAATTGTCGATAATTTATCGATAAATACTTATTTCTCAGATTTTAACCTATTATTGTCGTATTAAGACCGTTCCTTCATATATATATATATATATATATAAAATTGGATAAAATAAAAATCATCTAGTTCGAGAAAGACAAGGCGATAATTGAATTTCCGTTGAACGTTCTGTTATTTTTTTTTTTTTTTTTTTTTTTTTTTTTTTTTTTTTTTACTTCGATTACCACGTAAAAGTGGTTTAAGCTTAGCAAATACTTTCTAACAGCTGTTACGCATTCGACAATCTTAATTTATAATCATAAAAATGGACGAATTTATTGAACTACTATAAACGCGATGTCTCGCGTTGTTTCTTTTTTTCTTTTTCTTTTTCTTCTTTTTCTTTTTTTTTCTTTTTGATTACTTTACAGTCAATTAAAATCGTATATTATTAAGTTCATGTTAAACAATGAAAGAATCAGGTACTAATTAAAACAATTCTTTATTCCTATAGTATTAATAAAACGATATAGTATCTATCTAATAAGATTATAATTGTACGTCGTTTTGATCAGTTCGATCTTAATCGAATGAAGATTTTAAAGGAAGAAGAAACAAAGTCGCAGAATAATGGCCGTACTCCTTGACGACAAAAAAAAAACTTACTGGAGTAGGTGAGACTCTTAATTTCTTTCTCAACCAATAACGTTGCAAGATTTTCCAATATGGCGGAACTTCTTGCTTTTATTTATTTTACGACCTTTTCCGATCGTCGACGGAACTTTCTTTTTTTTTCTTCATATGACTTTAGTTCTTTTCCTTTTTTTTCTTTTCTTTTCTTTTCTTTTCTCTTCTCTTCTTTCCTTTTTTTTTCTCTCATGGTCCAATTTTTTTTTTTATACGACTAATTTTATGCGTCCATTTTCCAAAGTAGTTATCTATATTAAAAATGAAAATTGAGATTAGGTAGATATTCCTTAAATTCGTATTGATACTCTACGTTTTTTTTTAATATTAAAAATTTTTTTTATTCGTATTAATCTCTATAATTTTCATTCGACATAAAATCGATCGATTTCCATTAAGAAAAAAAAGAAAAAAAAATAAATAAATAAATAACATAACATAAATAAAATAAAGGAAAAGAAAAAAAAATTGTTTATGGCTTCAATTTCTTGACAACAGTATACTCTATGATATAGCTGCAATGCATACTATGTTTTTCCTTAAAAATCTAGCATTTTTAGTATATCTGGTTTATTTGAAACAATTGTTTGTAAAACCAATAGAATTGAAACGTATTTGGTTATATCATTTCAAATATAAGACATCCTATATAATGTTGACACTACAAACAATTCGACAATCTGTTATCTCCTGGTTAAATAATCAAAATTCATTATGTCGAACAAATTTTAGTTAATTAAAATAAAATCATTGCTATATGATTTCCAGCTCTTATAATAATTTAATTGATCTTATTAAAATCAAATATTAAAAAAGAAAACAAATATATATATATATATATATATATATATATATATATATATCATGCAAATATCTCTATTGGAAAAATAATGATATTATTTTATGATCCTTGAAAAATAAAAAAATCTTCAAACATCATCGACTTGGGAAATGGACGACTCCATTGGGACTGTTTAATTTTGTCTTGTATCTGGATTTTTTGAAGAAATAAAATCTTTATCTTTACTATTTGTATTTATTTTGTGCAATATAAAAAGTATGTACTTCTATATTTATCATTCAAAAATATAAAAATATGCGAACATTAAAGTACCATAAAAATATAAATGAAACAAAGCAATTTGATAAATCTCGAATTATAACAATTAACGAGCTTAAGTTAGCGTTGACGAGTCTAAGCAATTAGGAAAATGTTTCATTTGCTAAAAACCATAAGGCCATAGAGACACTCGTACAAGGTTATCTTGAAAAATTTATATCCCGGCAGATCAAGCTAAGAGATAGTTTTATTCCTCGTGAAATATCATTTCGTTTTTCTGAGTGGTTACTCGATCGATTTAGTTTAGTAAAATATAGATACTAACACATGACATTTCTTTCGTCATTAGGATGATCGACCACATCTTGGAAATACATATCACAATAATGCGTTCTCTAAAAAAACATTAGATTCACTAGTTCGAACCGAGGAGATATATTCCAAAGAAAAGATGATTTCTAGGATAGAAACGTCATTTTTATCAAAATAAAATACTAGAAAAAAAATATTTCGTTAAATTTGGAATTAATCCTTACGAATTGTAGCCTTTCGTGTATCATAAGGTTGCGCGTTTGATTTAGAAGTTTCAAATATGATAAAATGCACGTTCCATGTATTTGCTACAGATAATCCCTTCAAGTTTTGTCGACATACGTATATACACTATATATAGGGTGTTTAAAAAATCGGGATACTATAGGAAAATAGAGCGATAATTATCAACCTTATTCAGCAAGTATCTATTTTTGTACATACATATATATATATATATATATATATATATATATATATATATGTATTTATCGTATTTTCCAGGATCAGAAACTTATCGATGTTCACTTTCATAAATCATATGAAATATCAGCGTTCAATGTGTATTGCGACTTCCGAGAGTTAGATACTCTTCGTTATATATAACACACACACACACACACACACACACATATATATATATATATATATATATATATATGTGTGTGTATCATATACTGCAGTTTATACATAACCAATGGTGCGATGATATATCGGCATCAAGTACCTTACTCTTCAAAAGCAGCTTTAAATCGTTTTCAAATCGAGAGATCAAGGACAATTTGAAGAATTCAAATATGTCAAGATCAGGAACGTTTTGAAGAATTCAAATATGGCGTACTACAGAACTTTTATTCACTCGTATCGTATTGTCTTCTTGCTTAGGTAGCAGAGAGTCAAATGTTGCATGTCACAAATCACGTCTAACATCTTTCGTTCCTCTCAGATACCTTACCGTTTACAGCAAATAGAAACATTAGACAAGCATTTACTCGGATGGAAAATCGAAATATTTCAATTCAACGTTTCGACGAGATTTTCATACGTTTTCCTACAATTTTTTCGATTCTTTCAATTTATCGACATTTTCATCGATAAGTTTTTCCTATAATGACGTTCGATAAAAGTCAAAAAAAAAAGTTTAAACTGTTTTTCTCCGATGAATTATCTTCCAATTAATGTCTTCGATAATGGGTTCTAATTTTATACTTTAAAGTCACGATAGATTACACAGAATTTTGAAATGACACAGCAGAATAAATGGAATTTTAGTTCTTCGTTTATTTTCCTATTTCTCTTCTTTCACATTTCAGCGATTCTTATCAACGTTCGAATGATGGATGCGTAAAGAAATTTTCGATAACTGACAGTGTCATTTTTGTCACGAATAATCAAAAATATCTTGAAAATATTCTAATGTCCTTCTACAAAATCATATTATCGTTAAATATTTACGTTCCAAGCTTTTTTCTTTCTTTAAATAATTCGAGATATGCAAGAGATTACGTTGTTCGTAAGTGATCAGCAAAATTCAAATCCTTTGTGTTTTTTATATAATTGCATTATCAGTAACACGTGATTCTAAAATTATTTTACATAAAATGTATAGATTATGAAAGAAAATTTATGATACAATTTGTAAAATATACAGTATCATTTAATATTAATTGCATATAGTATTATACTTTCTACAAAGAGGCGACGATTTATATTTTTCAACAAAAAAAAACAGAAATAAATAAATAAAAAATAAACAAACTAATGGATGGAATGATTACAAAAAAGATTAATAGCGATTCAAATAATAGCACAGGAAATCGCTCGGAGAATACACGTTATCTATATAAAGCCATACTTCGTGCACAATTCTATTATATGCAATATATATATATATATATATATATATATATATATATATATATATATATATATAGGTAGGTACGTAAGTATATATGTAAATGTATTTGGTGTAGCGATATAACATAGCTTCTGGTTTTAGATATGTATATCCAAATTTCGCATTTATTCACGTAGATAAAATGTATGCGTACGTGCTCGTAGCATATCCTTTTTTTACATTTAAAAAATGATAAACAAGAATGCTCGATAACTTTATCACTAAATGTAATAACTTTCCTAGTTACTTTTCAGTACTTTCCACTGTGATTGGCATATATTAATTTTTTAAACGCTTTTATATAAACAATTTTGTATCTGTAAGTGTATATATATATATATATATATATATATATATGTATAAAAGAAGAAACAAAAAATAATACGAAAATAAAAGCATTGAAATCTCTGTTGAATCTGTTCTTTTATGATTTATCTCTCCGTTACCTTCAGAACTTGTATGAATTTCACTCATGTAATTTTGGTCACGCATTGCTTCGTAATGTGATAGAGAGTTTATTGTTTCAACGTGATACGCCCTAAGGTTAGAACTTTCGTTGATTCTATGGCCCAGAAACAAGACTTATGACCGACATGAAAGGCATTGTAAGGTTGTAACCAATGATGGTGCGTGTACACTCATACATACGTACGTACGTATATACGTATGCACGTGCGTGCGTGCGCATTTATTGAATGTACACACTTACACACATCGATGGAATCGGGGTTAGAAATGCGCAGCTTGTATCTAAATGTGACAATGTACGCGCATGCATATGCAGAAGCTTGATAAACCGGTCGAATAATATTTCTGTGAACAATACCATTGAAAGCTCTCATCGTACAACCTATAGGACCAATACATAGGAAGGTTCTGCGTCTAAACAGGCAATCGACTTTATGTGCCTTGATCCAATAGAGACGTTCCGCTAGCTAACAGGTCAAACTTCATCACAGCTTTACCCGAGACACTCTTGGACACCATTTAATTACCTCTACCTCTGACGATGTCTCATTTGCTATCGTCTTTGTCCATCCCCAAAAGGGACTTTAATTATTGAAGGTAAAGTTACTATCGCGATTGTAACTTCACTTTATGGTCTATTCAATTTTTATATATATATATATATTTTTTTTTTCTCTCTCTCTCTCTTTTTTCTTCTTTTATAAATTTTACGGCAAACGTACGATGTACGAAATAATTTTTTTTTCGATCCATGATAATTACGTTACAACGAGATGCGATCTATAATAAAAAAAAAAAAAAAAAAAAAAAAAAAAAAATGCGAATGTTTTCGTAATATTATAGATTCAAAAGTCATGATTACGATTAGAGAATATTTTTAATTTTTAAAAATTATCGTAGCCCCTTTTCACGCTTCGATAGTTAATAATACATTTAATGTTTGAACGTTTTTAAATTTTATTAGGTCGATTATATGCGGAGCTTAATATTTTTCAAATCTTTTATTCTCGGGGGACACGAATCTTTCACAATTATAATTTTATGAAAGAATTTAACAATGGGTAATAAAATGTGTTCATATAACGCTAAATTAATGTTTAATGTAAATTCGATATTAGATAATCCAGTGCGCATGTCGCAGTTAATTCGCATGCTCCCTTAAAGAAATCGTTATAAACGATTTTCGTCCTTCTCATATTCGTTGGAATTAATCAAATAACTTCTGAATCTACACCCAAGTTGTAATGTATTCATCCAGAGGGTACGACAATCGTTCTATTATCGCTTGCGATTCTTAAACATGAATTGACATTCTACGTACATTTTTCTCACTCTGCTAAACATATTACGAGCCACTGAACGAAATAATGTCAAATATGAAGAAGATTCGATTTTTGTTTGCTAAATTTATTTGAATAAGCGAAACGAAATCATTTCGCATTACGCGTTAACATTTTTCTTATAAAATTGCGATAATAGAAAAATAGTAACCTAGATTAGATCAATTCTTGTTTCTCTTATTTTTTTTTCGTTTCCCTAATTTTTCTCTCTGTCTAATTTTTTTTAGAGTTGCTTTATTTATTTAAAAAAAAAAAAAAAAAAAAAAAAAAAAAAAAGAGAAAAAGAAAAAATAAAAAAATCTTACGAATCCATCGCTTTCGTGAAAATATTTTCAAAGTTTCATTATTATTTATATGATATATTTTAAATATCGTTTGTTTGTTTCTTCTTTTTTTTTTTTTTTTTTGATAAAATTAAAAATGTTATTTACTTTGAAAAATGAATTTTGTTTAATTGGCGAGACAACTAGTCTCCATTTAACGTCAAGCTTGTCGATTATAGAGGTAAACTAATTTTTCATCCTTTCGATGGAAGAATTTTAATATAAGCTCACGCGATATATAAGAAAAAAAATTCTACAATAACCTATCGTAATTAGTTAAAGAGGAACGTTTGAAGACCGTGTCTTTTAAGCACGCTCGAAATAACACATTCTTCGTGTTAAAATCTATGCTCTGGAGGATCGCATAAAATGTCGTATTTACAATTAGTAGCACGTAAAACGTACTAATCAATGCCGTTATTATCAGCGAGATAGGAGTGAATTTTTTTAACGGCAGATAATTCATTTATTGCGTTCCATTCTTCATGAAAAACAAATCACAGAGAGTCCTTTGCGGAGATCATGAAATTATTTACATAATTTCAATTAAGTACCTTAGTTCTTTGTAAGAAAATTTGTTGATGATGTCCGATCGAATTATAATGGACTTTCTTTGATTTCAAACTTGCATATGATAAGTATTATAAGTGCATGCGAGTCGGTATTATTACACTTTTGTTTTATATTCCAGGACGACGATAAATTTATACGAGGCTACGATACAAGAATTCAAAATGACACGTCAGATGAATATTTGTGATGTACTTATACATACAAAGTATGTATATATGTGTATGTATATATATATATATTTATATATATAAATATATATTATATAAATATATATTATATAAATATATATATATATATATATATATATATATATATATCGAAATTTCAAACACGAACGCGATAGTTTAATCGAGTTTTACTTTACCTTTTTACTTTGTAACAATGAATGATATAGACATATTATCTTTAAATTAATCGAAAGGACCGAGATTACTTTTGTCTCTTATTTCTCGATATTTCCCAATTCTTTTTTTTTTGTAAGAATTTGTATAAGATATTATAAAAATATGAAGAGTTTTAGCTTCCTTCTTTTCCTCTCTCTCTTTCAAAATAATTTTTAATGACTATAAAAAAATTGTTGTCGTTTAATTAATTCTTATTAGTCAAATCTATGTATTCTTGGGGAAAATTACTATTAAAACTGAAAACAAAATTTTTTAAGTGGCCTATGAATAATTAATACTAGGTTTACGGACGTTTCTTATATGCCTATCTTTACGCGTTACCCGTCAATTTTTCGGGTAAACGAAAATACTCATTTTTTTAAAAAAATTGATGTATTCAAGTTAAGTCTGAATTGAACAATTTTAGGCTTTACGTTTAAATAAATTATTAATAAGTAAAAAGACTTTTTTTTTTAATTATCAGGGAAATGATAACATATTACGTAAACCTGCATCGGGGCTTTCGTTGGAAATAATTGTTCATCTATCGATATGTTTTCATATGGCTTATAACAAGCCTGGCTATTACTTATATATCTGTTCTGATCTCGCTTCATATGCACCCCGGACATATAAAAGTCCTTAAAAACTACGTAACTCAGCAACTATGATTGTCCAGTCTTTTTTTAAAACTCGATGTGCCTCCGTTTCAGTGCAATTTTTTATGTATTCCATTATGTATCTGTCAATTATTAATTCGAAAGTACTAGTTACCCAACCCAACATAATGTTTTTTGGTGTAGTCATTAGGCCCTGCAATATCCTTGAATATCATACGAACGGGCGTCCTATCTCCAGATTCATCTGCGCTCAGTTTTATCCACTGTGTCCCGAAACTGCAATTTCAATTTCACCCATTATATTTTGAGATGTGCTTGGAATGCTCGTCCTCTCATCCTCGGAATCAGAACTAAAAAGAATACGTCAGAATACTAAAAGAATACGAAAAGATGGGTCCCATAAACCTAGTGTTAATAAATATAACAACAGCTTTATCTTTTTGATTTCTTATAAGAATTACAAACAAACAGTTATAATAAAATTCTACAACAACTTTCTTCTCTTTTTTTGAATATGATTTCTCATTGTATATTATTTATTCGGAGGTGTCGGTGCTTATAAATGGCAGCCAACAACCCCACAGTTACAAAAATTACGTGCTGGGTATGTCTTGATAGCCATACCCCGCCGATCCGAAAAACAAAGCGACGCGCTATTGAAGTAGCGAGCACCCTTTTTAATCAGACACATTCAACGCAAAACTTTATATATGATTTTAATCATGGAATCGCAAGCGAGAAAGGGTATTAACATTTCGAGCCATCTGTCGACCCGATATCGAACTAAATAATATACGCGCCAATTGAAGTACGAGCGCATATATTCTGAAAAGTTAAATTAAGCTTTAGATATTGCGTATAATATGTTTAAGGACTAATTCATTTTATACATTCAGTTTATTTATTATACGACAATATTATGAAAATTTTTTAATTCATTTGAGTTAAAGAATAGAATAATAATACGATATTCATCAAATTTGAATTGTAATTCATAATTATCGATTAACGACGATATTATAAATTCCCACGAGTTTCCTATATAGACATATAACAATTTATCTACTGACAGTGAAATTCTCGAATAATTATCCAAAACGTAAAACTAGAAATGTTCACATAACATGAATATATACATACGTATGTACGTATATATGTGTGCGACATGTAATACCGACACGCGAGTTAAAACAATGCTCGAAGAACGAACGTGTTGAACAAAGAATTGGTTCAGTGCACGTCGGTGCTGGTAAAGAATTTTCGTTCAGACCGTTTTAATTATGCAAGTAATTTATCTCTTACTTTATAGTACATCTCAAATATTCCCTCGGTTCTTTTCAATATTAATGATGTATGAATTTTTGATATCATATAACATATATATATATATATTATTATTATTATTATTATTATTATTATTATATTTGCGAATGTTTTAATTCTGCAATATGATTCGTTAATGAACCACGTGACTCTTATATGAAGTCACGTGACACCAACGAGGCATCATGGACGCTGACAATATGGACGCTGACAGTACGAGCGTTCTTTAAACGAAAATAAAAGAAAGAAAAAAAAAAGAAAAAATCGCGGGGAGAGATATTAAACGAAGGAGAGATTTGTTTCAAATGAGATTATACCTGCTGAGTAAATCTCTCTTTATCTCTATCTCTTTCTTTCTTTCTTTCTCGTTGGAAATATACGGATAGTCGATAGTCTTTTGTCGTCAAGGTAATTTAAAACTATAATTTCACGGTCGTTCGCTTCAGAATTTTATTCGATTCAGTTTTGTTACTCACAAAGTTACTATCCTCTTATACTTTGTACATTCATTTCCTCAGCTCCTTTAAAGTTAATAGCTTATCCGATGGATCTTATGATTTCAGAAAAATTCTATGGACACTTTCTGCTTGTTGATAAATTTAACGTTTACACTTTATCCTCGGTGAGAAATTATAAATGAATATTCTATGAATGTTTATTCCCTTTAGCAATCCGTTTCTTGGATCGTCTAATTAAATTTATATTAAATATCGAGGTGTTTAAAATCTTAAAAATTTTAACATTAAAAATAAACTAACATTACAGACTAATGCTAATTTTAATATTTAATGTTTGGCATTATTTATCATCGATCTCTTACCTGAAGATACGGTATAGCTTTGCAAAGTCCCCAACCAAGGAACCATGTCTCCGTTACATCCCAAAGTACGCTAGACGGCAAGCATATTAGAATAACCAGAAGATCGGCCACAGCGAGATTGACGATGAAATAATTAGTAACTGTCTTCATTGAGTGATTCCGACAAACCGCCAAACAGACCAGAGAATTACCAACTAGGCCAGTGATGAAAATGATGCTATGCAGAGTTATCATGACCCAATCGGTGAAGTTCGGAAATATATCTTCGTACATAATCTCAAGGTACTCTTCGTCTGGTATGCAAGCGATATTTGTGCAATTGTTCACACTCACAAAATTTAAACTTTCCGTTATCGAAATGTATTCCGATTCATCCGTGGTGTCCGTCAAAAATGGCACAGAAAATAGGAAACACACGAGAACGAACACTTGTAAACGATTCATTTTTCTTAGGATATTAATTCTGTTTTCCTTACTTTTTTTCTTCTTTTTTTTTTCCTTTCCTTTTTTTATTATTTCTTTTTTTAAATAAGTATCCTTCTTAACAAGTAGATAAGTAGTCGTTAGAATAAATTATTCTTTGCAAATTTCGAGATATTACACATAACCCGGAACATTGCCGAAGGGCAACCTTACAGATCGAAAAAGTAAGTGAGCCAACCAACGTTTATCTCGACGCTTACGTCTTCTTCTCGAATGAAGTATATATATTGGTGGAATCCCTCGTGTGCTATAAATCGAATATGAGAACATGAGCTCAAGGGTCTTGCATAAAGAATGTTGGAAATAACGTAGAAGTACATATATATACTTCTGTACATATACATATAAATATACATTTGTACATATATATATATATATATATATATATATATATATATATATATATATATACACAAAATTACGGATATGAAGATGTACTGGTTGATGGTACTCATAATTATATTTTGCAAATCAACTTAAGATATAAAACTACTAAATAATATAAGATAGTTGTCTATATATTTCTGTTATGGTAACATCGTTGCCTTTTTTTTTCTTTTTTATTTATAAAATTATTTCTATCCGCGGTGTTAATAAAAATAAACATGCAAGATTAAAACTTGATGACTTTTTTGTATTTTCCAATGAATTCTATCAACCTGCAGAATTTTTCTATGAAATTATCTATAAAATATCATGATATATCTATCATATATCAATCTTCTGTAGAATATTTCTATGAAATATCATGATATATTTATCATGAATCATTATTTTATACTTACTCTTTCTTCGATGTCGTCAGACAACATGTCAATTTTGTAATATTTTTGGAACGTAAAAAAGTTTTTCCACGTTCTTCGGCGATCATCCGTAAACAGAATCTTTCCTCGATTTCCTTGATGTCGAAGTTACCTGGCGCAAAATTTTTCTCCTTTTTTTTTCATCGCTCTGACATATTTGAAAAATGTTAACCTCTGGTTTAGAATCTGGCTTACCTCTTTCAACGTTTCCGTAGATATTAAATTTACTATGCACTTTATTCTATACGAAATTGTCTCTTTCCACTAGATTCACAAGATGCACTAGCATTCACAATCAGATTACTTTCGATAGTCTCATTAATGAAGTTTGGATCGAATATATAAATTGAATTAAGCACGTACACCTTTACTTCGTGATAATTCATTCAATTGGGCATTAAAGGCCATCCTAGATATTCACTTCGTATTTAAATAGAAAAACATTATCTTACGTTAGATATATATTATTTCGAATTTTTATATTTATCTTTGAATTGGTCAAAAATTGAAATGTTAGAATTTTATTATTATTGGTCAACCCGATAAATACCGTATAACCTACCCTGGAGAAAAATCTTCAATAGAAAAAAAAAAAAAAAAAAAAAACAAAAAAGAAAGTGCAAAAATTTATTCTTTCGTAACATTTAATATTGCAGTAACGGTGAATACTGGTAATAATTTTTTTCCTCCTACGGGATTAGCTTAAGTCATTCGTAATCCTGTTATCTGCTTACCGAATAAATTAAAAAATAAATTAGCCGATTCGGAATTTCATATCGTAAAAATTGATATCATTTAATTTGATCTTAAACGGATCTCATATTCAATTTTATTAAGCTATGTGATGTCGCCATCGAAAAGTCAAAAGGCATAGGAAAAGGATCTTGTAAAATGATCAAACATAAACAAGCTTAGTCTTGTGATACAATTTAAACGCTTATTTTTCATTTTGAAGCATTAACTTCCTAACGAAGCTGTGGTTCTTGCTCGAAACTAATTCCAGAAAGTCTTTACAAGCGCAATGCAACCTGTTAATCAATATGGCACGCATAGAAAATAAAGAAAAATGATATGCGATAAACAACGAATAACATGAGTAGGTGGTACTCTTTCTATATTTTCTAGAGTCATAAGTTCTTTATACTGAATATACATCTACGGAGAAAAAAAGAAAGGAAAAAAAGAAGTAAGTTTTACAACAAGTTAAAATACATGATAAACGTCAATAAATTTGTTATGAATTTTTAAATTCGATATTTATGATGTATCTACATGATACATTCTAAATAATAAATTTTCATTAAAAAGTTTTCACATAAATTTGATCATTATGATAAATTTTATTATTATCCTACTATGAAAAATAATATTAATATTAATTTGAAGATAGTATTAATGATAATATAATATTAATATTAGTATTATTTTTAAAATATATTCATTTCGCAGAAAAATTACGACAAAAATTTGTTGACCAATGAAAAATGCCAATGGTTTTGGATTAGCTTAATCTCGCTTTAGTTATGGTACATTCTATTATGCTGACGATACAAAGATACTTGTTTTTCGTAGAAAACACGAATGATACTTTACGCTTACGTTTCTATCTCGCTCTCTCTCTCTCTCTCTCTCTCTCTCACACACACACACACACACACACTTACTATATCTCCGAATGAGTTAACGCTTTTTAAGAGCAATAGTGCGAGCATATTAAATCTAATTAGAAAATAAATATCCTTTACAATCTACGTCGTTGTACGCATGAAGCGAAAGCAAAAAGCTCTGTGTGCGTTCTAACGTCGTCTATTCTCGTTTAAAAAAAAAAAAAAAAAAAGAAAAGAAAAAAAACTTTGTCGTTAAATGTTGAATTAACTTTTCCAAGTGATCGTTAAAACGTCGATACCGGAGAATGCAATAACTTGTTTCTTCTTGTTTAACGCCGGCTGAATAATTATCCGTTTTTACAAAGAAATAATAAACTTATGAAAAATATGAAACATTTTTCTTATACTTTTCTAATAATAATAATATCAAATCAAATGAATCCTAAATTAAAAGCGCATATATAGATGCCTTTTAAAAATTATAATACATTATTCGTATCTTGATTTGTCCTTCTTTTTATTTCTTTTATTTTAATTATTCAAAGAAATACTACCATTAAAGAGACGCCAGAATTACTCTTTTCACAACTTAAAAAACGAATTCACACAAAAGTTCTAATTACGAGGGGATAGACTTTTGAAATATTCATAAGAGCTTTTTAATTATTAAACTTGAAAAATTTTCTTCAAGGAAAAATAAGAGAGAGAGAGAGAGAGAGAGAGAGAGAGAGAGAGAGAGAGAGAGAGAGAGAGAGAGAGAGAGAGAGAGAGAGAGAGAGAAAATGAGCTATCCTTTCTTATAATTTCAAGTTACACGAGATACGTTCAGACAACTTTTCTGTTTACTTCTATTTCCCTTTTTTTTTTTTTAAATTATTTGTAATTACGAAGCTCTTCGTCATTACATGCACATCAATGAACGTCCTAGCTTATTTTAAAAATCCTTTCACAAACGTCTCATAATTTACTTCTCATTTTTATTGCTCCTACTACTAATTACATTTCGAAACGTTTTTTTTCTTATTTATTTGTTTTTTTTTTAAATAAAATTGTCAACTTGCTATTCCATCATATCTCGTAATTTTTTTTTTAACTATAAATTTACACACACATACATACATACATACGTACATACATACATACATACGTACATACATACATGCATACATACATACATACATACATACATACATACATATATATATGTGTGTTATCAAATACTTGTTCGCCGATAATTAAACAACAAAACAAACTCTTTATATTCGTCCGCTACGAACATTTAAAAAAAATTTGTATGAAAATAATTCCGAACTCGTTTGTTCACTCTTGTCATACGTATTTCTTTTCATTCAAACGCGACAATTAAAAAATAATAAATAATTGAAATTAAGAAAATTCTTTTTGACTATTTAATCGACATTAATTATTTCTTTCATATCTTTTTTAATTATTAATTCATAACTTACTTCCCAAGAGAAAAGAAAAGGAAAAACAAATCTCTCTCTAGCACATGATAGCTGTGATGATAGAAGAAAAGAGAGGAAGAGACACGAACGCGACGACGGACTATGCGAAACTGAGGTTACCGTCGTTTTGACGAGCAACGTAGGTATACACCACTCGCGAGCCACGCCGTCTCCGTGCGTTATTCGCTTCAAGAAACCTCGATTTCTCGGCTCTGATAAACTCGTAATATCTCTCGTTCATAGTTTACGTATACATACATATATATATACATACATACATGCATACATACATATATCTATATATATATGTATATATATATACCTATATACTTTTTTCGTTACCTTATACGATACAACCACACATCTCTTTTTTTTTCACAAACCTCACTATTCTCGTTTGCAGATTCGTTTTACAGTGATAATATATCTTTGAAGTAGTTGCGCAGTTAGAACATCTTTCTTCTTTTTTCCCCTTTTCTTTCGGGATTTTCAAACATTTCACTACGACTTTCTTTTCCTTTTTGCTTTTTTTTCCTTTTTTTTTTTAGAAACCTTTTTCTTGTTCTCTCTCTCTCTCTCTCTCTCTCTCTCTCTCTCTCATTCTCTTCTTTTATTGTGTCACCTATTCTACGCGTTAAAGTATAAAGCAGATTATGCAGATCTTTGGAAATAATAAGGAAAAAAATTTTTTTTAATTAAAAAAAACAAGAGAAAAAAATAGCAAATATAAAAGATGAATGAAATGGAAAATCCTTAATATATTTAAATGAAGAAAGCATACGTCGCGTACGTGAAAAGAAAAAAGAAGAATTGCTAATTATTTAACATTCATGAATTCCTTATTTACCTTCTTTCTTCCAAAGATTCGAAAAAGTTTTCAAGATGCAAAAAAGGTGCACAGTGGATGGTTGCAATTACAGGGTAGAGTAATTAAATTTTGCATTTATATGTACGGAACTTTCTCAAGGATCAATATATACGTACAAAAAAGTTCTTTATACCGTAAGAAATAAGGAATTTTTTTTATTGGCGTTAATTTAAAAAAAAGAAAAGAAAAAAAAGAGAGAGAGAAAATAAACAATTAGCAATACTCACATATTTCTCTGATAATTATTAAAATTAATAATTCTCGAATAATTAGAAAAATTAGCAATTGAAACAATGAGATTCCAACTTTTAAATCTTCCAAATTTTTTCGCGAAAATAATAAAAAAAAAACGTATAATAATTATTCTTTTATGATACGACATTCTCGATTTTTCCCTTTTATTTATTTATCTTTTTCTCCTGCCTCTTTAGAAATCTAACTCTTTTCTCATTCTGTCATTCACAATAAGAAATCGATCCATCAATCATAGCTTTATAAAGCTTTCACGCGAGAAAATCTTTTCTGATAGCCGATCCATTATTGTAACTTTACCTTATCGTCGTAAATTCATCCGAGAGGACATAATCTAGTCATCCTTCGACACAAAGAGATCCACCCTATCTTATCCTTTTGATATAGTTATCGACATTAAACCAGTTAATTAATATTAAACGATGATAAATTAGAAAGGAACATACATAAATACATAAATCTGTCTGACACAGCATATTAAGTACTCCATAATGCAAATGTGAAAAATCGAAGTCATTGTGTAATCAATTTAATAACTCGACAAACTCGGATCAACTTTTAATTCTATTCAATCTTTTATACAAATATAGACATTATTTGATCCTAAAGAATTTGTACAACTTAAAACTAAATCCTCTTTGAAGAAGCTTTTCATAATCCATATCCCTGTTATTCGATAATAAATCTACACATACAAAATTTTGATCACTTTATGTTTACTTCAGAAATTTAAAGTTTTCTTGAAAAGAAAATAAATTTCGAAGATATAACTATATTTCATTGAAAACTAGATAGCCGGAATTAATTAAAAGTTTTTTATCTTTTGTATAAAATAAAACGCGTTATAGAGGGATGCATTTAACAGGGATATAACAAATTATTCGATCTTTCATTAGATCAATAAAAATTTTCTATAATCATTTAAAAATATATCCTATCTAAAATACCTCTTCAAATATAAATCGATAATTTAATAAAACCCTCATTCTTGCAATTTCTCAGAATTCTGTACTTTCCATATTTAATATTAGAACTATCAACAATTATTTCGATATATTGAAATATGCATATATATATATAGACATCTCAGAAAAAAAAAGGAACAAGAAAAGAAAAAAATAAATAAATTGATAAATGTATATAATAGAAGAATGATAATGATACCTTGTAATAAAAATTTGAATAAATGACTTGAAACTGGTTTCATCTTAACTACTTGATAAATGTAACGTTAAAGTATTATACTATTCTATTCTATTATTTTCTTGTCTTTTTTTCTTTTTTTTTTTTTTCCTTCGAAGAAAATTATTTAATACAATCCCTACATAATTTCATTAGAAACGGGATTAACTGTTCGTAAGTTTTTCGTTCGTTGCATAAAACGTGCCTAGAAAAAGTGAATAAATATTATTTTAATGGTAAAGTTCAAGCGCAGTAGCGTTTGCGTGTGTGCACGAAAGTTATGAATGATGGATCGTTCTGTTTACAAAAGGTAGCGCGCATCGACCATATGGAAATAGAAGTCGTGCAGACGTCATGATTAATATGATCAGAACAAACTCCTCTGGAATACTAGATGCTGTTAAAAAAAAAATATACGATCTGATGTATGTGTACGTCTACGTGTAAAAAATAATATTGAACAACCACTCGTTCAATCGTTCGCCATTAAATCGTATATAGATACAATGATATTTTTCGTTTCAGTTTTAAACTTTTTTATTAAAATCTAAAACTTTACCGCGCTGATATATCTCCGGAAATAATGAATAATTTATGATTATTCATTTAGCATTCCTTTTTTTCCTATTATACCGTATTATGATATATGATATATAGCTGTATAAAATGTACAGCGTTGTATTTTTAATTCGCTATATTATCGACAAATGGTAATAATATCGATCGAATATATGACGTTTTTATTTAACTACGGATAACTAAATACTCTACAATCGACGAAAATGTTGACAATATTTTTTTTTCTTTTTTTTTTTTTTTTTTTTGTTAATACAACGTCTTTATGCAAACGTTTATAAATATTTTTATTACTAATCAAAAGTTATCTTTTAGAAAAATTCTATTTGCTTAGTACATTGAAAAATAATACAATATTACAAAATGGCAGATTATTAAAAATTATCTAATTATTATTATGACGTTATATATTATTTGATTATTATTACGAATATGAAATTACAGAGCTACGATGTTTACCGCTTGAAACATAACAGCAGACTGATCGTTTATTACCTATCGAAGTCCTTCAAAGCTTGTTTCTCCTTTATTGTGTTTATATGACTAGCGTTCAATGAAAGCGAATATTAAAATTCATACGGAATGAAATATATACGATTGAAATTATTTTATTTCAATGATTATGTAATCTTTCAATGAGAGCGCAAAAATAATTAACTCGAATTCTATCAAATTCATTAAAAATTTCTCTCTAATGACACGCACGCGTTCGAATAAAATTTAACATTATTTAATACCAAAAGAGATGATAATTATTATAACGTTTAAACGATTAATTAATTTAGATGTTAATTTAAATATTAATACGCTTCTACTATATAAAGTTTACATTGTTAAAATAAATAATATGTATAATAATTATAAAGAATGTACAACTAGATCTACTTATGTGATAGCTGAATTTTTACTCTCTCTCTCTCTCTCTCTCTCATATTGATTTCATAATTAAATTTCGTACAAAATAACGTTTTTGTAAAATCGATCCAAAAATCAATAAATACTACGCAACAATGAAGAAGAAAAGGACAGAGTAAAAACAAGAACGAGTAATACGTTTAATAAAAACAAATACAAACGTTTGACCGACCGCGACATTTATCGATCCAGTCTAATCTTCTCTCGCATCCCGACAAGTAAACATCGAAGCTCCTCTTTCCTTCTCTACGTCCAAGATTTAACAATCAATATTTAATTATTATTTAAATATTACTAATTTCTCTTGAGTGGAGTACTTGGGCGAAACATTTTCCGTAAGTAAGAACAAATCGATCTCGATTTCGATCCTTTCGTTTTCGTTGAAGTTACATATACTATGAACGATAATAAAAATGATGAACAGTCTTAATAGATAAATTAAAACTAGCACATATTTCAGTCGAAAGTAATTGAAAATGATTCATCAACGAATTTAGAAAGACCACCACTCTATCGATCCTTTTGATTAATTTTTTAAATGAAAAAATTATTTGAAAAGTAACAAATGTAGACATTTATATTTCAATATTTCGAATAATTTAATTATATTCATTGTCGTATGAGTATCGCCGCAAATACTTCTTTATTCTTAACAATTGATAATAACATGTATTAAAAACAATCGAATTAATAATATTTCGTCATAATCATTATTTAACAAAGAATTGTTATTTTATTCAGTACACACATTATACTATAATAAACAACTCTCTTTATATTTTTTAATTAAACTCTTGCATATAAACATTAAAAGCACACTTGCTGTTTATCACAGATATTACGGTGACTGAAGCACCAAAGTGTACTGTACTTGTAACAAATTTCTCATAGATAATTTTATTATAACATTTTAATTCCTAAACGTCATAATATTTATTTTCATAATTTCCATACCTCTGTATTATTTATGTAACTGTATATATGTAACATTTGAATATGATTCTTTTCTACATACTAACTAGCTAACATTGTTGCGTCCATATATAGTCTTTAGTAATTGTATATTCTGTGGATAGATTTTTATAGTTTAATAATAGGCACTTCATTATCGCTCTAAAGGTTTTAACATTTTAACATTTTATAGTTAACAAATTGATTATTAACGATCCACATATATGAGTATATTAAATTACTATTATAGCCATAAATCAGAGGTACGAAACTATTATAATATATAAGATAATATTAAAATATGCTTTTAGTTTAATAAAAAAAAAATATATATATATATATATATTTTTTTTGATAGTAAAAATATGCTTTTTGCATACAAAATAAAGCTGGATTATAGCTTTAATACTTTTACTATTTCTATTTCTAATCAAAATGTTGATCTTTCATCAATTCTATCGACTTGACTTGTACTATTTCTAGGTAATAGTACTTGGTTTTCTTCTGTGTGCCATCTTTGACGAACAAAAACAAAAAGACCAATGAAAGTTATTAAGATTCCTATACCAGTAATACCGATAGAAGTAACAAGTCCCAATGATGGTAATATATGTAAAAATTTAACTTGATTAACATAATTGGGAGTTAAATTAGCTTCTTGTGTAAACCACATCATAGGCATATATGTTTTTCGTACATATTTAAATATACTGAAAATCAAATTATCTCATATAGCACTATTAGGATTAATTAATCTGTAAAACTTTATGAAAATATTGTTTACCTCATTTCTTGAATTGACTCCACCATAAGATTTAATTGTAACTGTGCTTTCACTTGCAATGGCACACCAGTTTTCTATAGAAATTTAGTTTGTTAAAATTATAAAACTTATACTTTAAAAAATATAAAAGATACTTACTGGTTCAATGATTACAAACGACTCATGCTTTTCTTTAGAAGGTTCCAATCCTTTTACTGCTTTCCCGTAACTATTATCTGCTAAATAGAAATGTGGCAAACTAATAAAAGCTGGTGCTCCATATTTACATTTTGACACGTCTAATACTCCAGACGGTTCACATGGTTTATTCTTACAATAACATTTACGTGACTTAACGTTATCACCATTATCTAACGTAGTTATACTGGAAATAAATTTACTACCTTCTAAGCCTTGGTATAGAGATTCATTTTTATATGTCAATGTTACATACCTATAATAGTTTTGATTGTAAAAAAAAAATACAATTGATAATTTAACTATTATTAATTAAGCCTATATACGTACGTGCAAATGTCAGGTACAAATATATTTGCAGTTTTATTATTATCCAGAGGTGGCCACAAATCTCCATTTGTACCATCTATTATCGCACAAGAATCTTTGTAATAATTTGTTTTATTTACAAAATTCCACTCTTTAACAATTCCCATTTCATATATATTATTTGTTCCAGTTAACATATTGAATGTTCCGTCATAAGTGTCTGAATTATTTCTCTAGGAGAAAATAAATGAGTAATCAGTAATATTCTTTATCATACACATAATTCATTGTACACACCTGATAAAACCAGCCAAATTTAGTAAAGGGTATAATTGATAAGTTCAACTTTTTTGCTATAACAAGTAACTTATCTTCATAACCATCAAATAGGAGTTTACCAACAGTCTGTGTCATTGCTAAATTTTTTCCTAAACTTTTTATTATTTTATCAGAAATTTCACGCATAAGTGTAGACTTACTTTTCATCATTTGTCCCAATGTCTATAATTAGATTTGAATGTATTAAAAATAAATGATCATCGGTTATAATAAAATTAGAATAATTTCTAATAAAACTTACTACCACAACTGGATCTAGATTAGTTACTTGATCTGTCAATTTTCCATTAGATAAACTTTCATCAAAATACCATACTTTTCTTCTTTGAAATGTTATAGTTCCATTGTCATTCCAGATTTGGTTTACTTTATAATCAACTTCTCTGTAAATTTGATATTATAATGTATCAGAACTAAATATATAAAAAAATATTCTCTAAATGTACCTAAATACATATGGTCCCATTTCAACAAGTACTGGTTTTATATTGAGAGGATGATTAAAGACATCAGGATTAGTCCAATTGAAAAAATAAAATTTGAGATACATTGGTATAGGTGTTTCCTTCCAAAGATTATAAATAGTCGAAGTTGGCGTCAATGTTAGTTCCTGAAAAAAGATTTTAATTAATAATAACAAACATTATCTATACAAAATTATTAAGATTATCTGTATATAAAACTTACTTTTAATAAGAACCAATTAAAAATGGAAGACCAAAATGCTGCTGCAATTGCTCCAAGCAATAATAATATCAGACCGATGATAAAGATTAAAATAAATTTTATAGAAGATTGCTTCATCTTTGTTGCTGGTATGATGCTGAAAGAAAATTCTAATAAGATGCTTTTTCTTTTTTTTTTTTTTTTTTTTTTTCATATAATAAGACTCCATTATAAAATTATCTAATAAGATAATATGGTAATGACAATGTTATACTTTAATCATAAATTTATTAGCTTACATATGCTCATCGAAGTCTTCCTCAGTATATAGATTTGTTATTGATTCTATAGACATAATTAAAGTTTGTTTTTCTACGGTATTACAATGTAATTCACTTAAAGCTCATTCAGATTTAATTAATCATATAAATAGAAATCTTTAATCAAATATCAAGAGAAAAATATCATTTATAAATATGTACATAATGTGGACTGTACATATGTATTACACACAGTATGTCAAATGCGAACCAAAATAATCATTACTTATTACTCATTTTAGATATATGACTTATAAAAATGATATGCTTTGTATAGATGAAAGAGTATTACAACAATTTAAAATAGGTTAATATTATTTCCAACATAATTGTTATTTCTTGTTATATAAAAATGCATAACTTTAAAATAAAAGAATTTAATTTTCAAACTTCTAGTACTGTAATAATGCATTGTTAATTACATAATCTACAACTCTCACAAAAATATTTATTTACAACTATAGCAACTGTATTATACAGGTGCTTTTAATTCCGCGTATGAACGATAGCATGAAAGATGGCGCTTTGATAGCGTGAATATTCATACAGTAAAAAAAAAGATCACATATGACGCATTTCATTCTCTTTTTTTCATAGTCGTGAAATCATCAATCGTGTCTCTTATTAAGCTATTTATATGAGTAGTTACTTCATAGAATTGTTTTATCATTAATCGTAACTATATTTGTATAATAATTCATAAATATACTAAAGAGAAAATGTAATTGTAATTCTTATTATCTGAAAATATATTTTCAAATATATATTATAATTTTCTAAATTTTCGAATATTTTTATGATAATTCAATTGTGACAATCTGTTTTTCGATGATCATACTATACATATGTTTAATAACCTATCTTTCCAAGTCGAAAATAAATATTACTCGAAGAGATATTAAAAATATTTAACTTTTTTTTACACATTGTAATACGAGTATTGCCGTAGCATAATATTAGACAAAAAAAAATCTATCCTTCCACCCAATACGTGATCTTTTTAAAATTTGTTTTTTTTTTTACTTTTTTTTTTTAAATAAATTTATGTCTATCAAATTTTCATAGCTCAATATTCATAGCTCATATTTAAATAGAAGAGAGAGAGAGAGAGAGATACACCATTTTTATCATGCGATAAAAGTTCAAGATATACTTTTACCGATGATAAGAATTCTTCAGATTTATATAAAAGAATAAAACGAAAACAGATAAGACTGCTGACAATAGTATCAAAATTATTTCAAGGATATCGAATATGATTAATGAACATATTTCTTATGTGACAGTATGCTACGATTGATATAATTTTTCTTTTTTACAGATTGTTTTAATGAAACATAAAAGTGTTAAAAAAAAATATTGTAATAATATCATCACGACATCATTGTCGATATTAAACGATCAATGTGATAAAATTATACAAATGATATTTTTTTTATACTTACAATGCAAAAACATTTTTAAACAGTTATCCATCGTAATTCATTTAATTTCCTAAAAATTATAATTGTTCCGCAATTATTCCTTGAATGATAATCAGCATTATATATACATAATAATGCTGATTGATATGTAATATAATACAAGCAATATGCGTGCAATGAATCATGATTTTATTTTACATGTAGATTATAACCGAAAGAGATAATCTTACTAGACAAGCGACGTAACTTCCTCCCCGCTCCTGGTTTTCATCTCCAATTGATCACTATTCATTTTTAAAGAATAATAAAGAAATTGCACAGCTTTATTTAAAAGAGAAAAATTAACCGGAACGAGGTTTTATTCCGCACGGCTATAAGACGATAACTAATAGAGATGCGAGCTAAAATTTTTCTTAAACATTAATACTTCTACGTTTGTCATGTCCCATCGTAAAAATATTGATCGAGAAAACTAGTTTTTCTTTTAACGCATACATATAATCTATAATCTTTGATATGATTGGCATAATGCGTGTAAAAGAATTCATAAGGAAGAAATGCAAAAAAAGAAAAAAAAAAGAAGAAAAAAAAGAAACCTGTAATGGCAAACGATTGTTATAATAATTATTATATCCCGTTCAAAGTACAAAATTATTCAAATTATCGAAAAGTATAAAACTATGACTAATCGTAAAAGATAATTAATGTAGATATATAAATTATTCATTTTAATTAATGATGATCTTTGGAAATACTAATTCGCTCCTATTTAAAGGTCTTTGTTTGAATAATCTTGATTAAATGTTTATCTTATTATCTTTCTTTATGCATTATAGTTAATTTTCATTGTTTTCAACTGAAGCAAATCGCAAATATTATTTATAATTCATCGAATTATCTCATGGATGTACACCTCCACTTTCTCTGTTCGTGTCTCTCTCTGTTTCTTTCTCTCTCTTTCTCTCTCTCTCTCTCTCTCTCTCTCTCTCTCTCTCTATTTATATTCTGTCTCTTTCTTTCTCATTCATAAACATACTTTGACAAATCAATGATTCCCTTTTCAGAATATAAGAATGGAATAATTTTTTTTAATCTTTTTATCGCACGTATATATTTTTATATAACTTTATCTTAATATTTTTACTTTTTCGTGTTAAATATGTCGTTATATAGCAAAGTGAAAGCACGGAAAAGTTTTCTTTGTATGTGTGTAAAAGAGATATATCTACTCCTTACTTATATGGATACACATATTTGCCACAAAAAGTCACGTATCCTATGCAATAAATAAATTATCATCTCGACAGAGAGAGTGAGAGAAAGAGAAAGAGAGAGAGAGAGAGAGAGAGAGAAAGAGAGAAAGAGAGAGAGATAGAGATAGAGTGATAGTGAGAGAGAGAGAGCCAGTACAATATTAAAATGCAGATAATATGTTAATTATTATTAATATAAATATTAATATTTTATGTATTACTAAAGAAAATATACATATAATAATAATGATTATAATAACAGAATGAATAAGTTGTAAATATAATATTATATTATATACAGAGAAAGAGAGAGAGAGAGAGAGAGAGAGTCCATTCATTTTTTTTAATTTTTTATAAACAATCATTACCGACAATTATTGCGAACAATTGTGAAAAGTTGAAAATCTATAATAATTAAAAGTAACAATAATAATTATATCATAATAAATATTTTCATATTTTCGCCCACAATAACAATCGATTACATTATTATGAACAAATTTTCATTATAACGATTTTACATTACATTCACAATGTTTTTACAATCGTAAAATAAATAATTTTCTTTGTTCTTAAAAAATATTATAAGAAAACTTAATGAACGGTAAAGAAACGTAAGAAAAATATTTTTACAATTATAAGAATGATCTGTGAAATAAATACCTGTTGAAAAATTGTCTCGTCGTAATACGATAATGATGATTTTAATACTGTCGATATAACGTTGCTCATTCGCTAATATTTAATATAATCCGTTTTTAAGAATAATTAAACGAAAATATTCGATACGGCAAATACGACAGCACGTTGCTTTCCACAGCGACTTGACCGCGCGAACTTTCATCCGACGACTACGCACAATCTACTCTAAACGACTTGATAGGTAGAGTAGGGATTTCATGGTAGATTAAAATATTTTTGAATTTTCGAAATAAGTGGAGGGGAATTTGTATAACTGTCCGTACTAGACCGACCGATCGATTTCTTCAATTTTATTAAACGTTCCTAAGCATTTATTAATACTATGTTCTATTTTTACAAATAAACAACAATGTGTAAAATATTTTTATTAACATTAATAAAACTTAAAACTGATAGAGGAAGGAAGAAAAAAACAGGTATGTTAAATACGAATGAAAAGAAAAATTAAAAAAAAAAACATCTTTTGAGTATAAAAACGTCTCATCGTTAATGAAAATATTTTATAAACCGGTTTTAATGCTTTTCAACATCACTTTTTCATTTCAATGAATTTAAAAAATACAGATCATACATTATTCCATGTTAATCAATAATACACAAAATCAAAATTCTCTGTGATATTGTTAGAATTATTTGATAGATGATATTATTTGTTTTATCATATAAATTTTTATTATTCATCCAATGATTTTCATTTGCAAACGATAAATATTTTAGATAAATAAATTCAACGAGGTGTTTATAATATGATAATTTTAATATTTATATTAAATAAATATGCTGATATATATTCTGATATAAATATTTATATTTTGGTGTAATGTTTTTATATTATTGCAAACTCTAAACTATATTAAATATTTGTTGAACTACATATTATTATAAAATATCACACAGTGGACGGATTGGTAATCAATAAAATAATTTTGTTATATATAATGATGAAAATATTTCAGTTATAAAAAGATGATTCGTTTAAATAATTACAGTGCTACTAGTACTATTCATATCCTCTTGAAGTTGTGTACGATCTCTTACTCTTGCACACATCAGACTATATTCTAATACTCCTATGCGAATGTTCATTTCAGATATTTCATTCTTCATTTTTGTGATAGTTTTCTTTATATTTATCAATGGTGCTATGAAACAAATAATGATTATGTAATTATTTCCTTTAAAAATTTACAATACATTTTATAAAATATAATTACTTCCATCAGTCATACTAGATCCTCTCTCATCCATTTCCTTCTTCATGTGTTCTAATTCTTCTGTCAATTTATTTAATACTCTTGTTCTTTCTGTTACACCACCGCTTACATCTCGATATTGTTCCTTAACTTTTGATAAATCATCCTAAAACGAAGTAAAACTATATTAATAAATAATAACGTAAATTTTATTTTTATATATTAACCTGAAGTATCCTATATTCATTTAAAATAGGCTCCAGTTGTCTATTTAAATAAGTTTCCCTCGTTTTAATCTTATCTAATACGTTTGTTATTTCAAAATGCAGCTTATCTAATTGCCCTTTAGTACCAGACAAATTTGTTGTAATATCTGAACGTAGTTGTTTCATTTGATCAATATGTAAACGCCAATCTCTTGAATCTATAAAGAAAATATTATTGTATTATCAATTAAATATATTTATTTTATCATTAAGGATATTTTAAAAATATAATCCTTACCTGTTTTTACAGTTACTTTTAATTGTGGTAGAACTCTTTCTAGCTCCAATTGCCACTCTTCCCTATTTGTTTTGGACTCTAAAATATTTTCAGGCTTGTACATTTCATTCTAAAACAATTTTACAATTATAGATATAATATAAATTATTACAGACAATAAAAAATTTAATGCCATATCTGAAATAAAAAAAAAAACATAATTAACCATATTCTGATTATAAAGTTTTGTTATATCATCAACATGTAAAATATCATCATCCTCCTCATCGTATTCAGCCATCATCTCTTCTTCGACTTTCTCTAAAATTAATTCTGCATCATCTTCTTCTATTTCCGGTTCAGGTGTTTCTTCATCAGGTATAATTTCTGCTCTATAAATATAATATGATATAATTTCTAAGATGATATTAATATAAATGATACTTGAACCTTACTTTTTCCACTTAAACTTTTGCACTTTTATAGCATTATCTGCCAGATTATCTAAGACATAGATAGCATGTTCTCCAGTTCCTTGTTTTAATTTATTTGGTGGAAATTCAACTGGAATATCAATTTCTCTAAGATAATCCAATATCAATGATATTGTGGAATTAGGATCATCAGATTCTTGTGGAGATTCAAAATCTTTACCAGCTTTTCTAATTAACCATGCAGCCAAAGAAGTAAATGTATAAAATTGTTCTCCTGGATTTATTGGTATGGCAAAATAATGCCTATATAATATTCAATGATAATTTGAATTAGTATTTATTTATTATAAAAATCACACATGTAAAACTTCACTTACAAAATCTTACCTAGTTATAGGTTTCATTTTTAATTCTTGTACAAATTCAATATCATAATTTAATAATTTTAATTTCTCTAATAAATCTTCCATTCGAATATATACAACATACAAAGCGGATAAAGCTGATTCATCTTCCAAAACAATTTTTAAATTATCTCTAAACATTTTTTTAATAATAATCTTTATAATTAAGGCAAAATATTATATGATAATCACAACGTTGACGTAAAAGTTTATATACGTGAATTATTTATTGACAATTTTACGTTAATATCAACGTTTTTATTAATATTAATGAAATATTACGTTTACACAATAGGAAACTTTTTTTACACAATACGAAAATATTATTAATTATGTCTATTGTCCTTTTTTTGATACTACAAACAAGAAATGAGAAGAAACATTCATTTCGACAAAAAGGAAATAAACAATTTACGATGCACTTGCGCATTCTTATAATTTCCTTTTTTTAATTATCGACTGAGTATTACCTTATTTTATCGTACATGGTAATATAAAAAAAATTTTTTCATAAAGTTTAATATTTACCGTCAGTAGATAAAGAAAAACACTATTGAATACAATCATTAATACAATCATTAATTATCTGTTGTGAATAAATTATACAAAGTACAATATGTCCGTAAATATAACAAAAATTTAAAAGGAATATACTACTTGATAGTATATATCTATTGATAATATATCTATGTAATTACAATTATTTATTTTAAATGAAGCCAAAACATTCTTTTATCTAAAGTGATATTTAATTAAGATTATTCGATAATTTTATATGGCCATTTCACGAAATATTTAATTTATACGAAGATAAAAGATAAGAAGTAATACGTATAAATAAAATATTACGTTATTGTAAACTATAAGAAAAGATATCATAAAAGCTGTGTTTTTAGGTGACCTACATTGCATCTATAAGTACCATTACACCTAACGGTACTTTGAATATAAGTTTCCAATCGTTCTCACGATCCACCTCATTTAAAAACAAAACTAAGAAAATATCTCATTTAAATTATAATATTTATATATAATATTATAATATTTATATAAACATACATAATAGAAATTTATTTTAGAATTTATCTCTATTTTTGTAAAACAACAAACGATGATTTTAACAAATGGAAAATAGATAAAAAAAACTTTGTTTTTGCCTTCCTTTGGATGTTCGCTGAATCCGTCGTTAGTTGCGAAAATAATGGAAAGAATGTTACCTACTTAAAATTCCAAAAGCATCTAAGCGAAAGTTCAGGTTTCTTAGGGAACGATTGTCAAATATAGGATCAAGCAAGTTAAACACACACACACACATATATATATATATATATGCATACCCGATGTATCAACTACACTACGTTAATTTTTTCGGCATATGCATCCTTTTCTTCCGGGAAATACTTTCCCTATTTCCCTTCCAAAGGAACTTTCTTAAAATATTTTTCATATTCCCCTTATTAATTTTAATGGGATACACCGGTAATTTATATAATGTATTCCGGTCATTTTTAATTAACAATGAAGAATCTAACAACTCCCGAGAAAAAAAGCGCGAAATTTGAATTTGGCATTCTTCCAGTATGCATTCTTCATTGAAGAAGATAAAAAAGAAATTTAAAATAAATAATAATATAAGAGGAAGGAACGAAAAAGAGAGAGAGAGAGAGAGAGAGAGAGAGAGAGAGAGAAAGAGAGAGCTGACAACTTTTCCTAACTGTGCGCGAACTTTCGATAAAGTGTCAGAAAGGGTCGACGGGGAAAGAAGGGGACGGGGGAAACAAATTAAAGAAAATTCAAAGATCATTGAAAAGAAAAGTATTCGTTTAAAGAAATTGATCGTATTAAAGAATATCGATGAGAGTGAGATTCACCGTGGTGTACGTTTAATAAGAGAAAGAAGTAGTGGGGGAAGGAAGGTAAATTGAAAGGGAGACCGGACATGTCGCGTCCCGCTTGTAAGACGAAAACGAGAAGGTATCGAACTCGGTCGACCACCCGTCGAAAATGCCTCTACGAGATCGTAAAAGTGCCGCGTGTCCTCTATTGTGTATATATAGAGGTACCACGAAGAAACCATTGCAGTTCTTCAACGAACGTTCTTAGGTGAGCATCAAGAGAGATTAACTTACTTCTCTGTCAATCTTTATCTTTTTCTTTTTTTGTTTTCATATTTTCTTCTTTCATATTTCTCTTCTTCTTCTTTTTTCTTTTTGTTATTTTCTTTTTTTTTCCATCAATCAGTTCTCGCCAATTTTTTCTCAATTAGTCCGACTAATTAGAACGTTTCCGGATAATTTTCAATTTAATATTTTGATATTCGATTGTTGTTCGTTTCGCATTTTAATAACGCAACATTTCCTTTCTTATTTTTCTTTTTCTTTTTTTTTTTTTCTTTTCTTTTTTCTCTTTCTTTTTCTGTTCCATTCTCATCAAGTACAAATGGAGAATTGTCGTCTGTGTTGAATTGTCGCTCTTTGGTACTTTAGAATCGTGAAACCGGTTAAAAGGAAAGTCGCTTCTTCGGAAGTAAGGGCATTTGTAAACGACAGGTATAATGATCGAGTATCAGTTTTTTATTTTTTTGTTACCGATCTTTTCTTTTTTTTTTCGTTCTTTTTTTTTTTTCTTTTTGAATGTTTCTTTCGCGGTACGATTTTAAATAGAGAAATCGAATTACGAATACAGACTGTGCGATGATCAACTTTTAATTAATTGATTACTTCTGAATTTAATTTGTTCTTGTAATGAAAACAAAACAGACAAACAAACAAACAAAAAACAGAGAAAAAAAGGACACAAAACAAAACATTAATTATTTGCAGATTCATTCTTCGACTCGTAGGACAGAAGAAAATGATAAAGTTTCTTCTCCTAGGTGTATTCGTGGCCCTATCGGCTGCACAATTTCAGCCCCAACCAACTGGAAGGATTCTAGAACCACCCATACCGGCATTGTGCGCGCAACGTGAGTACTCTTAAATATTTTTACAAATATTTAAACGTTTGTATGAAAAAAAGAAAAAAAAATAACTTAACTTTTCCATTGTTTACCGATAATTTATTGATACGAAATCAGCGTTCAAAGGAACGATCTTCTGTAAAAGAAAAAAAAAGAAAAAAAAATCGTATGCAATCTCATGGGATTACTAAGCTATAAAAATATTATCAATGAGAAAAAAATGATACGATAGAAAAAGAATATTAAACTCTTTACAACCTGTAAAAGGGTGTGGCCTTGTAAGAAGGTCAAGGTCTCTACCTGTTTCAAACAGGTTAAACTAAGTCCCATATCCTCTGGGTCACAATAATCTCTAACTGTCGTTCCTTTTTAAATTAGAAATAGAACATGAAATATTAGAATAAACATATTTTTCTTTTATGCTTCTTAACTTAAAAATAATTTGATAAATATATCAGATATAAATATGCAAAATCGTATGCGTGCACGTTCCAGCTCAACGAAATGTGTGTTAATTGACGGAAGAAGGATACACAAATGAGTTTCTCATTGATATCAACACTTTTATAGAAAGTATGTACGACTTATCTATGTATGTATTGGTATGAACAATGTTACGCGTCCTGAAACGCAAAAGAATTTGAATTTATAATGTTATCGCGACTATATATGGTCAATGTATGCCATCGAGGAATGTCAAATAGCACTTTCTCCTCCCTCCTACTTTACCTGATGATTAACAAGATGACGAAGTTAAAGGGCGTTGACGTGCGTATCATCATATGCAATATCTCTTCATACTTCACTTTCCAAAAATGCAAGACCTCGATTTTTCGATCGATCAGTTAACGATGTTCCACATTTTTGATGAATATTCTACGATAACTTATCAAAATTTAATACAATGTAGCCTATGAATATTATTTTTAAATTTAATAAAATTCGCTAAGACATAAAAAAACAAAGTTAAATGAAAGGAAATGAAAAAAAATTTACATTGGAACTTTTTTCTTTCTCTTTTATTATATTTTCTTGTATTCTTTTCCGTTTACTATTGTATCGTTTAATTTAAAGAATGAATCTTTTTTTTTTTGTTTATATATGACATACCAAAAGCATATTGATATATATAGTTAAATAAAAAGATACCGGTAGTTAGTGCTACATTAACATTTATGGTATCGAAACACCGTGGAAAAGAAATACTCTTATCACGTATTCCGAATGCAATTTATGGAAGACTTTCTTATTCTTTATTTGGGAAAGTAGTTCCACAATTAGCATAGACCTTACAGTGCCAATGCCTAGGTCGTGACTATAGACTGGGAGGTCACAAAAGACGACACTAATTTCGCAACTTTCACTTTAGAAGAGTTAATATTTTCGTCGCGACGCCTTTGTTTACGAATAAATAAAAAATTACGCGTATTGTTTATTTATGAAATTAATATTTTTCTTTGATTTTGTTTTTTAAAGGACACTGTAATTCAATGAACATTTATTAATCATAATTAGAAGACTTTTCCGTTTAATTATTAAAAAAAAACTTTTGGCGAAATTATTTATTATTTTTATGCGATATTGTTATAAAAAAAAAAAAACAAAAAAACACGTAATTTCGACACTAAAGCGAAATTTCTTAGAATAATTAAAAAATAATTAATATTAAACAGCAGCAAAAAAAATAAACAAGATACACAAGCACGAAGATAACAAAAATAAAACAGAAAGATATATATGAAATAATTTGTTTAGGAACAATTCACGAACGCTTTAATGGAAAGGGTTACTACTATTCGTGGGCTGATCCTAGAACAAATGGACAAGAAGTTGATTGGCTTGCCGGTAGAAATTTTTGTAGACAACGATGCATGGATCTTGTATCTTTGGAAACTTCTGCAGAAAATGAATTCATCAAGAGCCGCATCGTTCAAAGTATTCTTATTATTCTTATATACTTACGATCGAATAATGTTTAAATCTACAAAGGAACAAATTTTGTTTTAGATAAAGTGAAATACATTTGGACATCTGGTCGTCTTTGTGACTTTAAAGGATGCGACAGGCCAGATCTTCAACCGCTTCATATAAATGGTTGGTTCTGGACAGCTGAGCTGCAAAAACTTGCACCAACTAATGATCGCAATCAAAATGATTGGTCAGAGAGCGGCGGGTAAATTACAATATATAAACTTATATTTGTATTTCAGAACTGAAACATATTAATATGACATTTAATATTTTCATATCAGTATTGGCAAACCTCAACCCGACAATCGTGAGGCCATCCAAGGTGGTGCTCCAGAAAATTGTTTGGCTGTTCTTAATCAATTTTATAATGATGGTGTTAATTGGCACGATGTTGCTTGCCATCATAAAAAACCATGGGTATGCGAAGAGAATGATTCTCTTTTAAAATACGTTCGTTTTACCAATCCAAATCTCCGCGTTTAACTTTAAAATTTAAATGAAAATGTGACGAGTGGATAGACCATTATTATTTCAACTACTGTTACTCCTTTAAATTATAAGATTTCATAAGATTAAGTAACGCGACTGAATAGTGTGTAGCGCGATTATATTTATTATAACAATTACTTCATTACTAAGTACATTACTCATGTTACAGTACATTGTACAAAATATACTGATTCAAGCACATTGTTTTTTTCATACAATTTCAAAATACATGGAACATATTTGTATCAATGCTCATGTCATAGTCCATAAATATCATTAATATTTATCCTTTTCATATAATTATTTTCATATCCAAGAAGATTCGCAATAAATCTTTGGGGCACAAATTATGAAACACGTAAGAGAGATTATGTGAATATACATATATTTAATCTTATATATTACTGGTAAATGTTAAGAAAGTTATTTTCAAAATACTATGTAAAAAAACTTTTAATAATATTGTATATTAACAATCAAATGAATATAAATGAAATCTTACTGCTATAAGATTACTTTTTACCTTCTACCATTATTATATGATAACCAAACTTCGTTTTAACTGGTGGATCCGTATAAATGGGAGAACTTAAATTAGAAATGGGCAGTGCAAAGGCTGCTTCTTGAAATGGACCAACCATCGAACCACGTGTCATCCATCCAAGATCCCCCTTAGAATAATAATACAATATCAATACAATATAATATTTTACATTTTTATTTTAAAATAATGTAAATGAAAAAAAAAAAAAGAAACAGTTTGTACCCCAGATCGTGCTTTGTCTTCACTATATGTTGCTGCCACTTCATTAAATTTTTGTCCAGCTTTTAGCTTTTCCATAGCTTCTAATATCTTGGATTGTTTTTCACATAATATGTGCCTAACCTATACGAATCAATGAATTATAATATAAAAGTATTCCATTGAACGACATGTATAAATACAAACATTGTATATATATATACATATATAAGCATACTTTTACAGTAGTTCCACCTTTTTTTTCTACTTTTTCTCCTTTTCCACTTTCTTCCGAACCTTTGGATTTACCAGCTTTAGCGCCGGCGTTCTTCTTTGGTGGCATCCTTCGTTATTCAAAGCTATGAAAAATATGTTAAAGATAACATGAATGACGTCATCGATCATTGAATAAAACCTAGATACGAGCTTTTATTTCCCTCTCTACTAACCTCTATTTTCAATCACACAAATCACAAGGTATATATAAATTTATGAACGATGTAGAAAGTATGTTAACTCGTCAATAAAAGTGACAATCATAATCGTTTCGTGACAAAGTGATTTCAACTTCTTAAAAAGTTGCTAGTTTTACGTGCATTCGATCTCAATAGATTTATTTTTAATTCATTTCGAATTCGTTAAAAACTTAAATAACATTGTGTCATTTTGATACACCATTATTATATGGGGTATGTATAACGTCATAGAAACGTTATGCTCACTTAAAATCCTTGTTCATGATACATTAAATTAGGATGATAAAAGATGATCAAACTTTGTATAATCGAGAACATTTTCTCATGTCGATCATCATGACATTCATCTTTTGACATTTGCAAAATAATAAGTTTGAATAACATTGATGATACATTTTCGAGTTAAGGGATTGAAAAAGGAAAAAAAAAAGGAAAAAAAAGAGAGAAAAAAATAAAAATAGCTAAAGAAAAATTGTAAATATAATAAACGAAGGAGGAACAAATGAATAAATTCGTAGGGGAGAAATTTGTTTTTTGAACGAAACGAAAATTGAATTACGTTTGAAAAATCAGCAAAATAATAACGAAAAGAGTAACGTTAATATCGCAATATCGACGCGCACGCGCAGTCGAGACGTCTCTCGTCGGTAGGCAATTGTCTCTCGGGAGATCCGTCACATATATGCATGTAGAGTACGTCCATATCGGGGGATAAATAAGAGCTTTTCCGCTCTCTTTCTCTGTCTCTTTCTCTTTCTCTTTTTCTTTCTTTTTCTCGAAAGTTGTATCGAAAAGGTACCTGATTAGAAAAAAAAAAAAAAAAAAAAAAAAGAAAAAAAAAAGAAGAAAAAAGGAAAAGGGAAAAAGAAAGAAAACTACCGCGCGTGCGAGAAGTGGAAAGTGTAAGATACGATATTTCGTTTATTTAGCTTTGAAGTGCTTCACGGAGGAACGACAAATAAACGAGTGACTTTAAACCATCGATGCCGAGGGCCAGCGGCCGTGTGATGCGCGCATATGTCTAGACTCGGAGGTACCCAGGTTCTGGGCACAGCACAGCAGGTGAAGAGGACAACCGCCGAGCACACGGCGGTGCTTAACTTTGTTGGTGGCAAACGTAGCAAGCTGTCGTCTGCGGTCTCGTTAACAGAGATCGACGATATCGAGAAGATGACGGATACGGCCGCGGCGGCCACGGCCACGACCGATACCACACAGAAGAGGGCGAATTTTTCGGCGTTGACCGTTGCTAATCCGAATGGCGTAAGCAAGATTTCGCCAAGCTTAGCAAGTGCAAAGCCTGGCTCCGCGAGGAAGCTTGTCATCAAGAATTTCAAAAGTAAGAAAGAGTATACGGACGGGACAACTTAACCTCAAAACAGCGCTTTTACTGTTCTTCTGTTATCCCTTAATCTTTCTTTTTCTATCACATTGCCCTTCTATATTCTATTTTTTTCTCTAGCTTTTATAATATATATATATATTTATATATATTTTTTTAATTTTATTTATTAGCTTTATTATCATTATCTCTTATCTCTGTTTCTGAATTTATAATATAAAATTTGCTCAGATTGCTTGCTATCGTTTCTTTCCCTTTTGCATTCTTGCTCTCTCGCTCTCTCTCTCTCTCTCTCTCTTTTTCTCTCTTTCTCTCTCTTTCTCTCTCTCTCTCTTTCTCTCTCTTTCTCTCTCTTTCTCTCTGTTACTCTACGTCATTTCTTTTTTTTATTTCACCATCTATAATATTTCTTCTTGCATATGTACCCTTCTAATAATTTTGATGATTCCGTCGAAAATTTTTAACGTCCTTCTTTTGTAACTAATAATAGGAGAACGACATAACCTATCCTGGCATCAATGCAAATTCATTGTCCGTACTTTAAACTGATGTTATGTATTTTAGGATTATCATCATTTGCTTCTCAACATTTCGCATCTTTAATTATTTATCCCTATAAGATTTTATGTACTGATATATTTTTTTCTCTGAACGAATTTCGTAAAATTCTACGATTGTCATACGTTTTCGTTATCGAGATGGGGTAATATTCTATAAATGGATCTACGTCATTTTTATTTTATTTTTTGAAAATGCTCAATTTTGTAAACATTTGAAATAAAATATATATAGAGTCATCTATATATTACATGTTATGCTTTAATCTTTTATAGAAAATAAAGTGATGACAATGAAATTTATGATGAGAAATGTATTAGAAAATTTCTTTGTCATTTATAAAATATATAAAATTCATAAAATATATTATTTTCACATGATGTTTTTGTACACTATATTGTTTTTCTGGAATGATCTGTAACTATAAACATATATGAGATATCTAAAAATACATTTGTTCTAATGTATATATAAATCATATACACGTGTTTCTGCACATGATATCAATTTATATAAACATGGGAAGTATTTCATTATAAAAATTTTGAAAATAGATTATGAAACATTAAAATGTATTTGTTGTACTTCCATGAATCTATTAAAGAATTATATTTTGTGTATTATAGTCCCTTTAAATGAAGTCTCAATTAGGAATAAAAAACTTTCTATAAATATTCATAAATATCAATGAGTTATTGTATCATGTTTCTGTAGATAAACCAAAATTGCCAGAAAATTATCAAGAACAAACATGGGAAAAGCTGCAAGAAGCTGTAATTGCCATACAAACAAGCAAAAGCATCCGTTATTCTTTAGAAGAACTTTACCAAGCTGTTGAGAACATGTGTAATCACAAAATGGCATCAACTCTTTATGCGAATTTAACAATACTAACAGAATCGCATGTTAAAGCTAATATTGAACAGTTTTTGGCAGAATCCATGGATAGACATATATTTTTGAAAAAAATGAATGAATGTTGGCAATCACACTGCAGGCAAATGATTATGATAAGAAGTATCTTTTTGTACCTGGATAGAACATATGTGTTACAAAATCCAAGTATATCTTCAATTTGGTAGGCATTTCTTAAAATAGTACAATAAAAGTTATTTGATATTTATACTAATATGCTTAGTATACTACTAATGTAATTGTTTTTTTTTTGCATATGTTTCTAGGGATATGGGGTTACATTTGTTTAGATTACACATAGTGCTAAATAATTTGGTGCAAACTCGTACTGTTGAAGGGTTACTTATGCTTATTGAAAAAGAACGACAAGGGGATACAGTGGATAGAACTCTTTTAAAATCGTTATTAAGAATGTTGTCTGATTTACAAATTTACCAAGAGGCCTTTGAATCTAAGTATGATAATTTACCATATGTGTTAATATATCTATATACTATATAATAATATGCAATTCTCTTTTTATAATGTATTATTAATAACTATATTTCATAGGTTCCTGGTAGCAACAGAAAGATTGTATGCAGCAGAGGGCCAAAGATTAATGAATGAACATGACGTTCCTGAATATTTAGCACATGTAGACAAACGCCTGCAAGAAGAAAATGAACGTTTATTACATTATCTTGATACATCAACAAAGTATGTGTTCTTGCAATTATTGTTATTGTTATAATAAGTGTACTTAATACTTTTTAACTAAATAATATTATATATATATAATATTACTTAATAACTAAGAGTATAATATTTTTTTTTTCAGATGGTCTCTTATACATACGGTTGAGAAACAATTATTGTCTGAACATATTTCAAGCATTCTACAAAAGGGTTTAAGTGGTTTATTAGATGAAAATAGAATTAGTGATTTATCATTACTTTATAATTTATATAGTCGAGTAAAAAATGGTCTCGTCGAACTTTGTCTCAATTTTAATTGTTACATAAAGGTATGTATATTATTAAACATTTAATTTATATTTATATTATAGTAATTTATATTATGAATAGAAATAAGTTATTAAAAAATAATGCAATGATTTTCTAGAAAAAAGGTAAAACAATAGTTATAGATCCAGAAAAGGATAAGACTATGGTACAGGAACTCTTAGATTTTAAGGATAAAATGGACAATATTGTTAATACATGTTTTCACAAAAACGAAAAATTTGCTAATAGTTTAAAGGAAGCTTTCGAAGCTTTCATAAATCAAAGAGCAAATAAACCAGCAGAATTAATAGGTATTATATTTAATGAATAATATATTTTAATGATCTTGAGTAATTAAATATTTATCAAAATAATTAAAAAATTAATATATATTTTTTCCTTCCATTGCAGCAAAATTTGTCGATTGTAAGCTACGCGCAGGTAATAAAGAAGCCACGGAAGAAGAATTAGAACGATTATTAGATAAAATTATGGTATTATTTCGTTTTATACATGGAAAGGATGTATTCGAAGCTTTTTACAAAAAAGATTTGGCAAAGCGTTTGCTAGTAGGCAAATCTGCATCTGTTGATGCTGAGAAGTCCATGTTATCTAAATTAAAACAAGAATGTGGTGGAGGATTTACAAGTAAACTGGAAGGAATGTTCAAAGATATGGAACTAAGTAAAGATATTAATATTGCTTTTAAACAGGTAATTCATTATTCGATAGCAAATTTGTAAAAAAGAAATATTCAATTAAAACTCATACTTTTGCTTTTATGATTTTGTAGTATGCGGGGAATCTGCAACATGAATTGTCTGCAAGTAATTTAGACTTAACAGTTTCAATACTTACAATGGGATATTGGCCAACATATCCCGTAATGGAAGTTACATTACCAACAGAAATGGTGCAGTATCAAGATGTATTTAATAAATTTTACTTAGGAAAGCATAGTGGAAGAAAGTTACAATGGCAACCTACTCTAGGGCACTGCGTTTTAAAAGCTTGGTTTAATCAGGTATATTATTGCATAAGTATTATAAAACGTATAATTATGTAAATTTTAATGGCATAATTTTTCTTAAAGGGCAATAAAGAACTACAGGTATCATTGTTCCAAGCATTAGTTTTAATATTATTTAATGATGCTGATAATCTTTCGTTGGAAGATATTAAAGCTGCAACTAACATTGAAGATGGCGAACTTAGAAGAACTTTGCAATCTTTGGCTTGCGGGAAAGCTAGAGTTTTACAGAAACATCCACGAGGAAGAGATGTAGCTGATAATGATAGATTTGTTTTTAATGCGGAATTTACGAATAAATTATTCAGAATTAAAATAAATCAAATACAAATGAAAGAGACGGTAAAATCTATAATATATATTTCTATAAATAATCCTGTAATTTTTAATTGAAATTACTTAATTAAATAAATTTTTTCACAGAACGAAGAACAAAAAGCAACGGAGGAAAGAGTGTATCAAGATAGACAATATCAAATAGATGCCGCGATTGTCAGGATTATGAAAATGAGAAAAACACTCACGCACAATCTCCTCATTAGTGAATTATACAATCAATTAAAGTTTCCTGTTAAGGTATGCGCATTAATATCGTTATAAAAGAATAATAATAAATAACTAATTTTAAATATTTTTCTTCGTATAATTAGCCTGCTGACTTAAAGAAGCGGATTGAGTCACTTATAGACAGGGATTACATGGAACGGGATAAAGATAATGCAAATCAGTACAATTATGTCGCGTAACCTGAATCAAATGCCAAAATTACGTCAGATTGGTTCAATTTTACATTTTCTAGTAAAACGAATCAATTAATTTTGGCGCTTGCCTATTGTGAATGTGTAAAGTTGAAGAAAGGAACAAAAAACTTTAACTGGTTAACTGTCAACGTGACGTTGCAGTACACAATCAGTTCATAAAAAAATACCTAGAATGGACCTCATTGTTTTGTTTTTTGTAGTAGTGCATACGGACACTGGACAGTTACAGTAATTTTTCAACAGTGCTTTACTGTTATCCTTGTGTTATTTCTAGATTTTGCTAAAAAGGACCATGTGCAAAATATCATCGATAATGCAGCAGTTTAAGATGTACCAACAATTTTTTATGCTAAGCAGTTTTTCACAGCATATTAAAAGATAAGCAGATGTAGTGCAAAACAACAAACATAATGTAACACTGTAATAGCTACAATGAAAATAACTTAAGAAATGAGAAACATAATGTACTAATTCCTTAAAAAATCGGCGACAGTGCGTTAATTGTAATAGATTTAAACTTTGCACCATATAAAACTTTGAAGAAGTTTGGCTTAAATATTCAAAATTATCCTGACACATAAAACTATTATTGAAAGTTAAGATTCTGGAGACCATATTACACTTACGAATCTCAGTTAAACCAAGGATAATAACTGTTTACAATAATTACAACAGGAACTTTAATTTTACAGTTAAATTTAATAGGCATTGTTGCAGCTGATTTTAGGTATAAAATAAAATAAAGATTTGTACAGTGGAAAAAGTATAGAGGTATGCAAGAAGTATTTTTAATTTACTTTTACTAACACATCGTGTAAAAAGTTTAAGGAAATGTAGAAAAAAAAATCCTTTTATTGAAACGAAATAAATTTCATTTGAACAGATTATATTAAAGGAGATCACTATGCCACACTACTTTGTAAGCATCTCGACATAGTACCTTACAATACAGTTCAGTAGTTATGAACGAAGTTTTAACAGAAAATATTATAACAGTTGTGATACTAAAAAGAACATGTTCATCTTTCTTGGGAAAAAAGTAATAGGATAACACAAATTTATTAGTAAATAATAATGAGAAACACTGTGGAAAAAAATATTAACTTTAAATATTAATGTAGGAAAATTAAAAAGAAAATTCTCATTTTTTTCAATTGAAACTCTAATATCTCCTCACTGCTTACATTATATGCTTTTTGCATATGTAAGCAATAAAGAAATTTATATACTATATTAATACATGCAATTGCAAAATATGTCTTATCAATATTTATTCTTTACATTCGAAATTGTACCATAACTTCGTATGTATCAACTGTTCATTTATAAAAAGGAAGTGATAAAAAAGATTAATTTGCTTTTGAAATAAATGTATTTATGTAAATCTTATGAGCTTAATTTTCATGTGAGCCAATAAATTAGCCCGTTTAAAAAAGCTTAAAATCCTAGCCAATTCACTACATTAATAATATATAATAATTATAACACATTTACGAAAGAATAATAATATAGGATTGACAGAAGTCTCCTTTATTTTGTTATAAAAGCGACTTGTATATGTGTGTGTGTGCGTGCAAGTGTGTGTGAAACGTATGTATATATTACTTTAAATTGAGAAGTGCATTTTCAAGATATATTCTTAATGTCTTCAATATCTACAGTGTTTCATGTTATTATATACTTGTTTTTTCTTTTTTCATTTTATAGATTCAATTTCTGGTGCCTTCCATCATTATATGTATATTATCATCTAGATCTGCTTATTTTTTATTATATTTAGTAAATGAATTGAGATATCTATCATATTTTAAGAGAACATTGTAGTCGGTGTTTGTTTTATTATTCTAGAATTAACACAATTATAAATAAATGATTTCTTTGTGTTACACAGGAAAAGGTAATAAAAAAAATACGAATATTAATATATAATAAATTATGTATCTGTGTCCTAGGGATGTAACTTTTTCACTCTGCTACATCAATTAGAAAATTAATGTTTCGAAGAAAATTTCATTTTTCCCCTGAATCTAATTTTAGAACATTTGACTTTGATTTATGCAAATATTATACATATCTATAATACAAAAGAAAAATTCATGTAAATTATATCTGAGGGAAATGTATTGATTTCTTTTTTTTTGCGATTTGATAAATATACAAAAAATTGCTACTTATTTGTGGATATATACAATAGATAATATCGGTTATTATCGACAGGTACAAAATTATTATGCAAACGTATTAATAACAGATAATTGCTAAAAAGTAATGTAAAAATTTTTAATATGTACGAAGAATGTACGCTAACATGATGAAACGAATAATTTATTATTTAGTAAGTTTGTTTATTGTATTTACGTTACACACCTATAAATACAAAAGTACCGTTTTATAATAAAATTCAAAATTTTAATTCATGTAACCTTTCTAAAATTTAGTTAGAATAAATTGGACATTTGTACTGAAGTGATAAGTGAAAATTTCTTAATAACGTATCGTTGTTCGTATTTTATTATACAATCAATTATAAATTTACTTAAAAAATAATTTTTAGAAGTTACAAGTATATTACTGTTAATACTTTATCGTGTCTAAACTGAAGAATTTATTTGATAAATACAATTTCTTCTAAAATTGCATATCAACGCGAAAATTATTATTTTAATGCTTTTATTGTTTTCATATATTCATTTCTTATATCAATTTCATTTAATAACGAGTTTGCAAAATTACTAGGATTAGCATTTTTGTGTAGAAAATCAGAAACTAATAATGATGGAGGTTTACCACCACCGTGTGCTAAACATTCCCAACGATATTTCTCACCAGCAACTCTACTCAGAGGATCGTGTTGAAAGTATGTTTGCCAAATCCAAGAGGCTATTGCACGTGATATTAAATAAGAATAATATTTGGCACCGTATCCCACTAGATGAGAAAATCGCAACTGCCATGCCTACAGACAAAAATAATGAATAATTATCATAAGCAATATATCCCATATTCATAATAATTTTCTGCATTTTTAAAAAAAGAATACATACTGTATTTTCAATGTATGGTAAACCATAATATTTTTCTTGAATATCTTTTAAAATTTCTGTAGTAGATCTTTCTATTTTATTGCTATGATAAACATGATCTAACATACTATAAAATACTTGATTTTGCAGTTCTGATGCGCAAAAAATATATTTCGAAGCGCATAACTTTTTTAACAAATTATCTGACATTTGCTCGTTCGTTTGATAATGTTTTGCAAACATAGACAGTACCTAATCAAAATATCAATTAAAATTTGCGTAAGACTTTACTCTGATAAATTTTTTATTGTACATAAGCTTACTCGTGGATCGCCTGCAAAATATTCCATTAACACGCTCGGTACTTCTGCAAAATCTGTACTGCATCTGGTACCTGTCACATGTTGATATTTTGTTCTACCTAACATAGAATGTAATGCATGTCCCATTTCGTGAAATAAATTATCAACTGAGGATGGATTTAGTAAACATGGATTAGACCATTTAGGTGATGGTAAAGATAACATTAAAACAACTATAGGAGTCTGAAAATATACATTATTGTCAAATTATAAAAGTAAATAAAAAAAATAACCATTTTTTTTTTTTTCAATGTTACCTGATAAGTTCCATTGGACAACTGTTTTCCACCTCTAATAGCAAAATGACAATCTTGATTAGGTTTTCCTTTTCTTTCAAAAAAATCACAATAAATGTAACCCAATGTTGTTTCATCTTTATCAATCACAGCTAATTTATGTATATTTTGTGCCCATACTTCACCACATAAAACTGGTACAGATTCCAGTCGTATTCCATATAATGCTTGTACAAGATAATTTAAACCATCCATACAAGAGCCAAGAGAAAAATATGGAGCAAACTCATTGTTGGAAGTATTTAACCATGTCTTTTTAGCCATTGAGATAAAATAGGCTGTATCCCATGGCATCAAATCCTATACAATATAAATAAATTATTAATTGTCTTCACTAATTATAAAATTAATTTATTTCTGGAAAAAAAACGAACTTGTTTTATAGACGATTGAATATCTTTCATTTTTTGCATCTCTTGAAAATCTTGCATCGCTTTAATTTGTAAATTATCATTCAAAATATTAAGAAAATCATTTACTGCTTCAGGTGTTTGTACTGTACTACCTTTTACAGCTCTGTGAAAAGAAATAATGTCTGAATAATAAAATAATATTGCATTAAATATAATATTCATTGGCAGAGAATATTTCATTAAAATTTAAATAGAATTACCTGTGGACATATGTAGGAAATCCACATATTTGTGCCAATTGATGTCTACAATTTAAAAGCTTAACCAACAAATACTCTTGTTGTTTATCAGGGTATAAGAATAGCTTGTAAGCTGCTTCACGAACAATAGTATTAGATGAATCTGTATAAAGTCCACTTACTAATATCTGACCATTGTGTATCTCAAAACTGAGAAAATTAGCTAATGTAAAATAATGGTGGCAACATATAGTAAAAATATTTTCATATATCTTTTAATATAAATATTAATAAATTGGATATCATTATACTCACTTTTGCCTGATACTTTCTGGCAAAATATCAGCCCTTATAGAGCGTGTAGTAACAGCACCAGCCATAAATTTCTGACCTGCCTTAATTATAAATCATTTATTGAAAAAATAAATATAATTACTAATAAATTAATAATACAATATGTATATACTGAGCTTACTTGTAGGATATTGTCATTTAACATGACGACTTGTTTTCTTTGTTCTTCTGGCAAATGAATACCACTTTGTTCGAAATCAAACAAAAATAGCTTGGCAACATGATCATCAATGGGAGAAGTTTTTAAAATGTCTCCATTCTTTACAACATGCTGTAATGCATTATATAAGTCACGGTGAGTATTAAGTCTGTTAAAAAAATAATATAAATAATGTTAATAATCCAATTGCAATTATTAACAAATGAATAGATTTAAATTACATACTTTTCAACGACACTACTTAGTGATATAGAAGCATCCTCCGCAGCTTCAATAAACTCTATATTTGGATGTGCAATTCTAATGAATTCTGCCAAATCTGCAACTTTACATAAAGTGTCAGACAATTCATCAAATATCTCTACCATATTTCTCTTTCTGTTAACATCAGTTACTTCAGCTATAAGTAAATCAGTTTGAGTAAATGCACGATCCTTCAACGTTTTAAATCCGCTTGCATCTTTAAGTTCAGGTATACCAAATAAACCCTATAATATAAGGAATATTTAGCGATATACTTAAACAATGTATTTATAAATTTTATTATATAAAAATTGAACTCACAGTCTCCTTTTTGGACAAACTAAATCCATGTTCTATTTTTGTAATAGAATTGAATGCTGTTGCTAAAGGTGACCATGTATTTACATGTCTATACATTTTGAGATAGTTTAAAGAACACTTGTTGAATGGCATCATTTTGTTTTATTATTTATTTAATTAAAATATTAAACAAATGTAGATATATCTGCCAGTCTACAAAATACGAAATACATAAGAGATTAGAATAAATTAATTCGGACACTTTTATTGAGGTTATAATCTATGATTCGCGTATAAAATATTATATATACATATATATATATATATATATTCTCTATATATTATATTTTATTATATATATATGTATTATATATAAAAGTATAAAACATTTCATAAAGAATATAAATAGTACACAATTTTTTCAAATTTATCTTCGAATTATTTTTTTTTTTTTTTATGATTAGAAACAATAAATGAGTACTTCATCTTATTTGTATATTTTATACAGTCTCACGCATAATGCACTGCTCTTCTTAACAAAGATTACTTTCACACATATATTAGGTTTGTTCTTTTATTTTAATTATATATTTATTTTTTCTTTTGTTTTTTGGTGAACGATGGCGGCGTCATAGTCTGACGACGCTGCGCAATGTAGACATGTAACTCTTTTTAAATTAAGAAATAAATTAAATATGTAATGAAGTTAAAAAAATGAGAAAATCGAGAATTTCCTAACTGATAAAGATAAAGAGTTAATTATTATTAGATCCGTTGAACGGTCATTGGTGGAATTTTTATAAATATGCAGTTAAATGTATAAGAGAAATTTTTTGAATTTAACAATTTTCAAGGTTAACCAAAGATAACAAATGGTAAGAAATAATTCCTATGCTTTATATATCTGTGAATAAACATTTAGTTTAGTACAATATTATATAATTACATACATATATATGTATATATATATACACATATATATAGTATATATATATATATATATTTAGTCATTATGGATGACAATACATTCCAGTGGAAGGGATGTGCTTATATATATAAGGACATATTCGACGTTTATACTCCTACGTATATTTACTGACAGATTAAATATATACAAAAATTTCTGAGTTTCTTTGTATTTAATACTTAATATTTTTTGTTTGTTTTTTATTTTTTTTAATATTTATGTTTTCGTCACGTTAATTTTTTTAACTCAATATTTTCATCATTTATTTACAAATTATTAAGTATATATATATATATGTATGTATGTGTGTGTTTTCACGTATGCATAGTATATGTATAATATGTGAAATATATGTGTATATGTAGTATATTGCAATTTTGTTCTTGTTTTTATTTTCTTATTTATTATAATTTATATGCATATTATGATTTTGTTAGTTAATATATTTTATATATCTTAATATTTACAAAATATCACATAAAAGATTGTTAAAATAAAATATTATTAATAGTCGAAAACTGGATTAGAGGGAAATTTGTTTGATGCTGTGAGGCAACTAGCAGAGAGTGAAATTCAACTTATTAAAGCTATTGAGGAATCTACCATGGATTGTCAAAAAAATACTACGGATATGAAATCTACAACAAAAAAAAAGAATACCAAGAAATCATCTAAACTTTCAAATGTAAGAATGATTGATCATATTAATTTATAATGTATTAATGTATTACAATGTTATATATTGTTTACAATATATAACAAATATTATATATTGTATATAATAAATATACAATAATAATATATTTCAATAATTTTTATTTTTATTTATTTGTTATTATGAATAGATTCGACCGTCTGCCGCTTTATTGGCTGCGAAACAAGAGGCAGTACAGCGCAAAATATTACAAAATAAAAAGTCTAACACAAACTTTGTATACGACATTTATCAAAAGATAAGAGATGCATATAGTATTGTGCATAAGGAAACTGGTATTGTTTATGATCATTCTATGGAGGAACATAAATGTTTGTGGGATGAAAATTATCCTGAATGTCCAAATAGATTAATAAGGATCTTAGAAAGATGTAAAGAGTTAGAATTGTTGAATAGATGTAAATTAATTTCAACCAGATTTTGTACAGAAAATGACATACTTCAAATGCATAGCCAAAAACAAATAGATATATTAAAATCAACCAGTGGATGTATGGACCTGGACAAATTGGAAACATTGTCTTCTAAATATGATGCTATATATATACATCCAGTAGGTAGATTATAGATAATAATCTTAAGGAATTAAAATTAATTAATTTATTTTTCAGTCCACTTATAAATTATCTTTATTGGCTGTGAGTTCAACAATAAGTTTAGTAGAAAGTATTTGTAAAGGAGATATACAAAATGGCATGGCCATTATCAGGTAAAATGCAATTATTTTTCAAAATCTTTTAGATTATTTATTGTCTTTAATTCCATTATATTTCAGACCACCTGGACATCATGCAATGAAATCTGAATATTGTGGATATTGTTTTTATAATAACGTGGCTATTGCGGCAAAAAAAGCTTTAAATGATAATTTAGCAAATAAAATTCTTATTGTTGATTGGGATGTACATCATGGACAAGCTACTCAACAAATGTTTTATGATGATTCACGGTATTATTTTGATTAATAAATAATTTTTTATTTTAATAAATAATTATTCATTTTAAGTTTACAATTAAGTCCAGTAAGAATTATATATTTATTAATATTACTTTATATTTTCTTTTTAGTGTAGTTTATTTTTCAATACATCGTTATGAAAATGGAACATTCTGGCCTAATTTAGAAGAATCTAATTTTCATTACATTGGTAAAGGTTTGGGAGAAGGTTATAATTTTAATATACCACTTAACAAAACTGGTATGACAAATGCTGATTATATTGCAATATTTCAACAAGTTTTATTACCAATGGCTTATGAGGTAAATAGTATAAATCAATTTTCTTTTTAAATATTAATTTAGAGACTTTATATAAAAAAAATGAAATGCTTCCAAATTATAAAAGAACATAATGTAGAATTAATACAATATTTATTATAGTTTCAACCTGATCTCATAATAGTCTCAGCTGGTTATGATGCAGCTTTGGGATGCCCAGAGGTAAAATAATAGAATTTATTTAACTATTGTTTTATTTTTCCTATCCTAATTCCATCCAGATCTTATTATTTCTGTTGGATTTGATTCTACACTTGGAGATGAAAGAGTTAAGAAAAATGATTTATGTATAATTTTCGACTACATTCTTATTATTTATTTTTACTCATGCATATTTTTTCTAAAAATTATCATCATGCATTACTAGAATAGAAACTTAAATATAATATGTATGTATACGTGTATATATTTTTTATGATGTAAAGGGTGAAATGGAAATAACACCTGCATGTTATGCTCATCTATTGTCATCCCTATTGAGTTTGGCAGCTGGAAAGGTAGCTGTAGTATTGGAGGTATATTTTATAAATTACCTATGTAATCTATTTATATAATTAATTTTAGAAACTGATAATCAATGTATTTATGTTGATAGGGTGGTTATTGTTTAAAGTCATTGGCTGAAAGTGCTGCACTAACTCTGCGAACATTATTAGGTGATCCATGTCCTATGTTGCAAACATTACAATTACCATCATTAAGGTAATTATAGTGAAATAAAATATTTAACAAGAAAGTTAATTCATATTACATATTACATGTATTTTTAGTATACGCGATACGATTTTAAATACTATCTACGTTCATAAACAGTTTTGGAAATGTTATCAATATCAAGACCAATATAGTATTAATAATAGAATTGACAAAAAAGAAGAAAATAATGATCAACATTTGCCTGTTGTTAATTACAAGTAAGTTATACTATAGTATATAATGTTTAAAAAAAAAATTTATTATCACTTGTATACTTATATAGGGGAGAAGTGTACAAGCCAGATATTTATGAAACAAGAAATTGTTATCCTGTACAAAGTAAAAATACTCTTGAAGCATTAGATAAAAAATTAGATTCATTGATAAAATGTAAGTCCTTCGTTATAATAACATTAATTTTATATTTTGAATAATAATATATTAAAAAGAAGTATTTTTATAGTTACAAATTTATCCAAAGCACCTAACAAAGTATGTATTGTATATGACAACAGGATGTTGAAACATTGCGATACTATTAATAACACACATCCAGAAAAGCCAAATCGAATTTTAAGCATTTATAAAAAACATGAAGAACATGGTTTATTAGACCGGTGCTATTTACAACAAGTATGTAATTTTGATTTATTTAATTTATTAATATGTACATACATAAGACATCTGAAATTAATAACTGAATTATACATTATATTTGATAAAGGGAAGAGTGGCAACAGAGGAAGAAATATTATTAGCTCATTCACAAGACTACATTCATGCAATAAAAAAGACAGAAACATTTAAAACCAAAGATTTGGAAAGGCAAGCATTAAAATATAATTCTGTTTATTTGCATAATGAAACATGGTTTTCTGCTTGTGTATCTGTTGGCTCATTACTTCAAATTGTGGACAATGTATTAAATGGACAAGCACAATCTGGAGTTGCAGTAATAAGACCTCCAGGACATCATGCAGAACCAAATCTGGCATGTGGTTTTTGTATTTTTAATAATGTTGCAGTAGCAGCAAAATATGCTCAAAATATTCATAATGTAAAGAGGTAAAAAGAATTATTTATTATTTAATTTAATTGAAAATTGTAATAGTCAAAATATAAAAATTAAAGAGATTAAAATTATTTTCATAATTTTCAGGATATTAATAGTAGATTGGGATGTACATCATGGAAATGGAACTCAATCTATTTTTGAAAATGATCCAAATGTACTTTATATATCCATTCATCGTTATGACAATGGAAGTTTTTTCCCACATTCTAAATACGGTAATTATACTTCTGTTGGGTCAGGGTTAGGAGAAGGTTATTGTATAAATATACCATGGAACAAAGTGAGTATTATACTATATAATTTTTATTTTTACCTTTCTAACAAAGATTTGTTATTGTTATTGTTTTTTTTCTCCTAGAAAGGAATGGGAAATGCAGAATATATAGCTGCATTTCAACAAGTTGTTATGCCAATTGCTTATCAATTCAACCCAGATTTAGTTCTAGTCTCTGCAGGCTTTGATGCTTGTATTGGAGATCCACTAGGGGGTATGTGATAATATATATATAAAATATTATTAACACAATTATTGAATAATATAAAAAAAAATATTTATTTTAAGGATGTACAGTGACTCCAGAAATGTATGGACATTTAACACATTGGTTATCTTCTTTGGCAAATGGACGTATTATACTTAGTCTGGAGGGAGGTTATAATATAAATTCAATTTCTCATTCAATGGCGATATGTACAAAAGCGTTACTTGGTGACCCATTACCCCTGCTAGATGCTTCGTTAATACCATGTTCAAGTGCAATACATTCTATAAATAATGTGTTAAAAACGCAAAAAAAATATTGGCCCAATTTAATGTTCAATTTATCATTGCCAAAAGAAAATCTCACGAAAATTGCTACTTATAAAAAGATGAATGAGCAAGTTAGAAATTCTAAATTTAATGAACATTCAGAATCCAAAATTGCTTTAGAGGGTATTGAAAATGAAAAATTGGATATCAAACTTTCTTTTAATAAAAATAGTATGAATTTAGTAACGGATGAAGAAATATTGAAACTTCAAAATGAGATAGAAAATATAAAAATTAAGAATTCAAAAACTATGAAGGAAATGACAACTACAGAAATAGCTAGAACATGTGTAAATAAGGATCAACAAAAAGAGAGACAGAGAAGAGAAACTGCAGGAAGTTCTAATAATGCAAGTGGTAGTAATGATTTTGGAGAGAATAGAGGAATTTATGATGGAGCTGCAGCAACAAGTTTGACCGATTATCTCTCTGATAATCTGCAGGTAATGATTTTTTATTACTGCAACTTTTTTTTAGTTGTTTCTATGATCGCATTAAAATATAAAAACTTTATATACAGGCATTAATAGCTGGAGAAATGTTTGCTGTTATACCATTGCGCGATTGTCCACATCTAGATACTGTTAATGATGTACCATCTCGTGGTATTGATGTACATTTACCATGTATGGAATGTGGTAGCAATGTTGAAAATTGGATTTGTCTACAATGTTACACCGTACATTGTGCAAGAAATATCAATCAACATGCATTATTACATGCTGATGAAACTCAACATCCTTTGACTCTAAGTTTTAGTGATTTATCAGTTTGGTGTTACGGATGTGAAGCTTATATTGACAATCCGGTAAGATATTTTAATATTATAAAAAATAAGAATTCTATGTAAATATTTATTACGATTTTAGAGATTATATGCAGCTCGGAATGCAGCACATCAAAGTAAATTTAATCAAGATTCACCATGGACTTATGAGGGACAATGAATTAGTGCCATATTTTGATTATAATTACGTGTAGCTGATATTGATAAAATTAGAAATTTATTGGAATGTTATTATTTAGTATTTTTACATATTATTTTTAGTAAATTCTAAATAATCTGTCTTTACTAAATTTTTAACAAAAATTGCTATTCTTTTACAAAATAATCTATATATAATTAGGAATAGAAAAACGAATATATATGAAATATGAAATATAATATGTTTGCAATATGATACTAATTTTATCACTATTATTAATAACTAGTATGCTCGAATTTAACATATATTAAAATATTCTTCTATTGTAATAATAGGAATCTGATTATGTTGATTTAATACATTGCCAAAATATAATGAAATTTATTATGTATAAATAATGTAAAGTTTATTTTACTAAGGAAATAGTGGATAATTTTAGAGAGAAGATATTTTCTTAAACAGCAAATATTTTCATAAAGTCTCTATATATGTCAGGCGACTACAATAATTAATAAATACATAGATATATATATACGTAAAAATACATTCGCTTATAAACATATAATTTTTTTTATGATAAATACTTATACTTACATTGCAATATTTACAAAACTCTAGTCGACATTCTTATGTAACCATACTTTATAAACATAAATAAAAAACAAGTAAAATTAAATTAATTTTGTACTTTAAACTTACAGTTTGATAAAATATACAATGCATGTATAATACAAGAAAATAATTGTTTCAAGTAATTATTAAAAATTTTACATTTTTGTTTTTGAATAGATTTTCGTGATGATAAAATATGGAATAATTTATTTATTACTTTTTCTATGTAAACACTGAATTTTTAGTCTTTTTTACAAATTGTGTTGATTTTTCAATCTTGATTAATGCTAATCTAAACTGTCGAAAAAACATAAATATATCATATATAAGTTGCTTTATTGAACTCTGATTAAAAAGACTATTATTCTGTATATTTATATGTTCAAGAATTGTTTTTAATGATGGCAATTTTTCAGTCGAAACGTGTGGATACGTCCATACAATATAATACTTAAATAATAGAGTATTATTTTGGAAATATTCAGCAAATTCTCCTACAGCACTATAAGGCAATGTATAATACAATCTATATGGTATTCTTTTATATTTGAATTTTTCTTCACATTCCTGAAGTTTTTGTGTAATACTATTATACACTTCTGTCATATTCTTCGAACCTTGTTCATAAAGATAAAAGTCTTTGGTCAAGCGATACTTATGATTGTCACTACTAACATATGTTTTATGTGTATTTCTTAAATGTAAAAGTGCAGTTGGTATGGGATATATATACGATGTATATAAATGTATATGTGTGAGATGAGGTTTAGCTTTCAATTCAGCACTCATATGTGATGTTAGAGGGAAAACTCCACCTTGATGTACAAAACCATAAAATAAACATAATATGATGTTAAAAAAATACCAAATAATTTGCAGCTTTGTAAGCTTAAATATTTTTTGTGGCATATAATTAGTTCGATTATTTTTTTTAATATGTGAGGTAATATCAACTCCAGGTACATGATATAACTTTGGAGCATATAAGAAAACCAATGGTAATATCACAGGTATTATAAAACGAGGTTCTTGATGGGGAAAAAAAGATAATAATGCTACAGGAACAATAAATGATGTTGTCATTAAACTAACTATACTTTGTATCCGTGGTAATTCCAGCCATTTTCCTTTTAAACCACTGCAAGCAATTAATACTCATTAACATGCATGCTACTTTTGGAAATATAAATATTATAAAATTTACAGTTTAGAAAACTAAAATTATGTATAATAATGCATTTTAATTATTCTAAATTTTTATATTATTATATTAAAATATTCACCTGAATGACATCCTTGCAAATGTAAGTAATCCAATAATTCCAAGTACATTGTATAATAGAGGAATGTTTAATAAAAAATGCAAAAAGCGTGGATGTAAACCATGACTTTCTAAATTTTTAGAATTGGCATTATATTTTAAAAAATTAAGTGGTGTCACTACAAAATTATTCAAACTAATATCCAAATTTCCTATCTCTCCCATTGTTAAGTAACCAAAGTAAAAACTATCAACTATGATAAAGAAAATAGCAGCAGGTATGCCACAAAGAATAAAAGTAAATATTCTTATATGAAAATGAAGCAAACCAATAGTTCTTGAACCAAGACCTCTTTGTAACCAAAAAAATACAGGAGGAAATGCAAATGCAACAAATGTTGGTCTATTAAATATACCAATAACAGTAATGGTAGCTATTTTAAAGCAATGATTTAAAGAATGTGAAGGTAATGATCCTAAAAGTTTATAATATTTAACACGTTCCACTCCATTTTTAGCTTCATCATATTTGTTTGAAAGATAATCACTCTGTATAATGACCTAAAATGACAAAAGTTTGTTATTGTTGCGCTTATTTTATTATATATTTGTAAGTGATTTGTTCTATTATGTTTCCTATGTTTGTTGAAATGGAATTTTATACCTTTTCTGAGTATACCATGCACTGTGAGGTATAGAATAATAGTAAAGAAGTCAATGTTAATTCAATGGAATTTGAAAACACACGTGTAGCATAAGTTAACGTTACATATGAACTTGCAAATGTAATCAATCTCACTTTATAGTTTTGGCCACACATACAACATATCTTATATAGGCAGTAATCCGATACGAATGATAAAATACACATAAAGAGTCTTGGAAAGACTATAAGATAATATGGTGATATTAAGGATGTACCAAAGAAATAAAATGTATACGATGAAAGAAATTTTAAAACTGAATAGGATGTGCCCACAATTATTTGCGGTATAAAAACAGTTCGAATGGGAAATGTTGCATTATATTCCCATGGTTTGTAAACATCTATGTCAAAACGATCTCCTGTAAGAGTAAACGCGTCATCGTACATTTGTCATGAAAATTTGGACCTGATAAACCTACTACAATAAAAAGTAGTTACCTGATATAACTTCTATAGCTTGAAAATATTCATCCGGATGTATATATCCAGTTTGTGGAATAAAAGTCAAAAAAATTCTAAATGCAGCTAAAACCCAATATAGTTTCATTTTTCTTTTTATAGGCGAAATAGGTTTGTATTCATCAATAGATCTGCGATATTCGGTTATGTGACGCATTATTTTTGAGTAAGGAAATATCATGAATTAATAATTTAATAGTTATAACTTCGAAAATTGTCATTCGATCATCGAATTAGATTGTGTATATTCAATTTGCCTCATAATAACAAATGAATTAGTTTTACATATTAATACATCCTTTTAATAACGACATAATTTCTAGTACAACTTAAATTATGTTAAAATTTTAATTATATCATAAATGTTAACATCACTATATTAAATTATCAACGTTTTCTGATAATTTCATAAAAGCCGCGATCGTTTTTTATCACCGTCAGTACTGTCAGTAAATCTCAATGTTTACTCACTGTCAGTCAGTACTGCCAAGATGACACAAAGCATAGACCATTACGTGTATTACGAATAGCATAGTCTCATAGTAAAAATATCGAACTCTAGAGGATGAACAGGTAAACGTTATGTCACTATAATTTCTCCTCTTTCTTAGGAATATGTGATTGGTCAATATGTTTCCGTAATGTCATTGGATTAATGATGTAATATAAAATAAGTATCACAGAGATACAAGTATCTATGACGTATTACGTATTATTAAAAAAATTCTTTACTTAAAGTACTCAAGATTATATTATATTATATATTATATTGAATATGACAAGGAGAGATAATATATTCTTATATGTTTACCTATTTGTTGACTATAGTTCTACTATTCGATAACGGGATAAACACGTCAGCAGGGTTGCCAGACAAATTCTCACACGAGGAAACACCGACGTCATATCCCCACTACACTTTACTACGTCACTTGTGTCACGTGACATAAGATATGTATCGTCATACGTCGACGTGCCTATAATCTAACCTAATCTTAATAATTACTACATACTGCTACTTTTACTACTTCCATTCGTTTTTTCCCTTGATCTGGTAACGCTGCACATTAGTAATTTGACATTATAATGTAACACATGAAGCTTTGTTATTTATGCTGTGAAGTTGGATACAGTTACATGTATTTATATAGTAATTTGTTGTTTGTAGTGAAATGATATATAATGTTTATAAAAAACAAATATATTTAAAAAAACAATTAAATTGTGCAATTTGGTGAAACACTTGTTATTATAAACGGATTATACATACGCTATTTAATACGCGTAAGTAATTAATAATGATCACAGTAATATAACCTAAATTGTATTGAACTATTTTCTATACAATTGACAAGATTTGATTACAAAGTATGTTTTTACGTTAAATATAATATATTGAAATAAATATAATCATTTATATTTGTTATTTAAATATATGATAAGAATATCAATTACGGAAATTCATATATTTAAGTGTACTTTTAAATTACTGATTATTATAGTAAATTGTAAGAAATTTTAATTATATAAAGTTTAATTTAAACTTATTATATTAAAGAGTTAAAATGCCATGCTGGTACTATGAAAAAAAAGAATTACGAAATACTCCATCCGTTCAGGATGGGATTGATTATGAAACGGAGTGCAGATATAGAAAAGAAGGTGCTCGTTTTATAATAGACACAGGCACAAAAATGGACTTAGGATATAATACAATGGCAACGGGTGTTGTTTATTTTCATAGATTCTATATGTTTCATTCGTTTAAAAATTTCCCAAGATATGTAAGTAATGTATTAATTTTAAATCTATGTCATTATAAATCTATCAAACAGTCCTTTAAAACTCTGATTACTTTCTTATTGTATAGGTTACTGCATGCTGCTGTTTATTATTAGCTGGTAAAGTAGAAGAGACACCAAAAAAATGTAAGGATATTATAAGAACAGCCAAAACTTTATTAACTGAACAAAAATTTATGACATTTGGAGAAGATCCTAAGGTACAAAAAGTATTCAAGCTTATAAATTATTTTCCAAGAATTATCTAATCTTATCACCTAATAAGATGTTTATAATATTTTATGAATATTTCTTATCATTTACTGGTTCTTCATTACAGGAAGAAGTAATGACTATAGAAAGGATATTATTGCAGACAATTAAATTTGACTTGCAAGTAGAGCATCCATATAGTTACCTGTTGAAATATGCAAAATGTCTTAAAGGTATAATTTAGCAAAGTTAAATGTATTTTAATTAATTGTAAATATTCTTAAAAATTATTTTATTTACAGGTGATAAAAATAAATTACAAAAAATGGTTCAGATGGCTTGGACATTTGTCAATGATAGGTATAATAAGTATTTTCATAAATTCGTATAAATAGAATTGTAGTAACTTACTTCTTCTTTCTATTTTTTTTGTTTTTCATTTTTTTTTTTAATTTACAGTTTATGTACAACATTATCTCTCCAATGGGAACCAGAAATAATAGCAGTTGCTCTCATGTACTTAGCAGGAAAATTAAGCAAATTTGAAGTATTAGATTGGAATGGAAGACAACCCAAACATTTACGTTGGTGGGATATGTTTGTTGAGGATGTAACTATGGATCTTTTAGAAGGTATCTATTTGAAATATATTTATATATTAAATTAATTATCGATTTAATATTATACAGTTATACTAATAATACGTATTTACAGATATTTGCCATCAAGTATTAGATTTATATTCTCAAGCAAATAATACCAAGCCCCCTGATTCTCCGCCTGTAATACCATCTAATGAACAAAATAGAGAAAGAATTGCTCCACCTCCTATAGTAGATTCTGCATCAAATACACCAAATGGTAAATAAAATATAGAATAAATACAAAAATTATGTTTTCCTTGTAACAATAATAAATTAAAATTTTCTATTTTAGTGACTCCTGGAAAAGCCTCTAAAATTGAAGTAACTACAGTTGCTGCAAATGGTTGTACAGCTGCAGATACTACAGATGGTATCAAACCCGTAGATGCACCGACACATTTTCCAACATATCCTACAAATTTTGCTCCAGGCAGTACAACTTATCCACCAGTATTTCCACCAGCAAATGTTTCTGTACCTCCTCCTCCTGTAAATACTATAAATCATATTGTGCCAACAATGCACCATATTAATTCATCTACCCCTATTCGGCCTACACCTCCTGGGCCGAATGCAGCTCAGCCATTTCAGCCTTATCCTTATCCAACGAATGCATCGTATTTTGCACCTAATGCTTTGGTACCACCTGCTACTACTCAACGTACCTATTATCCACCACAACCTTAACATATAATTACTATTTATTAATTGAAAATTACTTTATTAATTAAAAAATATTTTATAATTTATGTTAGAGTTGTAGATATCATAATAATTTAGTTCTTATAAATATTGTAAATATAGCAGTATTATTGCTACTACTACTACTATTTCTATATACTTTTCAAATTTTACGTTTAATATAAATTTATATGTTTATAGGAATAAACGATTTATGGGAATTCTTTTGAGAAAGTGAAAATGATAAATCAATATTTTATATGTAAAGATTTCCTTTATTAAAAAAGCTCTTCCCAATAAATGTAATATTGTGTAGATCTTGATTACTTATTTCTGCGAATATTTCGATAAGGGGTTCTGCAGCTAAGGAATCTAACACGAAACTGTCTGTATATAAAACATAAAGAACAGACTGGTATTCCATCATTTGAGCAAAAGATAAAACTAAAAATAAATATACATTTTGTTATTATTAATTATAATATTAATTTTTTATTTGTAATAAAATTAGTTACTAACTTCCTGCCGCAACTCCATATATAATATTTGGCTTTTCTAAGATTTCTTTGTGTGATTTGCATAGATCACTTGCATTCTTTGTATATAAGCATCGTAGAAAAGAAGGTACATTTGGTATGTTTGCACTTTTATATTGTGATACGTGTCTCCAGGTTATTAAATATATACTTTTTGAAATGGACAAAATGTCGCTTATCTAAAGAAATATTAAATTTAATATTGTATAAAAATAATTTAAGAGAAAAATGTAAGAAACATATTGAACACTAACCTTTATTACAAATTCACCTGCAAGTTTTGTATCGAAATTGCGTGCTATAATACAGACATAAAGATCTTCATTAACTTGATATATTACGGCAAGTTCCTTATTACACTCATCTTGTATAGTACATATTTCCTTAGCATCATGACATAAACCCTCTTTTAAAAAATCTGAAATAAAGATTCCATATAAAAGAATGATGGAATATCATACTAGAATAATTTCATATTCGATAATATGAAAAATATTAATATACACTTTTCATGTCAGTACCAATTATTATTTCCCCTTCTACTAATATAAGTTTCTTCATAGATATAGGTTTATCCTTTAACCAATTAATATTAATTTTCCTGAAAGTAAAATTGAGTTTATAAATGAAAAACAAAAAAGAAAAAATTTTTTTAAGGTTATGTTATTGACAAAATAAACTACTTACAATTCTTCTTGCAATTCATCAGTTAATTCCTCTCCCTCATTTTCATCCCAAAATGCCCGAGATGATGGGAATACAACCTCTCCAAAATAAGTAGCCATTTTTTAACGTTTAATAATTTGTTGACTTGAAAATACCGTCTTCACACAATGACTCGCAATTCATGTGGAGTATTTCACCATTTGCTACACATACATATGCATGTTTACTACATTCAAGTCACATGATACTTCTCTTGAGTTTTATTAAAAATTATTTATTAAAGATCATTATACACACGTCTCTAATATAAAAAAGTATAAAATTCCTTATTGTGTTGTAATATGACACGTTATGTACCATTACATAAATCTACATCACATTCATCTATAACTAATTTCTACAAATTTTATTCAAATATTTAAAAATTTTTTGTTCATAATAAGCTTGAAATAACATTGTATTAATAACCTTCAAGCTTATGTCAATGTAATATAATTAATAAACTTAAATGCGATATGATTTTTTTGAGATTCCAACTTTTTTGATTACAGCTTTTCTGTAACTACTTAATATCTATACATATACATATACATATCATATATATATACATGTATTCTTCTTAAGTTTAATATATATACTATAAAATATGAGATTATTATAAAGATTTGTTTTATACAATAACAAACATTGTATATAGATGTCATGCAAAACTCTCTTGAGATCTCAAAATGAAACATACTAATAAATTTTAGTACTATAAATTATTTTTCATATGTTACAATAAAAAAATATTTAAAATACGCGATCTATAATCATATATTTTACTCTCGAGCAATATTGTTCCCAGGCATAACCATAACGCAATTTACAACGTCTATTGTCTCGTATTGCACGATGCATTAACACTATAGTGCAACATAATGGAGCATAATAAGGTAAAATTTCATTTGTCATACTCAAACAAGATACAGACCATTGCATTATAATATCACCCAAATAATTGGGATGTCTTACATATCCCCAAAGACCAGATACTATTAATTTTTTTCCACGTGATGTCGAAATCGTTGTTAAATCTGTAAAATAAAAAACTTATGTGTAAAACACTTGTATCCTCTCATATCTTTATAGATATATAGCTAGTTGACATACGATCTAATGCAGAAGATAATGGATTTTTTCTAAATTCATCCTTCTGAGAATTACTAATTCTGTATATAATGTATCCGATAATAAAACTTAGGATAGGTATTATGAAGAAATAGTTTATTGGTGTTCTGTAAAGATAAGAATGTTGAAAATATTTTGTATGTATCGTTATTATATCAAGATAGCATTTATGAATTACCTTCTAAACAACATGTATCTAGATAAAATAGTTGGTAAAAAAGGATAGAGTAAATGACCGACGCACAGCATATATCCAGTACCTTCGTACATAATTTCAAAGGATGTCAAAACTGTTGATTCGTACATTAACATATCCATACTATAAAATATTTGTAAAGAGGATACTAATAATTCTGCTAAATTAATATCCTTCAGTTCCAAACTACTACTGTTTTCTAATGATTTAATTATAACAGATAAATTTACAATAATCTGCAAAATATAAGAATATAATTAATAGAAGAAATAATTATTTATTATATATAAAAAAAATATTAAGAAAAGAACAAAAAAATTATAATTACTAATCCAATCACTGAAGCACGTAATAAAATTATTTTTATGTCCAAAAAGCCAAGTCTGGGATTAATTTCTCTGCCTTGCCAGAAATTATATATAATACTATTAGTTGATGCGCATATATTAAGACACGCAACAGGTGCTTTATTTGCTTTAATATATAAGAATATAGCTATAATTGTTCCAAGAATCCATCCACTAGTACTCAATTGTAAAGAATTTTCTAAAATAAAGTCATGAAGTTTTAATTTTTTATATACACATATGCAGAGTATGGCCAGTGATAATGCAGCACATAAAAATCCTAAAAAGAAATGAGAAATTAAAAGGCAATATAATTAATTTCTTTTTAACATAAATATAGCAAAGATAATAAAGATGTGTAAAAAATGCGATTATCATACCATTCATACGATACTGTAATCTACCAATTTTACTTTGTTGTCCGTAGATGCACCTCCCAATTGGAATAAAAGAAAAAATAGTCAGTAAAAGTAAAAATGACAGGTATCCAAAAAATGAATAAGCATTGATGTATAACTGTAGGTCAATTGGTATTTCTTGATACGCTAATTTATACGTGTCTTTTGAGCAAAGTAATTGTGGTGCAATTATAGTTAGAGGTAAGACAAACAAAAGAATATAAGTTCCGAACCATCCTCCCCATTCCTGAGGTTCATTAACTAAATTTATTTTGTTTTTATGTTTTTCTATTATTAATTCTGATTCCGTGTTTCCTTCAAATTCTATTGGTTTATTAATCAAATCCTAAAATATTGTAAATTTACACGAATTATGGCACATAATATATACTTTTTTAATATAAAAAAAAAAAAAAAAAAAAAAAAAAAAAAAAATTAAATTTTAATAATATGCTATAAATTTTTAGACAAGTATTTTTAAGCCTACGCATAAATACTAATATTTTTAAATCTTTTCTTATAAAGCATATTATTAAAATTTATTCATATAAATCAAGGACATTCTGTAAAGATATTTAAAGAATGTATAATATAATAAGTACTTGTTCTCTCTGTACAGAAAAGCCTCTCTCCTTTCCATCAGTTATATCATGTAATAGAGATTTTCGTTCCACTGGTAAAGAAACAGCTCTATCAAAATTTCTGGTAAATGCTGTGAATTTATGCAACGATTCCATTTTTGGTGTGCTAGACATACGTATCGATCTTCGTGACACAGCTTCAAGTTCTTTCAACCGATAATGAAGTGGCATTGTATCAGTTTGATTATCATTAAAAGTAGAGTTTCTTGTTACGATAGTGTTTTGCTCATTATTAATTTTTTCTATAACACAAATCTCGATTAGATTTTAACATTCAATATAAATTCATTATAATTATATAAAATTATAATGATAATAAATATAATAAATATAATTACCAGTTGGAAACTCTATTCTGGGAATAGATACTTTGGCATATTTTGTATTGCGAAATGGAAGTTTCCTTTTATTAGCATTTGGAGATCTTGCAGGTGATCGTGCCGGTGATCTAGCAGGTGATCTAGCAGGTGATCTTGCAGGTGATCTTCTAGAAGAACGACCAGTAGATGATTTTCTGCTAGGAGAATATCGGGATGGACTTTTTCTTCTTACTCTAGTACTCATTCGAACTGCATTTCTAGAAGTTCTTTCTAACTGCATAATAATAAGAGAATTTATTAATTTTATATTATTATTATTATTATTCAAGCATTAATATTATTTTACTTTTTGTAAATACTCACCATTTCACTATTATTTACATTATGTTCCATGATTTTTGCTTTTTATAATTCGTATATGCGTATCCAATGTATATGTCTATATATGTATATATATATGTATCACTTTTATTCCAGGTTTATAATTTTTTATAATAATATTTATATATAAGGCAGGTACCTCTTTTGTCCTATTAAAAATTTATTTATAATCAATCAGAAGAAACTGTGTTCAACTAGTAAGCATTGTCTTACATAATATTCACATCTATTAATATAACGTCTTTTATTATGAAGGAAATAAATGAAACTGTTGATAATGGAAAGCAAAATTAATGAAATATCGTAATAATATTTTGATTACGACAAGATATTGAGTTTCCAAATAGTAAGGAATATCAAAATTGAATTAAGCGGCAAAACTTGAATCGATGTTTAACGGCTTTAAGAATGAAACGATGATATTTTAATAACTTACATATATTTCTTATTGAAATAGTAATAATTTTATCATCGAATCCACGACGTTGTAAAAATAATAATTCTTTTGTAAATCACAAGGTTATAATTAAAACTATTTTTTTGCATCATAACACTGAAACGCGAAAACCACACGCTGAGTATTCTGAAAAATATATAATAAACACCACGCGAAGTCTAATGTCCGTTAGCTGTGCGTTCACAAATGTATCATCTTTTACGGATTCTAATGGAGTAATGTACGAAGCAACCAATAAAAATCAAAGAATTTTCAAATATTATATTCAATAAAAATATTTATTAAGCAACGAATAATAAATATTTTTAATTATTTAATAGAATTATCGTTGATGATTAATGGATAAGTTATTAAAACTATGTCATATACGACATTAACATTATTGTTGCTGATTGGTCAGATTTAAATCAAATCTAACTCATATATATGTCGAACGCACCTATCATCTATCAAAGTGAACATTACCGTACATAATAGATTTAAAACGATTTCTTATTTGGCATCTTATTATTTTATAACCTTATTTTTATATTTTGAGATTAAATATAATAAAGATATATATATATACACGCGAATTTAATCTTAATGTTAAGTAACAAATTAAAAATGTGGATATTCGTTGGTATGCTTTAAATTTTATTAAAATAATCGATTAATTTTGGATCAAAAGGCACTGATAATAAGATTATTAATTAGACGATGGAAATGAATAAATTTATGATCGAATCTGCGACTCGTGAGTCTCTCAGTGAAAACGAATTTTTGGTATATAGATACATATATACACACACACACATATATATATATATATATATAATTTTTTTCCTTTTTCTCTTTGCAATTAATAATTTTTGAAGGAAAAAAATAACAAATTTTTAGTTCGCAAATAGAAACATATTTTTGTTTGTAAATCCTGTTTATAATCACGTCGACAAATAATTCTTTTTTTTTTATACGCCAGTTTAAAATAATACTTTTGACAATTTTCATTATCCATTATAGATATCTTTGGAAAATATTTTAAAATCTATCGAGGATAAACTTCAAAAATTTGTGAAGAGTGCTCCAAAACTTTTGACAGATCCCGAATTGGAATCTGGATTACGTACTATAGAAATTGAAGGAGAAAAAATACATGACTTTCTTCATTCGGTTGTTCAATCTTATTTAAATAGTAGAAAAGGTTCGCAGAATTATTTGTTTTATTCATATATCTCTCTTCCCTCCCACAATACAACTTCACTTTATTACATTATATTGTACAAGTATGTATACATATATATATATATATATATATAATTATCGTAATATGTATATATATATATATATTACGATAATCATTATCGCATTTACACACATATATTATTGAACATATTTACAATATATAATAAAGTTATACACACAAACATACATAATGCATTAAATTATACACTATATACATACGTGTAATAATTGCATGTCATGCCGAGAGATTACTATTTGTATTTATCATATAGTAAATTTATAATTTTTTTTTTATTTATCAATTTAATCGTAAGCAATAATGATTATATATTAATTATAATTTATTATTTATTATATGATAAATAAATTGTATGCAAAAATATGTTAGTAATTGCGTAAACATATTGTATATTCATATGAGATATATATATATATATATATATATATATATATATATATCATGTTCTAGATGAGAGGGAACCAGGGCTACAATACAAATATGAACAAATGGAAGAACAATTACACATTCAAGCTACTGAATTAGAAAAAGCAATCGAGGAAACGCAAACCCTTAAGATCCAAGTACTGCACAATTTCTTTATTTAATAATTATAAAATATTTTCAACAAATTCATCTATATGTATATATATATATATATATATATCCCTTTTTTCCCAAAATTAAAAATTAAGATCTCATTTGAATTAATTATATGCAAACTTACCTTTATTTATGCAGATATTAAACCAAAGCAATTTTTGCGCGAGTTTAGGCGCAGTATTGGGAAATTTAGCGTGGCGTGCGTCTCGATTTCCAGAAATCGTTGATATTTGGGTATCAGGTGTAAGCAATTAATGATTATATTTTCTTTACTATAAGTTATCGCGTTTGACTTCGTGCGATTATAAGAGAACACTTTGTATAGCTCCAGAATAAAGTAAGAGAGTTCCTGTCGATAGTGAGCGGAAGTTTCGTGGCATTTATAAGCACATACGAGACGAGTATACCGCCTACGAACAACGTCGAGTATCAGTTCGTGTTAGGATTATTGGGTATTGTCACGAATATATCATCGACGCCGAAGGGCAGAGAGTTTCTCATTACCAGTCAGAATGGGAGGGATCTCGTTGAGAAAATCATCAAATTTATGCCTAATTTCTTATCGATAGCATCGGGAACGCATTCGTTAATGAGGTAAACTATAATCTAATATTAATAATTTTCTTTGAGAATTGTTACTCGCTCGTATCGTTGTTTCTGTATCGTTTTATTTTTACGTACATACATATCTATCGAATTTTTACGAATAGACGTTTCTATTCTTAAAAATAGACATTAGACAATTTCTTAGAATAGAGATACAGTCGATGATTAAAGCAAGTTACATTCATAATGTTATCGCAAAATGAAATAATTTCTAATATGTTAAAGAATCTGTTAGGTTTATGTTAAATTTATTGAAATAATATTTAATTAATTAATTAATTTATTGACAATAATTATCAATTTATTTTCATAAGTAGAACATAATTATTATCTTTATAAATGACGATGAGAAATTATTGAGTTTAAATTTAATACGTATATAGAACGATTTGAAGGATTTAATTTTTTTTTGGTTTATTTTCTTTTTCGTTTTTTTGTTTTTTTCTTTATTTCTTTCTTTTTTTTTTTTTTTTTTTTTTTTTTTTAATCAATTCTTCTTTATAGATTGATGCTGATGATATTGTATAACGTGAGCATGAACAATACCGGTTTAAGCTGTTTGTTCGAGTTTCGCGTGGCTGGAGTTCTCAGTCGCTGCTTGGAAGAGGATACTTTATCGGAAGAATTGCAGCTGTTATGCTTGCGCATTCTCCAATCAATTACCTACGATCTTAAAGATCCGAAATATATCGAGGATCTGACCACGTCGATTTCTATTAGGAATATTAAGAATATTGTTGTCAATGGACAGAACGAAACGTGTTCCGTTGCGAAAGAAGTTATTAAACAATTGCAAGAGTCTTTAAGATTCAAAGTGATTCAATAAAAAAAAAAATCAAAAAAAAAAAAAAAAAAAAAAAAGAAAATAAAAGAAAGAAAGAAAAAGAAAAAGAAAAGAAAAATCTACTAAAAAATAGAGTTAATCTTCATTTACATCGCCTTTTTAAATATCTGTTATAATGATCAATATTTATCATACAAACGGTAATAATAATTCGAATTCGTTTGGAAATAGTACAACGACCTTTCTCTTGACGTTTAAAAGTTAATACAAGGAAAAAATCATACTCTGACAAACAGTCTGATTCACTGTTCTCTTTCATCTTATAGAAATATATATGCATACGTAATATCTCGCTTCGTCAAAGGAAGCGGTTGGATCTGCACTGTTATCGAACGTGCCTCAAATTCTTCTTTGCTTTACGGTATGTATGTATGTACGTACGTATTTCTCGTATATATGTGGGCCTATGTAGAACTAGATTCTCATATCAGCAGCGCGTTGCAGTAAAATACATATAATGTACTGCGCAAATAATACCACCAGTTGGTATAACGTAAATTTCTATCTAACGAACTATCTCTCTTACGACCACATTATCAAATACACACATACATATATATATATATATATATAATATATAAATGTTCATATTTATCATACATTTTGCTATGCATTACTCAATAACGTTTAAATTATGAAATATCAAAGTGTCGTAATTTAAAATTGAAATGAAGCCTAAGTACTTTTAACAATTTCATCGAATTGCATTGTTTAAAATAGGATTAGAAAAGAGACGACGATAAATAAAAATCTGTAAGCATCGAATCGATATGCATCGTCATGTTTAATATGTACCTGTGTTCTATTCAATGAACTCAACGTGAACAGTAAAGAAGATAAAGAGGGTGCAATGGACCATATTAAAAAGCTTTTAGTAAAGGCGTAAATGAATAGCGGAGGTAGGTTCCACAACTCAAAATCGTTCTTTCGAATATACAGGCATCTTCACAGAGCAAGTTTGCTTCATTAAATAACTCGTCTCTGTGCTAACATAAGTTGTACTTTAACGAAGTATAAATGCGCGCGTGCGCTCGCGTGTTTAGCAAGCAGACCACTTTATGAGAAAAAGAGAAAGAAAGAGAAAGAGAGAGAGAGAGAGGGGGGGGGGAGAGAGAGAGAGAGAAAGAGAGAGTACTCTCTTCCACTTCGACCTCTTGATCCAGATATGATATAAGAGTCTTTTGAAAGATTTTAGAAAAATCAAGTTTGTTGTTGATAGTATAATACCAAAGATTGACTCCGGAACGAAAAGAGAATTATGATATAAAACCGATATGAGTTTAAACAAATATGAATTATGTTCAGGGGACTGATAAATAGAAATAAACGCTTATCATTTCTAACGGATAAATAATTAAAAATCAAAAATCAAATCAAATAAAGAGAATTTAAGAGAATGATAAAAGAAATGATAGAAACATTTGTGGAGAGGAAAATACAAAAGAAAAAAAGAAAGAATATAGTCCTCCATAATTGTTTATGTGTTCTGGTCATTTCCAAATAGCAAAATTATGCACGTTAAAGGAATAGGGAGTAAAAGCGAGTTTGCCTGGCCTGTAATCGATCAGCGAGAAGAAGGACCCTTAGCAGAAGAGAGAGAGAGAGAGAGAGAGAAGAAATAGGTATAGAGGGCGTATAGGTATCGAGATAGCGCGTGCTCTCGGCGCCGGCGTCGCAAATTTGAAAGTGGTGGGGGTGAGAGGTGAGCGTCGCGACGTCGGGCGTCGAGGATTCGGGAGAGCTCGCGAAAGGCAGGCCAGGCAGGAGCTACGGCAGGCGACGGCCGGGCGGTCGTTTTATTGATCCCGGGGCGCCGCGGCGCTACCCACCCGCGGCGGGGTCGCCTCCGAGAACTTTCCTTTTCCTCGAGGAGGATCCTTTTTTTTCCATCTTTCCGTCCTCTCGACGCTTCTCGCAGGACGAGAACACGTATACACACGTACACACAAGGGAACGTAATTCCGACGTGACTCGAAGTAATTAGGGTCCTGTGGACTCGTCCGAGTCTCGTGCGTGATTAAAAAAAACGTCTCCTTTCGGTGGTCCTTGCGGTGTCGATCTTGAGAAAAAAGAAAGAAAGAAAAAAAAAAAAGAAAAAAAAAAGAAGAAAAAAACTACGCTCGCGAGTTAATCAGTGAGTAATCGAGCTCGCTGATGTCCCTAAGACGTAAATCAGAGGGATAAGAGGAAGTGGATTAAGAAAGTGTACGAGCTACGAAGGATCGCTTTTATAGGATCACGGTGTGGGATCATATCGACGATGAAGAATTTATAAGGAGAGTTTCGGGATAATTCGAAGAAGGACCCCGAAAGGAGTCGGAGGAGGTCTCTGCTTGGAAGAACACAAGCCGGGTAAGGAAAGCGCCGCGGCGCCGAAATGGGTCCTGCCAGTAGCCGAGAACAAATCGGTGAGCAGATTGGTGATGACGATGGCCTGCAGATTAATCCCAAGAGCAATATCATCGGGAACAACATTGTGAGTATAAATGGTTATATTCGATTATATTCTACGTTATACTCTCTCATAATTCTTTTAATCGTCGATCACGGACACCTGTGATCTTGAAAAATACCGTCGTACGATAATACCTTAACGTTATGATTCATGTTTCACTTTAATGCCATGGAGATGACCTTTGAAATATATTCTACGCGCATATACCTAGATTATAAAGAAGGAAAAAAAGGAGAAATATATATATATATATATATATATATATATATATATACTTTTTTTTTGTTTTTAACAACAATAATAACAACATTTAAATATAACCCATTAGTTGTATTGGAGATTAAATTATTATAAAATTTTTGAAATATTATTATAAATCACGAGGAATCCTAGTGTCTTTTCGATCAATGATGTCTCTGATAGTGTCTTTGCAATGAAGAGACGCAGGATTTAAAATCCCGCATCGTGTGTATCCTTCTTTTTTGGAATATTACAAGCATAACTTCTGTTATCGTAAACTTTTCCATTTGCCTCATAATACAATGTATTTATGTTTACTAAAATCAATATAGTTATATCAAACTAATCGCGAACTTGACTCAATAGTGTCAAGTTTATTGTTAATGTTCCTGTCGTCCTTACCTCGACTTTCAGAATCGTTTCGACCTTCCTTCTCCTTGCTAATTTCGTGTTCACATCGTAAAGGTTTTCCACGAAACGTGACTCGTGTCGCTATTATCCATCGATCGCAGAGTAAAATGTGCTCTGGTTACGATTTCAAAATCGATTTATCCCAACAAGAGCGGAACAATTTTTCTCTTTTTTTTTTTCCTTTTTCTTTTTTTTTTTTTTTCTTTTTTTTGTATTACATAATATCCAAAAGCTTCCTGTAAAATAAAAGAAAAGGAAAGAAAGAAAGAAGAAAAAAGTATAACGTTTATACGATATTAAAAATCATTGATCATTTATATCAATCATACATTTATTACTTCAAAGAAAAGAAATTCTTCATATGAAGATGAAAGAATTCTTCATATTTCATATGAGCAATTGATGATAAATATTTACCATGACTATTGACTCAGCTTGTATATGTCGAGTTATTCCTAATTTAACACATTCAAAGTAAAATTCTCGTATTTCCAAAATATCCTTGGTTTTAGACGATAAGGTCACGCAGGAAATAACAATGTTTATTTCTTTTCTGATTCAACGAAGAAATGCATTAAAGAGACAAACGAATAACACAAATTTTAAGCTATAATGTTGTTACGACAACGTCATGAGAATTCGTCAAAAAAAGTTTTTTTTCGCGCCAAAGACAACCGTCCATCGTTTTTCTCTTTGAAGTTTTTGAACGATGTTTTTCATTCCCTTTGATCGGCATGAAGTTTCCACGAAAAATAACTCTCGTACAGCTTGAATTCGATAGGGATTTATGGAATCTTTTTTTGTAAAAGAGAGGGGTGAAGGGAAAAAAAATAGAAAAGTATGTAGGAGCAAGAAAGAATCAATCAAATATCATAACGTTTTTCGTTTTAATATTATTCACGAATAAATATCGCACTTGTTCATCGATGGAAACGTATCATTCTCCTTTTAGACAAATCTATTCTTTATTTTTTCTATATTGTCGAATTAAAAAAGCATACAGATTAAAATGCAACGTAAATAATCACGATATACGAGCATTGCATTTTGTCTTACGCATACCAATACGTATATTGTTTTAATTTTCTATATACGTACATGTAAATACAGAATAGACTAGGAAAAATTGATCTTGACATAAGACTCCATTGGATTCTAATTAGACATATATATATATATATATATACACATATGTATATATATTAAATATATAAGCGTAAATACATGAGAATTAAATCAAATCAAGAATCAGCGCAGTTAAATCATTTTGTTTTGCACTAAGACCTTTTTTTTTCTATTTCGTACTTACTGACTAGACTTTAAAAATAATGCGAAAAGGGAATAGCTTTTCACGATATTCCTTGTATTTTTTATATGTTACGTTTTCTTTGTTTTATACCCTGGCACCACTTTACGCCACGTCCCAATGTGCGCTTAGTCTTTCACGGTGCGCATAAATCGTGCATTCGTTTGAGAAAAGGAAGGGGGAGGAGAAGGATGATGATGATGACGATGGTGTCGGTGGTGGTGGTGTTGTCAGTGGTGGTGGTTATGATGGTGGGAGAAGAAAAAAAAGAAAGAAGAGGGGGAAGCTCGGAGACACGATAGGGGGCGGTGGCACAAAGCGCAACGCAACGACACGATGACGACCGAAGAGACCCATGGCCAATCTCGAAATGGACGATGCATATGAATGTCACAGATATTGGATAAATTTTTTTTAAAACTTCTCTTTCTTTCGCTCTTAATTTCTTTCATTTATTTTTACTTAACGTCAAAATAAACTATGAAAGAAATAAAAAAGAGGAAGAAAAAAAAGAACGGAAAGAAAAAGCTAAATGAACGTTGAATAATTACTATTAAAAATAGCGAATTAATTTTGCGAGTTGCATACTGGGTATGTTACGCACATTTAACGCGTTAAGATTAATAATGGAGACAGAGATAAAGAGAGATGGCAGTCGCATTTGTTGGGATAAGGAAGGAGAAGAGAGGGGTGGGGGAGAGAGGAAGAGGAGGGGCAGGGTGGGGACGAGGGTGAGGTTGGGAGAGGGAAGGAAAATCGGACGAGAGTCCACGTCCAAGCTTTGCGATAAGTCGATGATCGGTGGTGAAGAGGCGCGCATTTTCGTATCGCTCTTTCCACGTTGAGCAGCTGGACGTTGTCCAGTCAGGTGGCACGTCCTCTGTCTCTCTTTTACACTTCTTTATTTTCTTTTTCTTTTTCTTTCTATATCTAACTTTTTCTTTCTTTCTCTCTCTTTCCTTCCCTCTCTCTCTCTCTCTCTCTCCCTCTCTCTCTCTCTCTCTCTCCCTCTCTCCCTCTCTCTCTCCTAGTCCCTGTCTCTTTCTCTTTCTCTTTCTCAATTCCATTTTCATTCGCGGTCTAGTTTCTTCTCCAAGTCACGCATTGTTTTTTCAGAGCGGCACGCGCGCGCGCGCGCGGGGTGCAATCGGTCGGTTCTCTATTTTGCATATATCTAGTTTGATTTTTTCTCTCTCTCTTTTTTCCTTCCTCCCCTCTCTATTTTATTTTCTCCTTTTTCCTTTTCTTTTTTTTTTTTCCTTTTCTCTCTTTTTTCTTCCCCTCTTTTACGTAAGTTACGTAAAGTTACGAATCGATCTCGCTCGCTAAATAATCGGTTGTTGGTGATAATCGTTCGTTCTTCTCAATATCATCATGTCACCAAAAAGCAAGGTAAGATAATATTATTTCACCTTTATTATTATTTTCTATTTCGTGATATTCCATCCCTATTTCTTCTTTTTTTTTTTTGTATTTCATTTTTTTTTTTTTTTATCTTATGCGGGTTCCTCTTTTTTCCTTTGTTTTTCATCAAATGAAATTGCTCTGGTCTTTTGTTTCTCTTGTTGTTCTCCCTCCCCTCCCCCTCACCCGGCCATTTTTTCTCTTCTTTTCTTTTTCTTCTCCTTTCTTTTTCTCTTTCATACCGACGGAATAACTAGTCCGCGTCAAATTTGTTAGCCCGGGAACGCGAAATCTCGTGACTCGTCGAATTTTTAGACGGACGGACGAAAGGAAACGATAATGGAATCGATCGTGCCGTGGGCGTATACGTTGAATGGGAAAAAAAGAATGAAGAAATGAAGAAAATAAAAAAGGAAAAAATGAAGCAAAAAAAAAAAATGAGGGGAGAGAAGAGGGAGGGAAAAAAAATGACAGAAAGAGGGAATTCTTCTTCGGAGTATTATTAAACGAATTTTTTTTCTTTGAAAAACAAATTTTTCAAAAGAAAATAAAACAAATTGACGGTGATTGGAGAACAATAGTATCCCAACGAGAGAGAGAGAGAGAGAGAGAAAAAGCGAGTTATGCACGGATGGACGGCCGCACGCGACAATATGAGGAAATAAATAAAAAATGATTCCAAGTGTCGTACATTTTCATTATTAACAAATTATTTCGTATATGTTAAAGACATCTCTATTTGTTCTTTTTTTTTTTTTTGCCCGTCGTCGTTATTCGAAAACGTTTCGGAGAAATTTTGAAGAAGAGGAAGATGAAAAATAAATAAAAAAAAATAGAGAAAATAAAAATGATTCAAGAGATGAAACAAATACTATGAGAGTTCGTTCGTCGATATTTAACCGTCGGTAATCTCTCCAGTTTACCTTTTATCACGTGGTAATTTATAACGTTGCTCGTGACGAATCCGAGATCGAGATCTACTTTACGCCATACGAGGTGTCTTATCTTTTGAGTGTTTATTAGCCTCGTTATCGTTCTATATCGATGTCGAACAAATCTCTCTTTTTCTCTCTCTCTCTTTTTCTCTCTCTCTTCCTCTATCCTTATCTTTTTCTCGAACTACGAGAGCTCGATCGTGGATTACCGAAAAAGTTACGTAGATTTTATTCTCCCTAGGGGAAAAAAAAAAAGAAAAATGTAGAATCGTTGTTAAAAAAAAAAAAAAAGAAAAAAATAAAATAAAATAAATTGATTAATATTAATCGATAAATCGATGGAACTTTAACAAAAAGTTTCCTCATAAATTATCTTTCGTTTAAGTAAAGTTCATTGAGCAAGATTTTTAACAGGATGAATCAAGTACAATTATCATTTACTATTAATATATCTAACGATCTTTGAATCATCTTTCTTAAGATCTTTTAATACGTACAAAGTTCCCTAAAAGTTTCATAAAAGTTTCCAAAGTCTTTGTCATCCTTTCAATAAGAAAATTTTCTATATGAAATTTTTTTATTTATATATACATACACACATCTATATATAAATAAAAAAATGTATATATATATATATATATATTACGTGTATTTCATTTAATCATTCTCATATATATATATACATTTTTTTTTTTTTTTTTTTAAATTATACGAAAGGGAAATTTTTGAAAGTTTTTGCAAAGAACAAAATTAAAAAAATTGACAATATTAATTCGTTCCCCATATATAACATATTCGAAATGTTAAATGTTAATTCCAAAAAAAAAAAAAAAAGAAAAAAAAGAAAAAGAAAAAAACAGAAGAGAGAAAAAATCCTCAATTATCTCAAATAATCATATATCTTTATCATTTTGAAACTTTTCAATCTTTATCCCGTAGACTTTTAACTCGATGACAAAAAAATTTCTCCTTTGAACTTCGCCTAGTACTTATTCAACTATCTATGTTATCCCTTATATCGACTCTGATGTTTTATCGATTTTTATCGAAAGAAAAGAAAAGAAAAGAAAAGAAAAGAAAAAAAAAGAAGAAGAAGAAGAAGAGAACTATCTGTATATCAGAACGTATGCAAACTTACGAGAGACAAAATTATTTGGGGGAATAAAGAACGGGAGTGAAAAAAAATGCATTGAACGCGATATAATTATATCTCGGAAAAGTCGGACAATGGTGGACCGTAGAGAACAAATGTGTGATTCATCGAATGCAACTACGGGGTACGTTGCTCTTCCTTTGGAAAGTGTACGCGAGTCCACCGCTCAGGCAAGATGGCAAACCGTTTATCGTTTATGCATTTCTTCTTCTAATTGTAAGTATCGCGATCCTAAATAATAAACTGGGACAACGGGAGGAGTCTAAAGTCGTCGAAAACAATATCGTTGTTCCCGACATAGTAAAAATGATGGGAGGTCCTAGATAGTTCGATATGACCTCAACTCGATTTACTCTTATTTTCTTTTTCTCTCTCTCTCTCTCTCTCTCTATATATATATATATATATATATATGTATATATATTTGTATATATATATATATATATATATATATATATATATATATATCTAGCTATCTGTTTCTTCGTCTTTGTCTTTCTCGTAAGTGCCATTGGTGAAGCTTGCTCGTTTGCTCGTTCGTTCAATCAACGAATTTTTCCGCGAGAGATGAGAAGCAGATGCTTTCGCGTGCGCCTAGCCAGTCTCTCTAATTGTCGCGAGTTATTATCTAATTAATTCATAACCGTCATCATATCGAGCATATACGAGGAACATCGTGGTAGAATCGCGCGAGCGTCGTTTTCATAGTGCTTCGCGTGATCAAACAGTTGATACGATTTTGTCCTTTCCGCTATTAAATAGTAGCTAGTAAAAATCCCAAGGGACTTGTCGTTTTAATAAGTCCATTTCTTTTTCTTTCTTCCTTTTTTTTCTCTTTTCTCTCTCTCTCTCTCTCTCTCTCTCTCTCTCTCTGTCTGTCTTTTTCTTTATATCTCTATCTATCTATCTCTCTCTCGAATTATTCATAAAAAAATGATGCAGCCCGTAAGTATTCGTTTCTAATAAATTATCTCGATATTTTTTTTTTCCCCATTTAATTCATCTATGATTAAGATTCTCGATACGATAATGTTTATCATCTACGATTGTTACGTATAATCAATGGAGTTGCTACGTGTCAGTTTAAAATGTTCGTTGATTATTCTTACTATAGATTGCATACTAGAGGATTCGTTGTTTGTTTTCGACGAAGAAATTACCGATAAATCTTTTCAACGTATGGAAGATCAGTTACTGGGGTGAGGGGCGGCGGGAGGGGGTTTGACGGGGGAAGGAAAAAAGGAAAAAAACATAAATTTTTCCTTTCGAACGGGGTAAAAAAAAGAAACAAGAAGGAGGAAATATATGAAAATCGTAGAAACAAAGATCGCATGCCTTATGACCGTAAACGATAACGAAAGAATGATTTTATCGATGATAGACGACGAACGCGAAGTTGCGATCAACGGCAAAGACGATAGCGTATAATTTACATTTATTACGATCTATAAACGATCCATTTTGAATTCACTTTTTTCCGTAGGATGATAGGACATTTTATTATTTATTATTTATGATTTATAATTTATATATTTTATTCTCGACCATTAGAAATATCAAAACATTATGATTTAATACTTCGAAATAGATAAAAGTAATCTTTCGATACTTCTGATATATATTATTTTATTCGATAAATAAATGAAATTGTATATCATTTTCATAATGATGACTATGATATTAGTATATTATAGAAAATAAAAGAAAAAAAGAAAAAAGAAAGAAGAAAAATAAAAAAAAAAAAAAATAAAAAAAAAATAAAAAGAGAGAAAAAGAGAAAAAGAAAAACAAGAACATTCTCTACGAATATTATCATTTCGTTTCTTCTTTTTCTTTTTGCCTTTTTTTTTTTATGTATATGTATGTCAGCAAGGACTTCACATTCCGATTAATGTTAATTAATTTAGAGTCATTCTCTCTTCTCTCTCTCTCTCTCTTTCTCTCTCTTTTTCTTTCTCTTTCTCTTTCTCTTCCGAGTTATATTCATGCGAGACCTCGGCGTATCTCGTTTATAACTCATCGCACATTCCTCAAATGCTCTAAAACAAAAGAGTTCGAAATGTATAAATCGCGTTTACGGAAGATATTCATGCATTGCTCTCGCTTCTCTTATTTTATTTCAATGAGAATAACATAATGAAACGACGATAAAAAGGATATAATATAGAAGGGCATATAATAAATACGTTTTATTAAATTACCTTCGAAATACGATCTGTATTTTGTGTGTCACTTGAAAAGACTCCGATTATAACCTCGTCGATCGAAGGAACATTTGAATTTCCCGCTTCTTGTACCTTTTAACCCGTGAATCGACGACATTTATCGGCATATCTCGCGGCCTTTCTTGATACTTTGTAAAACGTGACTATTGGACAAGGTACAAGTAACCTCGTCACACACACACACACACACACACACACACACACACACACACACACACACACATTACAAAACTGCTATGCAACATCAGCGCGTGTTCTCGAAAACGAGAAAAAGAGCCTACGAGATATATCGAATGCAATCGATCTTTCAATCGACCTTATCCGTTATTATTCGATACGCTTCTCTATACGTAATACACCTTTTTCTCTTTTCTTTTATTATTTTTTTTTTTTTTTAATTCTTATTTTTATTATTATTATATTTTTAAAATCTATTATTCCATAATCATCGGGACTCTCTCCTTTAAAAGGAATAAAAATTAACAAGTTAAAGTTTTGTCTATAAGAACGATTCATAAATAATCTTCACGTTTTATTTGTTAGAATGGAAAAATGCATTCGATGCGTATGAAACCATAAGAGACAACGACGTACCGTACGCCGTCACTCACGCACGATCGCGATGTCGTATAAATAGAAGTCATAGCCTATTCGATGAAAACAGAGAGAGAGAGAGAGAGAGAGAGAGAGAGAGAGAGAGAGAGAGAGAGAGAGAGAGAGAGAAAGAAAAAGAAACGCAACCAAACAGCCAAAGAGAGACAAAGAGAGAGAGAGAGAGAGAGAGAGAGAGAGAGAGAGAGAGAGAGAGAGAACGAGAGAAAGAGTGGCGTCTCTCACGTTGCGTTTACGACAGTGACGTATTGTAAATGCTGGATGTCCACTAAGTGCAGTCCAGTGGCGTCGTCGTCGTCGACGAGCGCGGTTGATGATGATTGTACGTTTGTCGCTTCGAGAACTGGCCGAATAACGCGTGTACATTTTTATTTTTCTCTTGGAATTATATCGTTCGTATAACGAACGTGTAGAATACTGATATCCTTTTTTCTTTTGTCTCTCTCTCTTCCTCTCTCTCTCTCTCTCTCTCTCTCTCTCTCTCTCTCTCTTCCCAATGAGAGAAATAGAGAGAGAGAGAGAGAGGAGATAGAAGATACATAGAACGACCACTAACTCTTCTTTCCTTGTTTTCTTTCGCAAAAAGGAAGATTTTCTACATATATACATACACAGTTATATACATATACGTATATTATGTATCTATACATGACGCACGCACGCACTAACACGCATGCATGCATGCATTCGTGCATACATGCATATATACATACATAGTTCGTGCTTCGACCTTTTCGTATAGAAAACAAAAAAGTGATGAAGAGGACGCGAAGAGACGACCAGTTTTTAGTTCGAAGTACACCAGATAGATGGAGAGGGGGAATCGTTTCTCTCTTTCTCTTTCTCTCTCTTTATGTCTCTCTCTCTCTCTCTCTCTCTCTCTCTTTCTCTCTCTCTGTCTCTTTTTCTCTGGAACTTCCGTGCGTACTACACACGTTCTTTCCTCTCCGTCATTCCTTCTACCTAACGTACTTCCCCCCTCCCCCCGCCTCCCTTCCTCACCCTTCGCCGTCATCGTCACTGCCGTCGCCGTTGTCCGCTGCTTCACAGTGTTAACTCTCTCCCCTCTCCGCCCTTCTCACTCACTCACTCACTCTCTCTTTCTCTCTCTCTCTCTCTCTCTCAGTCCCCCCTCCTCCCACACATCTCTCCCTTGTACACGTTCACTCACTCACCGTAGACTGACTTCGCGGGGGCACGCACGCACGTACGCACGTACGCATGCATGCACGCTCGTTCGTTCGAGCGTGCCTATGTCAGTGCGATAGTAACTTGCACCGTGTGCGGAAGAAGAAGTGCAGATGAGCGTGAGCGAAGAACGAGCATGGCAGCGGATTACGACGAGTGATATACTCCTCTCGACGGACGCGCGCGCGAGTTTTGTCGTGTGTGTGTACCCGAGAGAGAGAACCTAAGGGAAGAAGGACTCCTCTCTCTCTCTATCTCTCTCTCTCTCTTTTTGTTCCTTCCTCCCTCCCTCCCTCCCTTCATCCTTAATACTTTTCTTTACCTTTCTGTTTCTCATTGCTCTCTCTCTCTCTCTCTCTCTCTCTCTCTCTCTCTCTCTCTCTCTCTCTCTCTCTCTCTCTATTCTCTCTTTCCCGGCCTGTTTTCGCTATCCTGTCTCTCTCTCTCTCTCTCTCTGTCTTTCTTTCTCCCTCTCTGTATATTGAATCTCTACTCGTTTATACTCGTTTCTCTTCCCCTCTCTTCCCCTCTGTCTGTCTGTCCACGTCTCTCTCTCTCTCTCTCTCTCTCTCTCTCTCTGGTCGTATACTTTATTCTTTATTCTTTCGGCCGATTCTCCTCCTGTCCGTTTCTTAACGCGGCGCGCGCGCGCAGCTGCGCGCACTCTACGAAAATAGAACTCTGAACGTTAAAAAAGAGGAGCCGAGGAAGGAGCGAGGAGAGTGACTATAAGGCGGTCGTTAGAATGTCGCGCGTGTCGCTCAACAAGTCGCAGTACAGCACGTACGGCTCGCGTCGCGTGCGAAAAATCAGCACGGTATGTATTAAGTAGGGATTATCTTTTTCCGTTTTATTAATTATTTCACACCAAGAACCACCATCTTTCTTTTTTTTTTTTCTTTTCTCTCCCTCTCCCTCACTCTCTCGATCTCTCTCTCTCTCTCTCTCTCCTGATGGCAGTGACTACATACAACACGTCTTTGTTCCCCGCTGTGATTCAGAATCTCCGTGGAACACGTGACTAGCCTTGACAGTAGTAGCACTTCATGCTTTCGGTCTTCGAATACCTGGCTCGAATCTAATCTTTTTTAATTTTGTCCTTATCGACGGCCCTATCGCAGTGTCCTCTGTTTTTTTTTTTATTTTTCCTTTGTTTTTTATTCTCTTCTTCCTCTAACATTTGAAAATTTTATACTCGTGCTTATTTCCCTAATTATATGTGACGAAAATATTACGAGCGAAGTTCTTTTTTTTTTTATTTTTTTTTTTTATTTTTTATCGTCATGCACCAATACGTGTGTTATGATTTTCTTTCTTTTTGTTTCTTTTTTTTTCTTTTCCTTTTTTTTTTTTTTTTACATATGTATATACATATAAGAAGAATAGAGAAGGGTGGAAAAAATGAGCGGGCATTTTGAATGCGTCCATGTATATTGTATTGTATGAGGAATAAAGTAGTATTAGTAATATCGGTAATGGTAATAGTAGTGGTAGTAATAATGATAATAATAATAATAATAATATTAATAATAATAATATTAATATTAATAATAATAATATTAATAATAATAATATTAATAATAATAATAATAATAATAATAATAATAATAATAATAATAATAATAATAATAATAATGGTAATAGTAGTAGTACTAATAATAATAAATCGTCGTTCAAGAATTTTATTCGATGTAAAGGAAAAAAAAAAATAAAAAAAAAAAATGTGATTAATTCCCAATATACTTGACAATTCCTTCAAGGATTAATTAACGTTTCATGTGTGTTCTCTCATGCGTTGGCTACTATCATCCGACAATGATCGTTGTAGCGCGCGTCCTTATTTATTTATTTACGCGCATTGCCAGAGAGAAAGAGAGAAAGAGAAAGAAACTCCGCGCGTCTCTTCGTATGAAAGCCGCGTATGAAACAAAACAAGGTCGAAAGCGAGCGTCGCCCGTTAGCTTCGTGCCCCCCGGCGTTAGGTGGCGTCACGTAACATTGGCAATTCTAATGACAGCGAAACAGCTGATCGACTTGTGTCTGACCTTCTACTCGAAGCTCTCTTCTTATAAGTCATTCGGGGAGGGATTGTCTTGAAACTCTTGGATCCAAAATGATTTTAAAAATCTATTCCAATTGTATGTTACATTTTCTATATCGATTTATATCGTTATTCGAAATATCAAATCAAATCATATCGAATTTAAAATTTAGAATAGATCTAATAAAATAGAATATTTTTACGGGGTACGTATCTTTTATTTACGAAAAATAAAGTATGACGATGATAATGACGATGACGACAACTACGACGATGACGACGACGAAGGAATCCTAAATTTAATAGAAAGAAAAAAATATTTCACGGGAACGAAGAAAGTTTTAACGTTTTAGAGATTAGCCATTCTAAATTTAGAAGGAAATGCTATTAATTCTAAATTTAAATAACAGAAGATGATGCGTAAACGTTTAGAAACACGTATGCGCACACGTAGTTTCCTTGTTTATACGGAAATATTATAGATATAGGAGGCCTCGTAAGATAAATAAGCAATCGAGAATGAAACATGCCGTGCGAAATGTTTAGCATCGTAACTAGCTAGCGCATGTTCACGCAAGTGTTCCTCGCAATTATATAGAACATCAATCTTGCGAACAGATCAATGTAATTATCGTTAAACGTTAATTAACATGGATTGAATTATCGTATATATTAGAGTTACGCATTTCGATGAATAATATTTATGAAATGAACTAATTCTTGTAACTATTTTATTACGTGATGGTAACGTGTTTGAATCGATCGAAAATAATTTTCTTTTTTTTTTTTCTTTTTTTCCTTTCTTTTTTTATTTATTTTTTTTATTTAGTCATCCGCTATATTATTTATTCGTTTTGCTGGATAGTCGTATTATTTAACATTTTCTTCTTCTTCTTATTCTTCTTCTTCTACGTTTTATGTAAACGTATGCGGGCTTTTATCATTAAATCCAACGTTAAATAGTAAATCTAGTCGCAGGCATTGATAAAATCAAAGCTAAGCATTTATAATATCTCGTTGCTTGCGTTTGCGTTTTAAGATCATCTCGTTGTGGTGCAAACTGGTAGGTGTAACTACTGGGGCTATCGCATTACATTCCGCACGTCGTGAGTTTACTTAGGAATTGACTCGTTTCTTTTCATCGTTCTTTATATATTATTCCGGGAAACAAATCTGCTTTTTCTTATTTAAGCTTGCTTCTCTCTCTCTCTCTCTCTCTCTCTCTCTCTATCTATCTTTGTCTGTCTGTCTGTCTGTCTCTCTCTCGATATTATTTCGCTACGAGGAAAACCTCTTTTGCTCCATCTCGAAACGCGCACAACAATTTCAATCCGCCATTTTATTATTCTTACTTTTCTTTTTATTTCTTTTTATTTTTATCTTTTTTTTTTTTCCTTATTCCTAACGACCATCGATAAATTAATTCGATACAATCGAGAAGAATAACGTGTTTCAGTGACTTTTGCAAGTCGCAAATAATATCCATGAAATCAAATAATCTTTAAAGCGTTTAAGGTGAGCGGATTGACGTTGCTCGAAGCAAGGACGCGATATAAGTTTTCCATTAACATTACTTACATATAAGTTTGACGATTAATTTATTTGTGTCGATCGAAGAACGCACGTATGCGTTTTTCTTTTCTTTTTTTTTTCCTTTTGTTTTCCTTTTTTTTTTTACACGCAAAATCATTGAAATTTGTATTACGAATGTGGGGTGGGGCAGGGGGAGGGGGAAGGAGGTAAATGGATAGACTGATATAATTAATTTTCATAGCCGTAAATGTAAATAATATATTTGAAATTATAATTCACGAAGAATTTCAATAATCGAATATATACACACACACACACACACACATATATATATATATATATATATATATATATATATTTTGTCGAGAAATCATAATTAAATTAATGATTTGCTTGACAAAACCAATTCATAAATCTATCAACAGGTTCGTAATTTTTGTTTCTTTTCTTTTTTTTTTCTTTTTTTTTTTTGTTCTTTTTTTCCAGACGGAGAGCGAGTACTCCGTAGAAGAGCAATCGAGACTAACAGGAGCAGATGGAGCGGCCGATGAGACGTCCCCGGAGGACGAAGGAGGATCTCTTTGCGAATATCATGACATACCACCACCTCCGGACGGTGGCTATGGCTGGGTGGTTGTGTTTGCGTCGTTTATGTGTAACATGATAGTGGATGGGATCGCATATACATTTGGCGTTTTCCTTGGCGAATTCGTGAAATATTTTGGGGAGGGGAAAGGCAAAACTGCTTGGGTCGGTTCTTTACTCTCTGGCATGTATCTTAGTGCTGGTACGCAAAATTTTTATACTTAAATTTTCCATTTCTTCTATATAAATTATGCACTGCCTTCTCTACTATTGATTCTTCCACTGCTACTCCTTTTTCTTTTTTTCTTATTCTCTTTTACAGGACCTGTTGTCAGTGCTCTGACTAACAAATATGGTTGTCGGGCTGTCTGTATGGCAGGAAGTTTTCTAGGAGCTGCGGCATTTGTACTATCGACATTTTCAACCAGTGTAAATATGCTTATGATGACTTACGGTGTGATGGGAGGTGCGTAATGTGCACCGAATGAATTAACCAATAGTATCTATTATATTTAACTGGTGTCATTCTTTTAATGCTTTCTTTCAGGTATCGGCTTTGGTTTAATATATCTTCCTGCGGTAGTTTGCGTAGGCTATTATTTTGAAACCAAAAGATCTCTTGCTACGGGCATTGCGGTATGTGGCTCAGGGTTTGGCACGTTTGCATTTGCTCCTCTTGCCACCATGCTGTTAGAAGCATACAGTTGGAAGGGGGCAAATTTAATCTTAGCAGGCCTTATTTTAAATTGCGCAGTAAGTAAAGAAACCCGTAGGATTATTTATATTCCATAAGGATATATTATTTCAAATATTTGTGATTGCGACAATGAGACTTATTTGTAGGTATTTGGAGCAATGATGAGACCTCTTGAATATCCAAAAACTTCCTCTGTAAAGCCATTGTTACAAAGAATGGCAGAGGAGAAGAGGTTTCAAATGGAACGTGGAAGTATAGGTGGTTCTTATTTCATGGTGCAACTACCTGATGGATCTATGGAGAAAAGAATGAAAATGCCTATTAATATTGATCCGGGTGTACACTCCAGCTTCAATTTAGATCAATTAGTGCCTGGTAAAATCTTAAGAGTTTTTGTCATATTTAAAAAGTGCATCCTTAGTAATATAATTTAATGTATAGCTCATTGAATAATCATGATATTAAAGGAACTCCTTTAACACCAGTTCCAACGGTGCCGACCCTACCAACTATATCGGAAGTAAAAGTACAAGAACACTCATCCAGCGGGGCAACTAGTAATAGTGGTAGTATGGATTTAAAAAGCGCTTCTACCAAATCAAGAAGTAAAAAGAATTTAAATGAAAAAGACAAGGATACGATAGAGAAACCCGAAGGTGATATTATTAAGCCGATAATTCCAAGGAACGCTTCGCAACCAGCTTTTACTACACACGTGCAAGGTTTGCCTAAAAATGGTTCCGTACCATTCTTCGATAGAATCCGTAAAACAAGTACAGGCGAAAGATATAAACCAAGTTTAAGCGCTATAAAGAATTCTAGAACAACCCTGAATTCAAATGGAGACATTCGAAAAAGTTTACATTTAAGACTTTCCACTAGCAGTGTATTAGGATCACGTAACAACAATGCAGAAGTTGAGGTAATATTATTTTACAATTATTCATTTTTTTTTTTTTTATTTACTCAATGATTTTTTACAACACTGTTTGATGTCGATTTTTTTTTTATTTTTATTTTTTTTTTTTATTTTTTTTTCCTCTTTTCTTTTTTTAGGACGGTGAAAGTATAACTTTTACGACAAGTACATCTCGTATACCGAAGGAGAAGCCTTTAATGATTCGTCCTTTATCAAGGAAAGATATATTTTACAGCGGTAGCGTGGTTAATCTCCCAGAATATCAAAGTCAAAAGTCTCTTGCTAATTATCGTCAAAGTGTCATTTCAATTCCGAAATCTGTACGTGGTGAAATAAAAGATATCGACATAGAAAAAGCGCCTCAACGTGAGTCGACAATTAAATGTATTTAATTTTCAAATGTCAACAACGGTTGAACGAAATTTTAAATATTACAATGAAATATTTCAGAACCATTGTGCCCCTGCTTAATTTTACCTGACTCATTTAAAGAAGCTTTAGCCACAATGATGGACGTATCTCTGCTAAAGGATCCAGTTTTTCTTCTTATTGGAATAAGTAATGTCTTCGGTATGGCAGGATTATATGTTCCTTTTGTATATCTCGTAGATGCTGCTATCTTAGACGTAAGTATGAAATTTTTATTACAAGTAATATTTTAAGACTCTTTTTACAAAAATATTTATATTATACTAATAACGATTTGAGCGGGTCAAGATTTATATGGTACTCAAGATTTATATGGGACTACCTACTTCAAATATGTATATATATATATATATATATATCACTTAAACAGTTTTCAAAGTATAATTTAACATGTCCGTATGATTTATTATCGTCATTAGAACATTCGAAGCTTTTATTGGAAAAGTCAAAGGTATCTCATATTATTCTTTGATTGTCCATGATTCATCCTTCGTCGCTTTCACATAAGGATGACGAGATTCATCCTTCTTTTACATTTATCTAAGATCATTCTCTAAGATCATGGCATCCATATTTTTAATTTATGTTTTATCAATCAAATTAATGCTATTGTTGTAAACGAGACGAGAAATGTACTATGTATTTACATTTAATACTTCCTTTTTATATAAATTACAATATTCACGTTTTTATTTTTTTTTTTATTTTTTTTTTTTTTCTTTTTCATTTCAGGGAATTGAAAGCAACTCTGCATCATTTTTATTATCCATTATTGGTATAACCAACACAGTGGGTCGTGTAGCTTGTGGTTACGTCGCAGATTTTCCTCAAGTCGATTCGTTATTGTTGAATAATATATGCTTAATTATATCAACTGTTGCCGTAGCAGCTACACCATTTTGTCATACTTATGCTGCTTACATTGCCATGAGTATATTCTTTGGCATAGCAATATGTAAGTAATACTTTATCCATAATATTTTAGAAAATGTTTGAGATAAAAGGAAAAACAAAAAGAAAAAAGAAAAGAAACAATTTAAGAAAAAACAACAACTGCATATATAAAATAAATTCTT